>NC_136971.1:17690782-17765782 GCF_032717465.1 Coenobita brevimanus | reverse complement strand
TCTTTCCTCTTTCCTCCTCCCAGTCCCCTTTCTTCCCCTCACTCTCTCCCCTTCCTCACCGCTCTCTTTGCCTTCATCCCTGCCCTCCCTCTGCCTACTTCCCCTCACTTTCCACTTTCCTCCTCCCTGTCCCCTCTCCTTCCCATTACTCCCTCCCCTCGCTCACCGCCCTCTTTGCCTTCTTCCCCGCCCTCCCTCTCCCCCTCACTTTCCTCTTCCCTCCTCCCTGTCCCCTCTCTCCCCTCCCTTACCGCCCTCTTTGCTTTCTTCCCTGCCCTCCCTCTCCCTTCTTCCCCTCACTTTCCCCCCCCCCTCTTTGCCTTCTTCCCTGCCCTCCCTCTCAAACTCACCTTCCTCTTCCCTCCTCCCTGTTCCCTCTCTCCCCTCCCTTACCGCCCTCCTTGCTTTCTTCCCTGCCCTCCCTCTCCCCTCTTCACCTCACACGTTCACAAGATAAGCTCCAATCCCCTCAGCGCCGAGACCAACGAGCGCTACACCTGTTAATTGATGGATGGTGATGTGATGAGGGGCAGGTAACTATGGGGAGACGGTGAGAGAGAGAGAGAGAGAGAGAGAGAGAGAGAGAGAGAGAGAGAGAGAGAGAGAGTTCATCTTTTTACAAAATGGTTTTTCATCATATTGACAATCAACTCAACTGTCAGTTCTGCAGTATTTCCTAATAATAAACACCAAAACACTAATCTTGAATAAGAACTAACCTACATTAAAAACACAGAACCACACTGCTTTTAACTCACAAGAAAAATTTTAGATATAAGGAAGTGAGTTAGCACGTGATTTACGTGATAACATTTGAGATGATACTTAAAGCTGGAGTTATTTTTCTTGAGGTGTTAGGGAGCTTCTTCAAGATCTTAGGCCCAAGTAGAGAAAGTGAGAGAGTACTAAAGTGAGTGTTTGTCTTGGAAAAATGAATCTTTTTTTTTTTTTTGGGTGCTATTTGCTGTTACACTGTGTACAGCTGGGACTCACTAAAACCATTCAGGACATCACACACACACACACACACACACACACACACACACACACACACACACACACACACACACACACACAGGGGCATAAGGACTGCAATGAAACAAGGAAGAAAATTAGAGCCAGGAATATGAGCAAATAAACCTGCAACTGTGTAAGGGAATGAGAAAGAGTGTGAGAGAATGTGTGAGAGAGTGAGTGAGTGAATGGGCAGTAAGGGAGACAATGAGAGAGTGAGTAAGCAGTAAGAGAGTCAATGAGAGTGAGTGAGTGAGTGAGTGAGTGAGTGAGTGAGTCAGAGAATAAGATATAGAATGAATGCGCAGGTAACTGAGTCAGTGAGAATGCATGTGAGATAATGAATGAGTTAGTGAATAAAATGAGAGAGAGAGAGAGAGAGAGAGAGAGAGAGAGAGAGAGAGAGAGAGACAGAGAGAGAGAGAGAGAGAGAGAGAGAGAGAGAGAGAGAGAGAGAGAGAGAGAGAGAGAGAGAGAGAGAGAGAGAGAGAGAGAGAGAACAGCATTAAAGCAGAGTTTACAGTCTGGCGGTGTTGGTCCAGTGTGAGAGAGGAAGAGAGAGAGTGAGAGAGAGGAAGAGAGGAGCTTGCGAAGAGAGAGGTAGAGGGAGAGAGCGGGAAGGGAACCAGAGAGAGAGAGGTAGAGGGAGAGAGCGGGAAGGGAGCCAGAGAGAGAGAGGTAGAGGGAGAGAGCGGGAAGGGAGTCCGAGAGAGAGAGAGAGAGAGAGAGAGAGAAAGAAAGAGAGGAATATTGGTCAAAGAGTTTTATTTTTCCTTTTATACACTAATCCCTCCATGACTTACAGATGGGGTCACTCAGCCTTTCACGTCACCCCTGCTGCACTTGTACCCACCGTCTATACTGAACACTGAGATATGCTTTCAAAACCAGAATGATGGTCTTTTGAAATGAGAAATGAAACAATGATGATGATGATGATGGTGACGGTGATGGTGATGATGATGATGATGAAGATGATAATGATGGTGATCTTACGCGTAAAAACGGCGCTGAAAATAAACAGTACAAACCACTCTCTGCCCCCCCCCCCATCCTCCTCTTCTTTCTCACACTTCCTGCAAGAGCTGAGAATCGAACCCGCGACCGTGCACAGAGAAATCTATTTATCTATCACTGCGAGCGAGCGTGAGAGAGAGAGAGAGAGAGAGAGAGAGAGAGAGAGAGAGAGAGAGAGAGAGAGGGGGGGGAAATAAGGAAATGAAAGGAGCAAAGAAAAGGAAAGGAAACGTGAGAGGAGAGGAAGAGAGAGGAAAGCGAGAAAGAAAATTAAAACTAAAAGCATCAGAAAGTGGAGAGGAGACGAATGAAGGAAAGAAGGATGGAAGGAAGGAAGGAAGGAAGAAAGGACGGAAATATGGAAGAAAGACAATACGGAGAGAAGAAAGAAGTAAAAAGGAAAAAAAATCGAAGGAGTGCAAGAAATATGAACGCAAAACAAGGAACGACGAAAGAAAGAAAGGAACAAGGAGCTAAGAAACAAGGAATAGAGGAAGGAGAAAGAAAAAAAATCTTGAAGGGAAGCCAAAGAGAAGAGGAAAAGGAGAGTAAAAGAAATAACGTGGAAATAAGAAGAAGGAAGAAGGGAAGGAGAGAAGAGAAAACACAGGGAAAGAAGGGGGGAGGAGAAGTTAAAAGCAGATTAATAGGAAGGAAGAAACGAAGGAAAGAGGAATGATGAAGGAAGGAAAAGAAAGAGGAAGGAAACTGAAAGGAGAAGGAAGAAAGCAAAGGGAAAAAAGTGAGAGGAAAGGGGGGAGAATGAAGGAAGGAAATGGAGGGAAAGAAAGACGATGGAAATAGAACTGAGAGGAGAAGGAGGAGGAAAGAAAGAACTGGGAAAGGGAGGGAAGTGAGAATCAGGGAGGGAGAGAGAGAGAGAGAGAGAGAGAGAGAGAGTAGTTAAAAGGAGAATGACAGCTTCAGGGCATCTTACTAATGTCCCCCTCTTTCTCTCTCCCCTTCCCCCTCCCTCCTTCCCTCCCTCCATTTTTTCCTCCCTCCCTACTTCCTTAACCCTCTCTTTGTTACCCTCCCTCCCCCTCCCACCTCCCTACTACTTTAATTCTTTGTTACCCACCCTCTCCCTTCCAAACCTTTCTCCTCTCCCTCCCAAACCCTCCCTCTTACCCTCACATTCTCCCTTATTCCTCTCATTTCCTCCTTCCGTCATTCCCTCCCTTAATATATTCCTAACCCTCTCTCTCTCACCCTTCATTACTCCCATTTTCTCTCCCTCTCAATTATCCTAACCCTGTTTCACGCTCCCTTCCTCCCTCCCTCCCTATATTCCTAACCATCTATCACTTGTCCTCCCTTCCTCAGTGTCTCCAGTTACTCCCTCCCTCCTCCTCCTCGCCCTTCCTCCCTCCTTCTCTCCCAAACCCTCCCTCCTTCTCCCCTTTCTTCCCTCCTTCTCCCTCTCTTCCTCCCTTCTCTCCCTCCCCTTTTCCCTCCTCCGTTTGCCTCCTTTTCTCCCCCCCCCCTCCTTCCCTCTCCCTCTTTCTCCCTCCCTCACTCCCTCCTTCACGCTCCTCAGAAGGGAAAAGGAGAAAATGGACGGAAGAAGAAATGATTGAGTAATGATCAGGACTGACTCTCTCTCTCTCAATCTATTCATATAATTCCATCTCATATATCCCTCGCCATCCTAATCTAGTTTGCCTGTGTGTGACGGGAGGGATGGAGGGAGGGAAGGAGGGAAATATCAAGGGAGAGAAAAGAGGAAAAAAAGAGAGGCAAAGGCGGGAAAGACTGGAGGGAGGGAGGGAGGGAAGGGAAAAAATGAGAGGAGGGAAGAAGACAGTGAGAGGAAAAGGGAGTGAGTGAAGAAGGGAGTGAGAGAAGGAAGGGAAAGGGAGGACGGAAGAAGGGAAGGAGGGAAAGGGAGGACGGAAGAAGGGAAGGAGGGAAAGGGTGGAGGGAAGAAGGAAGGGAGGGAAAGGAGGGATAAAAAGGAGAGAGGGAGGGTGGAAAGAAAAGGATTACAAAATGAACGAATAAAGGAAAGAAGGAAGAAGAGAAGGAACGAAGGAAGGAAGGAATATAGAAAACCGATGAGGTAAACAAGAAGCAAGGAGGGTGGAGGGAAGCAGCAAAGAAGGACTGAGGGTGATGGAGAAGAACGGAAGAGAGAAAGATGAAGGAGGGGAGCCAGTGGAAGAGGAAAGGGAGGGAAAGGAAGAAGGGAAGGGTTGTGGTGAAGGAAGAAAAAAGGCAAGAAGGAAGGACGGAAGGAGGGAAGGTTGGATTCAAGTCAGTATATAATGAAGGATGGAAGAATGGAAAGGAAAGAGTACTGATGAAGGAAGGGAGCAAACGAGGAAGGAAAGTGTGGGATAGAAAAGGGAGGCTGAGAGAAAGGAAGGGAGGGGGCAGAAGAGACGGGCAGACGAGGGAAGAAGAAACGATAATGACCAGAAGGAGGAGGAGGGAAGGAAGGAAGGAAATAGACAGGAGAAGGGAGGAATAAGGAAAAGAAAGGAAAGGCATAGGAAGGAAGAGAGGGAGGGAAAGGAGAGAAGAAGGGTAACAAAGGAAGGAAGAAAGGAAAGAAGGTAGGGAAGGAGGGAAAGAAGAAGGGTAACAAAGGAAGGAAGGAAGGGTAGGGAGGAAGGAAAGGGGTGATTGAGTGTCTCTTACTTAAATGCTTGACTTGATGGTGACCGCACGCTTAAGTGAGAGAGAGAGAGAGAGGAAAAAGAATGAAGGAAAGGGATGGATAGAAGAAGGCAGGGAAAGTTACAAGGCGTGAAGGAAAGAAGGAAACAATGAAAAAGAAGAATATAACATTACGAGTGAAGTTTAGATGGGAAGGAAGGAGTGAAGGAAGAAGTGAAGGAAGGAAGGAAGGAAGGAGTGAAGGAAGGAAGGAAGGAGTGAAGGAAGGAAGGAAGGAGTGAAGGAAGGAAGGAAGGAGTGAAGGAAGGAAGGAAGGAGTGAAGGAAGGAAATAAAATAATCAGAAAATGTAAGTAATTAGAGGAAAAGGTTAAAGACAGATAGACAGATAGTTAGATAGATAGATAGAAAAAGAAAGAAAGAAAGCAAGGAAGGAAGGAAGGAAGGAGGGAGGGAGGGAAGGAAGGAAGGAAGGAAGGAAGGAAGGAAGGAAAAAGAAAGACGGGATAAAACCAAGCGATGATGAGAGAGAGAGAGAGAGAGAGATAACAAGGGAGGAGGAGAGGGAGAAATACAGAACACAATAATTAAAAGCAAAGAGAAGGGAGGAGGCTGAGGAGGCAGGCAGGCAGGAAGGAAGGAAGGAAGGAAGGAAGGAAGAAAGGAAGGAGAGGAGGGGAAGGAGGGAAAACATGAGGGAAAGGGAGAGTAAAGTGTAATAAGGGGTTTGTGCAAGAGAGAGAGAGAGAGAGAGAGAGAGAGAGACTTAAATACTGAAACACTATCTATTTTAGGAGAAAGACTAAGGTAGAGAAACTGAAAAGCGGCTCTCCCTCCCCCCCCCACTCCCTCCAACCGAAGAAGGTAGGAAAAAAGGGAGGGAGGGAGGGAGGGAAGGAGGGAGAGAGAGAGAGTAGTGTTGTAAGGTGCAGTTGGATAAGACACTATTACCACGGGGAGGAAGGAGGGAGGGAGGGATAATGAGAGAGAGAGAGAGAGAGAAAGGAACGAAATTGAAGGAATGGAGAGAAATGAGAGAGGGGGAGGAGAAAGAGAAGAAGGAAGGACTGAAGGATGAAGCATGGAGGTAGGAAGAGAGTAAAAGACGTGCGAAGTGGAGAAGAGAAGAGGAAGAAAGAGAGGAAGAAAAAAGTATAAGGAAGAAGAAGGCGTGAGAGAAGGAAATAGATGAGAAGGGAGGAACAGAGGAAGAAGAAAGACAAGAAAAACGTGGGGGAAGAGAGAAGAAGAGAGATAAAGAAGAGGAAGGAGGAAGAAGAGGGGAAAAAATGAAGAAAGAAGAGGATGAGAATGATGAGGGAGGGGAGAGAGGGAAGACATAAGGAAGGGAAGGAATTAGAGAAAGGGATGGAAAGTGATGAGGGAAGGAAAGAGGGAAGGTAAGGGAAAGATGAAGGAGGAGAGAAGGAAAGGAAAAGAGAAAAGAGATATGCAAAAAGAAGGGGGAGAGATGAGAAAGAGGTTAGAGAGAAAAGGGTGAAGAAGAGAGAGGAAGAAAGGGGTGGTGAAGAGAGAGGGGAAAACGGGAAAAAAAAAAAATAGAAGAGGATAGGATGGAAAGAGTGGAGAAGAAGGGGAGGAAAGAGAGGAGAAGAGGAGAAAAGAGGAGGGAGGAACAGAACAAAGGAATGGGAGAGAGAAAAAAGGGAGGAAATGGCCTTGAAGTACCAAGCTCCTTCCATAATTCCTTCTTTCTTTCCTTCCCTCTTGTCTCTTCCTTCCCTCCTTCCTTCCTCCCTCTCTCTTCGTTCGTTTCTTTCCTCTCCCTCCTTCCTTCTTCCTCTACTCCATCCCTCACCCCTTCCTCCCTCCCTTCCTTCATTTTCCTCTCTCTTCTTCCATCACGCCCTTCATTCCTCCCTTCTTTCCTTCATTTCCAGTTCATTCTCATCCTTGCTTCTCTCTCTCTCTCTCCTTCCTTCAGTGCCTCAATCCCACCCGCTTGCTTCATTCCCTCCTCCTCTTTTTTTCTTCATTCCCGCCCTCTTCCTTCATTCATTCACTCCCTCCTTCCTTGGCTTCCTCTCCCTTCCTCCCCCTCTTCCTCTTTCGATTCTTTCCTCCTTCTCTTCCTCCTTCCTCTTATTCATTTTTTCCTTCGCTCATCCTTTCATCCAATTCTCTCTCTCTCTCTCTCTCTCTCTCTCTCTCTCTCTCTCTCTCTCTCTTACAAACTAACACTTATTCTCCTCTTCTCAGTTTTTCACTCAATCCCCTCTTATGCACAGACTCACTCTCATTTATGACAAACACTTGCACCCTCTCTCTCGCTCTCACACTCATACTTACTGCTCCTTAGTCTCTCTCTCTCTCTCTCTCTCTCTCTCTCTCTCTCACTTTTGCAACACCTCTTTCCTCTTCGCCCCTTCCCCCTCCTCCTTCTCCTCTTCCTTCTCCTCCTCCTCCTCTTAAATTGAAAGAGGTTTTTTGACACCAACTCTCATTCTCTCAACACTAACTGGAGAGAGAGAGAGAGAGAGAGAGAGAGAGAGAGAGAGAGAGAGTATACAAAGAATGGGGATGTGTAAGCAAAGGGACTGCGACGACGACGACGACGACGACGACGACGAGGAGAATAAAGGGAGAAGGGACGATATTCAGGTGGAGAAAACATGCCTTTGATGAGGGAGAAAGGGAGGGAGCGAGAGAGGGAAGGGCAGAGGAGGAGGAAGGGAGGGAGAGAGGAGGAGGGAGGGAGGAATAGAGGGAGAGATGGAAGCAGGGAGGAGTGAGAGGACTGAAAGCATGAGTGAGAGGAAGAAGGGATGCAGACAGAGGGAGGGAGAGAGGGAGCCAGAGGGAGGGAGGAAGGAAGGTGGAGGGAGGGAGGGAGGGAGAGAAGGCGAGAGTGGGAGGAGGGGACGGAGACGGGCAGATGGAGGGAGGGAGAGACAAAAGGAGGTAGGCTGTCAAAGAGGGAGGAATAGAAGGAAGGGAGAATAAGTGGTGTGGTAAAGCAAAGGGAGAATGAAAGGGAGAAGACAAAGGAGGGATAGGGGGCGGAAGAAAGGGAGTCAACACGGAAGGGAGATATTGAAGAGAAGAGGGGAGAGAAACAAAAGATTAGCGAGAGAGAGAGAGAGAGAGAGAGAAACAGGAAGGCAGGAAGATTGATTAAAACAGGGAAGGAATGGAGGAACGAAGTAAAATGAAAGGAAGGAAGAAAAGAAAAGAAGAAAGAATGAAAGAAAGAAGGCAGGCAGGCAGGCAGGAAGGAAGGAAAGGAGGAAGAGGACGCGAAAAACAAGGAAGAAAGGAACAGACAGAAGGAACAAGAAGGCCGAGACGGGAAAAAATCAGAAATTCGTGAAAGGATAAAAAAAATATATATATGTATAAGAATGTGGATGTGAAAAATGGAATTAGGGAGAAAATGGCGAGGGATAAAAGGGAGGGAGGGATTAAAGAAATTAGGGAGGAAGGTAAATGAGGGAGGCGGAAATACAGGTAACAAGAAAATGCAAAGGTGTAAAAAAAAAAAAATGAGGGAAGGAAAAAACTGATGAGGGGATAACAAGGAAGGATCGAGAGAGAGAGAGAGAGAGAGAGAGAGAGAGTGGAGAAGGAACAGTAAGGTACAAAGGGAGGAACCTGGAGAAGGGGGGATGCTGAGAGAAGAAGGGAGGGTAGACGCAGGGAGGAGGAGGAGGAGGAGGAAGGTGTGGAGAGAGAGAAAAGGGAAGGTTAGAGAATGGGAGGGAGGAAGAGGGGGAGAAACAAGAGGGAGCGGTGAAGGTGAGAGAAGAAGGGAGGGAGAAAGGTAGGGAAGGAGGAAGAGGAGGTGGGGAAAGAGATATAGAAAGAGAAAGAGAGAGAGAGAGAGAGAGATGCGGAGGGAGGCCGAGTGAGGTGGGAAGGGGGGTGGAGGAGAGACAGGGAGTAAGGTAGAGAGAGAGGGGGTGGGTGGGGTGGGTGTTATGGTGGAGTCTTGTATTGATTAGAGAGTGATCAACATGCAGGGGTGTCACGCCGCCCCCCAGGTCACCCCACAGCACTAAGGTCAGTACAGGTCACTAAGGTCATATCAGGAGTGCAGGTCATTAAGGTCAATTACGTCAATATGTCAATTAGGTCATACAGGTCACTAAGGTCAGTACAGGTCACTAAGGACAGCACAGGTCACTCAGGTCAGCACAGGTCACTAAGGTCAGTACAGGTCATATCAGGCATATGCAGGTCAATACAGGTCACCAGGGTCAGTAAAGGTAAAATAAGGACAGTACAGGTCACTAAGGTCATACAGGTCACCAAGGTCAGTAAAGGTCATATCAGGCATGTGCAGGTCAAGGCCAATACAGGTCACTAAGGTCAGTACAGGTCACCAAGCTCAGTACAAGTCACTAAGGTCAGCTCAGGTCACTAAGGACAATACAGGTCAATTAGGTCATACAGGTCACCAAGGTCAGTAAAGGTCACTAAGGTCACCAAGGTCAGAAAAAGTAACTTAAGGTCAGTACGGGTCACTAATAACAGTACGATTAGGTTACAGCAGGTTCCTAAGGGTAATGAGGTCATAGCAGGTTAGAAAGGTCATAAGCTTAAAGCAGGTCAATACGGTCATAAGGCCAAAGCAGGGTTGTAAGGTCATAGCAGAGCATTAAGGTCATACCAGTACACCAAGGTCACAAAAGGTCACTAAGGTCATAATAGGTCAATAAGATCAGTAAGGCCACAAAGGTCATAATAGGTCAATAAGATCAGTAAGGTCACAAAAGTCATAACAGGTCGCTAAGGGCAGAAAATCCACTAAGGTCAAAACCAGTGACTAGGGGGACAGAAGTTGCCGAGGTCAGTACGGCAGTAAGAGGTCACGAAGGTCAAAAGGATAAAAAACAAGTGGTGCTTCATTACGAGAGACACACACAGTCGCATTCTAAGTGACTCTGAAGATTGCGCAACACCTCTTCCTTACCGAATTATTCCGCACATTACATCTCAGCACCCACTTGTATGTTACTGGCGCAAAAACTATGTCGATAATGAAATGATACACAAGAAGGGTCACTCAGCGCAACACCAGTGCCCACCAACCGTTCTAAGGACAGAACACCTGACACTGCCCTGTGACCTTAACTTCTGACTGACTGTTCTCAAAATCGAAGTACTTTATCCCTGCCTGACCCTTGACATATCCACCAAGTTTGGTCCGAAATGAATTAAAACAGAGTTAACCTTGCCCAGTGACCCTGACATTTGCCCTTTCTCTGTGGCCTTGCCCTTTGGCTGATTCTTCTCAAAATCGAGTCCCTTCATCCCTGCCTTACCCTGAAGTCTTCCATCGGATAAATTGTATAAGTTGACCTTGCCACGTGACTTTGACCTTTGATATCTGTGATCGTCAACCCCCTCCATCAAGTTTGGTTCAGACTTCACCAAAACGATTTCAATTATTTTGTTGTCACACAGACACATGGGTCGAATTTTGACCCTGCCCTGCGACCATGCCTTTGACTGATTGTTATAAAAATTAAATTCCTTTGTTCTTGCCATACCCTCAAGCCTTCCCCAAGTTTAATCTAAATTAGACAAAGTTTAAGTTGACATTGTTAGGCCAAATCTGAATTAGCCATGTGCCCTTGACCTCTGACGTAATTACTGTTCTAAAATACGATAGGTCAACCACTTGGCTGTCCAAACCTTCCCCCGGGCTTGGTTAAAATCAGACACAAACTGAATTACTTTGTTCACATACACACACACACACACACACAACGTCGAATAAAAAACAACATCCGCCCTCTCTTCGCGAGCGCAGACGTAACAATAACCAAAGAGAATCAAGGAAACTGTGCAAAACAAATGGTTAAGGAAGAGGCACAACGCAGTGTCCTGCAAGAGGCAGTAGAAAGAGTCCTACACCACATATAACTGATTAGGTCATCCTACTCCCATTCCTCCCTTGCCTCACTAATGACCCCGTAAGTCCCTGAAGCCTTGTCCTCACGCAAGGTCATAAGAGGTCAAACAGGTCAGACTAGGGTTCGTCAAGGCTTAGGAGGATTCGCAACATCTCTTCCTTAGCGATTTATTCTGCATATTACACCTTGGCATCCTCTTATCTGCTGTTTAGGTAGTTTTAATGTTGGCATGTTTTGCATAAATAGTATAACATGAGGATACCGAGATGTAATATGCAAAACAAGTTGGTAAGGGAAACGTGTTAGGAAGTCTCCAAAACCACTTAGTCCCCAGCACTCCCCAAAATACCCGGTGTTCCCAAGGTCATTCAAGGTCACATGAAGTTTTGTATTTTCGTCTAAAAAGTCTACCTTGCTCACTACACGTTATTTATGTTATTTTAGTAGCTACACAGGTTGAATATACGACATACGAGGGAATTTAGTTCCGTATAAAAAGGTAAACTGGTAAAAAAATAAAATAAAACACAGAAAGCCTCCTAATCCTCCTGTTTTCTTTCTTTTTTTTTTTTTAAACAATGAATGGAGGAAGGAAAAACAAAAGAGATTAAAAAAAAAATTCCATATACCTAAAGGTTCCTACAGGTTTTCCCAGCATCGCCCAAAACCCGCCAGGCCAACTTTAGGTGTTTACAATCTGCCGAGGTCTTTAAGCCATTTAAGGGGTTTCAGGTTCCCCAAGCGCTTTACAACCTCACAGGGTCTTTACGGCCTCCCACATTGCTCTACGGCCTCCCACACTGCTTTACGGTGTCCCACACTGCTTTACGGTGTCCCACACTGCTTTACGATCTCCCACACTGCTTTACGATCTCAAAATGCTATAACTCTCACTCGGCTGAATAGAATCATCCTAAGGTAGCAGGAATAGACAAGTAGAGCTGTTCCGTCGTTGAGAGCAGTTCCGTCGTTGAGAGCTGTTCCGTCGTTGAGAGCAGTTCCGTTCTTGAGAGCTGTTCCGTCCTTGAGAGCAGTTCCGTTCTTGAGAGCTGTTCCGTTCTTGAGAGCTGTTCCGTCCTTGAGAGCATTCATAGTGGCAATATTATCACTCTCACGCTCTACTGACTCACTCTGTTTCATAAAATCATCTCACATCAGCTGGAGTGTAATACCAGAGTTGTTCCGACCGTGAGAGGGTTGATTCATGAGTGACCCTATGATCACCTGAGATGGGCAATGTCAGCGTACCGGCATTCCCTCAGGTGAGAAGATATACCTCAGCACAGTGGCACAGGTGGAATAGGACGCCTCATTGCATCTCCACTTTAGCGATTTTTTTTTATCACGCGTCCGACTTTGGGCAAAGGCTTCAGGGCCTATTCCCAAGTCCCAGTAGTCCTCTTTGGGGCACAGTAGTCCTCCTACATCTCCACATGTCACCACTTCGGCGCTAACACCCACCATCCATATCGAATACATGCTAGGGCTGTCTCATACAGGAATGGTGTACTGGTATTAGCGGGGGTACTTTTATAACATGTCGGCAGGTCATTTGGTAGATCAGAAAAGTCTGCTTTTTATGAAATTCAAATCCTCAAACTGTTCCCTGCCCCAGCGGGGATTCGAAGCTGGGTCCATTAGGACTGCTGGCCGCCTCTCTACCGACTCTGCCACCGCCTCCCTCATTGCATATTAGACGTGAACTATCTCCTGTATTCTCTTTGTATCAATTTAATGCCTATATAGATTGTATTAATCATATGCATGAAGATACTAGGGTGTAATGAGCAGGACAAATTGCACAGGAATGGGTGTAACGAAATAGGCGATGTATTTTTGCTTTGTGGACCTATATGTTCTATCTTACTTAAATAGCTTTAATCTGGGTATAGTTTGCATCAATAACAAAAACAAAAGAAAAGAGATACTAAGGTGTAGCGAGAAGAAAAAATCGGTGACGAAAGGAATTACGAAATCGCCGATATATTCTGCCTACTACAGTATATCTTAATATTTCCTTGTATTTTATTTTCATGATTTTATTGCTGACAAAGTTTCCATTAAGAGCATACAAAACGAGATCGAGAATTAATGTGTTAAAATAAATCACTCAGAAAAAGGCGTTACGAAATCTCCCACGCCGCATAGAATACGACCGCCAGGAGCAACCAAGGTGACCTCCAAACCCCCCCCCCTTCTCTCTCTCACTGTCTCTCTCTCTCTCTCAGCCTCACCCCCGTCCACAGCGGCCTTCCAGCACAGGTCAATACGGGTCATACTTGCAGCTCCAGGTGGGCACGCAGGTAGGTAGGGCATACAGACAGGCGTAGAAAGGGGCAAGTGGGCATGTGGAAAGTAAGTTCAGCAGGGAGGCAAGCAGAGGCGAAGTAGGTAACAGAGGAGTCAAGTTATATGGGGAGCGAATGGCAAGCAGGTATGTACGAAAACAAGGAGGAATGCAGGGAGAGACATTGGTTGGTGAGTGAGGAGGGAGAAGGCACGAAGGGAGGGATAAGGGGAAGAGGGAAGAGATGAAGGGAGAGGGGAAGAGAGGCAGGCTGTTAAAAAAGAAGGGAGAATGAACGAGGGGAAGGGATGGAAGAGGAGGGATGCAGACACACAGACTAGGTGGGGGGAGGTGAGGGTGGACGTGAGAGAGGCAGACAGTAAGAGAGGGAGGGTGGCAGGGAGTATATGGAAGGGAGAGTGAGAGACAAGGAAAGGGTAGACGAGGGGGGGATGCAAGAGACAACAGGGAAATGTGTGTGTGTGTGTGTGAGAGAGAGAGAGAGAGAGAGAGAGACGCAAACACACACACACACACACACACACACACACACACACACACACACACACACACACACACACACAAAGGCACGGGTGAGCAGAAGTGATGAGGATTAGAGGAGGAGGGAGTAAGGAGATAAGGGGATAAAAGAAGGTGAAAGAGAAGGAGGAGGAAGATAAGGATAACGGAGGAGAAGAAGGGAGCTGAGGACGAGAGCAAGGAGAGGAGAGAGAAAGAGAGAGAAGGTAAAGGATTAAAGATGAGTTTTGAGAGAGAGAGAGAGAGAGAGAGAGAGAGAGAGAGAGAGAGAGAGAGAGGGAGAGAGAGAGAGAGGTATTTTGGCTCTTTTACTCCTCTTCGAGACAAACAGGGGAATCAATCGACATCCCCGCGCATTGGAATTGGGTCATAGGAGGCAGGTCATGTGCCAGGCTGGACAGGGTAGGTCAAAAAGGCTTAGGGTAGGGCAGGGGAGGCCAGGAAAGCTTAGGGCAGGGCAGGGCAGGTCACGGCAGGTCTAAAGATTAGGGTAGGTAAGAGGTGGTTACGATGGGCTATGGCAGGGCAGGGCAGGTCAAGACGATTTAAGGCAGGTCAGAAGAGGCTTGGGTAAGTCACGGCAGGTCAGGAGAGGTTACGATAGGTTAGGACAGGTCAAGAAAACTTAGGGTAGGGCACAGCAGGTCAGAGGTTAGGACAGGCCATGGCAGGTCAGGAGAGGTTACAGCAGGTTACGACAGGTCAGGTAACGGCAGGTCAGTGTAGGTTAGGACAGGCCACGGCAGGTCAGGGCTGGTAGGGGCAATTCACGGCAGGTCAGTAAAGGTTGAGTTATGTCAGGGTAGGTTAGGGCAGGCCATGGAAGATAAGAAAAGGTTAGGAGAAGTCAGAAGAGGTCAGAAATGTTTGGATACGCCAAGTTAAGAAAATTCAAAGCAGGTCAAGAAAGGTTAAAACAGTTCAGGGTAGACCAGGAAATGTTAAAGCAGGTCAGGGCAGGGCAGTGTTGGTTACAGCAGGCCACATATGGTCAAGGTAGGTCATAAAATACCACCTTAATTTCAGGCAAGGTAGGCAAAGCAGGCTAGGGCAGGGTCACAACAGGTCAAGGTTGGTCAGAATGAATCAGGGCAAATCAAATGAGGGAGTGATGGAGCGTTGTGGTGTTGATGTGGATGTGCTGGAAAGCGTAATGAGAAGTACCCCGAGGTAGTTTGGCCACGTACATAAAATGGAAAACGAAAGACTGGTTAGGAGAGTGAACGAGGTGGACGAGGTGGAGAGAGGGACGGGACGCGGGAGACCAGGATTAGATGGAGGGATGGGATGGAGGGGGATGTGAGTCGGGGAAGAGTTAGCGTGATGACGGACAGCAGAATGACATGGAGGCGATTTGTCTGTGGCACCTCTCGCATGACTAAGGCGTTTGGATATAAAAAGATAGATAGATAGAGTTGGGTATGTTATGATGGGTCGGAGTTTGTCAGAGCAGGTTCCAGCAGATGGTAGAAGGTAGGTCAGGATGGGCTAGAGCAGGTCATACGTCAAGATGTGTCAAGGTAAGGTAGGGCAGATCAGGGGGGCTCGTGATGGGTCATGGTGGGTCACGGAAAGTTAGTGGGGCAGGTGGTGGGTCAAAGTAGGTCAGAGCAAGGCAGTGGAAGTAATGATGGGTCAAGGTAAATCAGAGCAGGTCATGCTGGGGTAAGATACATCGATTAGATTATGATGGATCAAGGAATGCACTCTTGGTCAAGGCAGGTCAGTATGTGCAAAATAAATAAGAACAAGTGATGACAGGTCATGACAGGCCAGCTGATAAGCGAGTGAGAACAGGACATGACAGGTCAGCATGTACGCTGGTTAGGGCAGACAGGCTGACTGGTCAACAAATAAGTACGTCGAAACAGGTCACGACTAGTTAACGGATAAACAGATCAGAGAAATCGGGACTGAGGAAACAGACGCGACAATATGGGGTGGGTTGGAATGGGCTAGGTTAGGCTGAGTTAAAGTAAAATGGGTAAGGTAAAGTTTAGATTAGGCCAGATAAAGTAGGCTAAGGTACGGTAAAGTCTAGATAAAGTAGGCTAAGGTACGGTAAAGTCAAATCATATGAGGTTCAGTTAAGTTACAATAGGTCAGGTGACGACTGATCAGGACAGATCCGGGAAAGCCAGGTAAAATGAAAACTGTTCACTGCGGTGATATGTTGTTAATATATTCTCGCTGCTACCAGACAGTTTTAGACAGCTGGGGGGTGGGGATTCTCTCACCTGCATAACCTCGACTGGCAGTGGCAAACGACCCCCAAAGACGTCACCTAATTGAAGATGTTAAGGTAAGGCAGGTTTGGCTACGTTAGGGTAAGATACACTGAAACGGTTAAGAAGAGGACCTATTGAGACAAGTAGGTACACCGGCTAGATCAGACACCGTATTAATAACATTCATAAACCTAAGTCTTATTTACAGTAAGGTTGTTTCTTCTTTTATCTTCACTCATCAGCAGCGAAACATATCAGTACAGAATAAAAGTTAATGTTAAAAGTGGTAAGGATAACTAAACAATATGGCTTTTGAAAATAAATAAATGTAATGGACTGTTATGTATCGTAAAACTGGATAACACTGTTTACAATTTTCCATGATCAGTTTGGCTCAAGACTGTTTAACACAACGCAGGCAGGTCAGATCTGTTGACGCAGAAGCCAGGTAGGCATGGTTATGACGCGTCGGGTAAGGCCAGGAAAGGTTAGGTCAGGTCAGGAGAGGACACGTAGATCAGGTAAGAATGGGATAAGTCAGGTCAGAGCTCCTGGGGGCTGCGGAAGATTGCTGATTGGCCGGAATACAGTACGTCAGGGTATGGTAGGGCAGGTCACGTAAGGATTGGATAAAACCAGGATAGGGCATGTAGGTCGCCTGATTAGGTCAGACTACGACAGGTCAGGATGGAATACGGCAGGTCAGGCCAGAAGGAGACAGATCAGGTCATTAGGCTAGAATATGTACGTCAAGCCAGACACGAGAGACAAAGTCAGGTCAAGCAAGGCCAGGTCAGGTCAGGGTAGGCCAGGCCAGGTCAGGATGTGCTAGTAATGTCCTGATTATTGCTGGTTCAGAGTTCCCAGGTCGATCAAGGTAGTTAGGAAGCTCCTTAAGTTAATTACAGCTGAGATTGTGAAGGTTGGAAAGGGCTGCTGAGCATAGGCAAGGGCTGGTGAGTATAAGCAAGGACTGGTGAGTATAGGAAAGGGCTGGTGAGCATAGAAACGGGCTGGTGAGCACTGAAAAGGGTTGGTGAGCATAGAAAGGGGCTGAGGAGCATAGAAAGGGGCTGGTGAGCACATGGGCTGGTAAGTATAGGTATGGGCTGGTGAGTAGAGGAAAGGGCTGGTGAATAAAGGAGAGGGCTGGTGAGTATAGGAGAGGGCTGGTGAGTAGAGGAAAGGGCTGGTGAGTATAGGAAAAGGTTGGTGAATAAAGGAAAGGCCTGGTGAGTATAGGAAAGGGCTGGTGAGTATAGGAAAGGGCTGGTGAGCATAGGCAGGTGCTGGTGAATATAGGAAAAGGCTGGTGAGCATAAAAAGGGGCTGGTGAGCAAAGAAAAAGGCTGGTGAGCATAGAAAAGAGTTGGTGAGCACTGAAAAGGGCTGATGAGCATAGAAAGGGGCTGGTGAATATAGGTATGGGGTGGTGAGTATAGAAAAGGGCTGGTGAATAAAGGCAATGGCTGGTGAGTGTAAGAAAGGGCTTTTGAGTATGGGAAAGGGCTGGTGAGAAGAGGAAAGGGCTGGTGAGTATATGAATGGGCTGGTGGATAAAGGCAAGGGCTGGTGAGTAAAGGAAAGGGTTGGTGAATAAAGGAAAGGGCTGCTGAATAAAGGAAAGGGCTGCTGAGTACAGGGAAGGGCTGCCTGAGTACAGGAAATGGTTGGTGAGTATGGGAAAGGGTTGGTGAGTATAGGAAAGGGTTGGTGAGTATACGAAAGGGTTGGTGAGTATACGAAAGGGCTGGTGCAAATAGGCAAGGGCTGGTGCAAATAGACAAGGGCTGGTGAGGGCTGATATGTGGTAATTTAGGAACGAGATAGTGATGGTAGAACAGAGTTAGTGGGAACTGTGAGAGCAGAGAATGAGTACTGGGGAGAGGGCTCGTGATGGATATTGAGGGCAAACAGGGACTTGGTGTAGATAAATGAGGACCAAACAGGGCTGGTGAGCAGATGGAAGGGCTAGTGAGGGCTGGCATGGATTAGTGAGGGCTGATGAGGGCTGGCATGGATTAGTGAGGATTCATGAGGGCTGGCATGGATCCGTAAGGGTGGGTGAGGGCTGGCATAGATCAGTGAGGGTAGGTGAGGGTTGACACAGATCACTGAGGGCTGGTGAGGGCTGACATAGATTAATGAGGACTAGAGAGGGCTGGAGAGGACTAGAGAAGACTGATGAGGGCTAGAGAGGGCTGGTGAGGGCTTGAGAGGCACGGTGAGGGCTACAGAGGCTTGGTGAGGGCTAGAGAGGGCTGGTGAGGACCAGAGAGGCCTGGTGAGGGCTTGAGAGGGCTGGTAAGGCTTGAGAGGCCTGGTGAGGGCTAGAGAGGGCTGGTAAGGGCTAGAGAGGGCTGGTAAGGGCTAGAGAGGGCTGGTAAGGGCTAGAGAGGCCTGGTGAGGGCTTGAGAGGCCTGGAGGAAGAAATTGATGGAAAGGACCGCTGAGGGCTGCAGGATCAAGACAGGATTGGTGAGGACTGAATGGGATTAGAGAAGTTACACGGAGATGATGAGGGTCGGGAGGGGCTGCCGAGGGCTATAACACGCCTGGTGAGGAATGGTGAGGACTGGTGATGGCTGGGATGGATTTGAGAGGGCTGGTGGGGAGTAGTGAAAGATATGTGAGGGCTATGAGGAGTGGTGAGGGCTGTGATGAGAGGTGAGGTACAATGAAGGCATAAATTATGAGACAGCACGGGGCAAACTGGATTGGTGAGGGCAGGTGAGAGCCAAAGAAGGTAGCTGCAGGTAACACGAATTGTAAAAAGCAGGTAGACGAACGGTGGCAAAGGGCAGGCTGGGGTAAATGAGGCCTGAAATACCTGCCATGAACGTGATGGGGTTGGTGTGAGGGGCGCCGGGGTGGGCAGAGAGGGCTGGGGTCTAATTAAGGGCTCCAGAGGCTCCCAAAGCTCATGGAGGTAACATAGCGAACCAGAGTGACAGAGGGCTGGTTAGTTTAATTGAGGGCCGGCGAGGGATGTTGGTGGGGGCTGACGGTGGTGTTAGTGGGGGCTGGTGGTGGTGTTAGTGAGGGCTGGTGGTGGTGTTAGTGAGGGCTGGTGGTGGTGTTAGTGAGGGCTGGTGGTGGTGTTAGTGAGGGCTGGTGGTGGTGTTAGTAGGGGCTGGTGGTGGTGTTAGTGGGGGCTGGTGGTGGTGTTTGTGGGGTTGCTGGTGGTATTAGTGGGGGCTGGTGGTGGTATTAGTGGGGGCTGGTGGTGGTGTTAGTGGGGGCTGGTGGTGGTGTTAGTGGGGGCTGGTGGTGGTGTTAGTAAGGGTAGGGGTTGTGGTGTGAACGGGGACTGGTGAGGGCTAGTGCGGACTGGTGAAGGCACTTGAGGGGAGGGGAGGTTAGTGAGGGCTGGTGAGGGCTAGTGAGGGCTGGTGAGGGCTAGTGAGGGCTGGTGAGGGCTAGTGAGGGCTGGTGAGGGTAAGTGAGGGCTGGTGAGGCCAAAGAGGGCTGGTGAGGGCTAGTAAGGACAGGTGGGGCTAGTGAGGACAGGTGATTGTTAGTGAGATCTGGTGAGGGCTAGTGAGGGCAGGTAAGGCTACTGAGCGCTGGTGAAGGCTAGTGAGGGCTGGTGAAGGCTAGCGATGGCAGGTGAGGCTAGTAAGGGCTAGTGAGGGCTGGTGAGGCTAGTGAGGGCAGGTGAGGCTAGTAAGGGGCGGGGTACGGGACCTGATACGAGGGCTGGTCTCTGGGGGTCATCTGAACCCCTGATTGTTGTCATTACCGCCCGCAGCCCTCAGCCCGCACCTCTCTCTCTCTCTCTCTCTCTCTCTCTCTCTCCAATCTAGAGAGTCCGTACCCCCCCCCCCTTTCTCTCTCCCAATCTGCAGCCCTCAGCTCGCACACCCTGCTCTTTCTCTGCAGCCCTCATTGCTTTCCTCCCCCCCCCCAAGTGCCCATCTTTTTTCAATTTCCCTCTCTACATCCCTCTCCTCCATAATCCTCTCTCTCCTCTGTAGCCCTCTCTCTCCTTCACAGCCCCTCTCTCCAGCCCTTTTCTCCACCACAGCCCTCGCTCCAACTTTCCTCTCCTCCACACCCCTCTCTCTCTAGCTGTCTCCTCCTCCACAACCTTTTCTCTCCAACCTTTCTCTCTTCCTCAACTCTTCTCTCCTCCACAACCATCTCTCTCCGACACTCCTCTCCTCCGCAACCTCCTCTTTCTATTCAACCCTCCTCCCCCCGCCCCCACAAGCCTCCTCTCCTCCCTCTCTTCTGCCCCCCCTCCCTCCACCCACCAGCCCTCCTTTCACCCACTACTTCACTCCTTCATTTATTTTCCTAAGTATATTCCACCTCCTTTTGAGCTTACTTGCACTGCCATTAAGCACTCTCTCTCTCTCTCTCTCTCTCTCTCTCTCTCAGATTCATTAACCGCTTCATGATCGGGACAACTGTAATATTCTGTTGCAACATCCGCCAGAAGATTATATTCAGCTGAGAGAGTCACGCGGAACTAGGGTGTTAGTGCCGTCACCATGAACCCTTTCGTGGTCTGAACAACTCTAGTCTTGCAATCCACCTAACGTCAGACGATTATACTCAGCTGCCAAGTGAGTCAAGGGAGGTGGAGTGTTAACAATCTCCACTAACCCAGTGCACTTTCCCTAGCTTATGTCTCTTACAAACATGGTCTTTTTTCCAGTCTTTTCTCCCTCTTTCTTTTGTATCTATCGTCCAATCTATTTTCTCTTTTCATCGGGATCTTAGGTGTTTGAGACGAGTGAGACCAGCCTCGCTCACCCCTCAGTGGCATGATGTGAGCACTAAACCCTAACCATCCTTCTAATATAAACCCTTGTGGCTCCTCTTAACCTAAAACCCGTATACCTTCGCCAGCGTCAAAAATAAATCACAATTCTCTCCAAAATCCCAAGAGACCCAAACCCACCACCTTCTGCCCCATAGACCAAATCGCATCAAATAAAATATACTCAAAATTCAGGGGGAAAAATATGTAAGAGGATAAAAGAGACCGGTCCCAGCGACCTCGGCGTCCGTGCACCTATCCACTTTTGAGATATTTTAATATTTCGGTCCGGCCGGGATGTTTGGCGAAGAAAAATAGTAGTCTTTCTTGTCTCTGAAGGTTAAAACAAAATATACATAAAGGTGACTGAACATAGAGTGCAAAGACTAACCCTTTCATTTTCACGACAACTCTAGTTTTCCATATTCCAGCAAATATCACATGATCTTATTCAACCGATAGGGAGTCAAAGGAGCGTAAGAGTTAATTGTCACTATTAACCCTTCCAAGACTGGGGGAACTCTAGTATTCTATTCCTGCAGACGCCAGGTGATAATTATTCAGGTAAATGTGGGTCATAGGAGCCTGATTAAATTCCCAGAACTGTGCTACAAAACACGACCCTTTAAAGTTACATAATCCCAGCCGTACCTAACACACACACGGCTGGAAAACACCGAATATTCTGGGGTAAATGTGTTCCCGTTTTTCGCCTCATGTCGTGGGAGTGGCCGTAAAATGAGATAGCCTATGTAGTTTGCACGTTTTACGAAGGAAACGGAAGAAATGTATGAACAGCACCTAACCTCTTCAGAAAAATACGAAAGTACTGTGCTGGTGAATTTAGAAATCATCATCATCATCATCATCATCATCATCATCATCATCATCATCATCATCCGAACCTCATTTTCCCACCTAACATAAATCTTCTAACTGGTTTATTGGACAAAATAGATCAGTAAAGAGGAAAACACATGCAAGAAAAGTGGTACGCTAAGCTACACTTTACTTTTGGTCAAACTATAGTAAAACTCGCTACTAGTCGCTAATAAAATTTTGTTGGAAAAGATGTTAATATGAAGCTGGAAGGTGAGTGAATAAGGTAGCAATGTGTCGCAAGTCTAAGTTACGGTAGCTGATAAAAGTGCATGGGTGGGAGGATAGGCCCTGGGTGGTGGAATGAAGGAGTGCAGAATGGTGGCAAATCCTCTCCCCCTGTGGGTGAAATGAGTGTATAAACTGCGAGGCGTTTTGTGTAAGTAAAATGAGTGTATACCGTCAACTGTATGATGTTACCGTGTATGGTGAATGAAATGAATGTTTAAACGACAAGACAGTCTGTGCATGACGGGTGAAATAATTATATAAACACTAAAAAGCCTTAATGGTAAATAACAAAAATAATGACAGGCAGGAAACTTATTTACTGATGAAAACTGTGTAAGGATAGCTAGCAATTATCATTCTATACTGATCGACTCAAGGCGCCTGTCCCTCTCACTCTACTTCTACATGTTCAGAGTAATAGTTCTAAGAAAAGAAGTTGGCAAAAAAGAGTATAGAGAAATTCAGTTAAGCAAGATGGTTAAAGAAAAATAAGTTGCAAGTAATCATGCATCACCCCACTGCAGTGGAGATATTATAATGTAACTGCAAAATCGACAAAAAAAAAAATGGCATGCGGAACAAAATAAAAACAGTAATGAATGTGTGTGTGTGTGTGTGTGTGTGTGTGTGTGTGTGTGTGTGTGTGTGTGTGTCTGTGTGTGTGTGTAACTCAGGTGTAAAGAGAAGTGAGGAAGAGCGTGAGGTAGGACGGCGAGACAGACATGAATTAAGTGGGTGAGCAACGAGGGAAATTTTGGGATAAATAAGACAAGTGGAAGACTGTGATGAGAAAAAAAAATAGTGGAGAGAGAGAGAGAGAGAGAGAGAGAGAGAGAGAGAGAGAGAGAGAGAGAGAGAGATGGGGGGCTGGGGGGGGAGGGAGATGAGGTAAAATTTCTTGAGAGATGTGACAGTTATGTAAGGACAGAGGTGAGGAGGAAAGAGATGCTGGGGAGATAATGAGGAGTGTTAGGGTCGGGGGCGAGAGGAGATATGGACAGAAGAAACGGTGAGGAAAAAGATGGGGAAAGAGATGGTGACGAGTGTGAGAGATCTGAACTAAGGCGAGATAAGGTCGGTAGGGATGTGAGACTTTAAGGAGAGATGGTAAGGAGTGTGAGAGTCGGATGCAGCAAGGGAGATGATTAAGTGAGAGACAGTGAAGACTTCGAAGGTCTTGGGTTATGAGGAGGATAGTGTGAGGTTTGAGGGGGTGGGGTGAGAAAAATGGTGAGGAGAGAGATGGTATTAATCTGAAGAGAGAAGAAAAGGAGAAAGAGTCACGTTTGGAGATGTTGTGGTCTGATGAGAGGAAAGAGAGAGGGTGAGAGGAGAGATGGTGATTGTAAGTCTAATGCAAGAAGAGAGACGGTAAGGGTGCGAAAGTCTGGAGTGAAGAAAGAGATGTGAGAATCAGGAGTAAGGAGAGACATGTACAGGAGAGATAGCAAAGGATGTGAGAGTGTGGGGTAAGAAAATAGCTTTTATACGATGGACAGAAGAGTGAGATGATACTGACGAATATAGCGAGAGAAGTGGCAGATTAAAATGACTGATGGGTAGGGAAGTGAGAGATTACGAGAAGAAAGATGGACAGAACGAAATGGGCTAATACATGACCGTGTTACATACGAGGTGATGGAGGTTGCTGGGGTGGGAAGTAGTTAAGTTAATGAGAAACTGATGACACTACAGTGATGATGAACGAGGCAGAGGTAAGTGATGGTGTAAGTTAAAATGAGGTACGGTATATAATGTACTCACTTGTGTCGTGTGTGAAGAGGATGCTCTTTGCCTCGGCTACAGAACAGAGTGGTTCGTCGTTCTGAAGGATGCGAGTGAGCAGCATGTCACAGATGCCCTCCAGCGAGGTCTCGGCAATGTCCAGCACCAGCGTGGCCTGCGCCAGGAAGTGTGCAATGTCCATGGCGGCGCGCACTTCGGAGCCGAAGTCCTTCATGGGCACTTTCTGCATGGAGCATGCCATAAGCTGCCTCATTCCCACTGCACTATAAGTCCCGCCCGTCCCTCCCTCCCCACCCAGCAGCGGCGCCCCCGAGCACGAGGTGGCCATAGACGAGGAGGTCACGCTGGAGGTCACGGCGGCGCCGGAGGTCACCACGCTGCTTGACGGCACCGCCACGCCGCCACAGTTGTTGGCTTGGCCTGCGGCGGCGCCCATGTGCGTCATCTCCACCTGCACCGGTTGCGGCTGCGGCTGCGGCTGCGGCTGCGGGCGTCGCGGTAGTAGCGCGGCAGGAGGCATCTCGCTGCTGCCGTGACGGCTGCCCGGCGCCGAGACGGTGCTCTGCCAGGACCCGTACAGTGTGGCGTAGGGCAGCGTCAAAGAGCACCGTCGAGTCGCAGCCGCCACCGCCGCCGCCGCCTCACTCGTTAGTGGTTTCTTCTTAATGGCGTGAGGCAACGCCATGGGAACAACAGACATACCACTGGTGTCCGTGTGGCAGGAGCTGCGACGCTTGCGGCGCTCCTGCGGCAGGTACGGCACGGAGGTGGACGGGATGGAGTGGGAACGGGAGTTGCTACTGCCGGAGGACCTCTCTGGCTCCTCAGGCTCCTCCCTCACCGTCCGCCATTCTTCTCCTGCTGGCCCCATCCCGAATCTCTCATCACGACCCCGAAACAGCCCCAGCACGGCCGCCAGAGAATGCTGTCGTATGAGGCGGTGTGGCGGCGGTGCCCTCGGACTGCGGGAATGACCTGCCCCGCACCGTCCGCCGCCGCCACCCGCCAGCAGTTTGGCCATGGTGGCTGTCGGGCCCGGGGCAGGGGCAAGGGTGGTGATGGAGGAAGCCGTATTGCTGGCAGCGGTAGGGGCTATGGGAGGAGGTAAGGAACATGGTTTTGCCTTCGTCCGCGCCGGAGATCCGCGGTCCTTGCCTAGGGTAGGGCTTGGGTGAGGTTTAGCCTTGGGCGACACCGGGCCCGGAGAGCGCCGCCCCTGGCTGGGCGTAGGGCTAGGCGGCGGTGGGGGCAGGCGAGGCACCGGGCAAGAGGGCGGCGGGGACGCCTTGGATGACCCGCCGCCCTGGGCTGCACCTTGGGGCTGCGTCACGGCGTTGTTGGAGTCCGGGGCAGAATTGGCTGAGTTAGTGGGCTGCAGACTGGGGCTGGGGGCGGCCATGGGTCCCTGGGCAGTGGTGATGACAGGCAGTGCGGTGACAGGGGCAGGGGCAGGGGTCGGGGAGGGGACATGGACCGTTGGCTGGGACTGGGGCTGGGGCTGAGGCTGGGGCTGGGGCTGGGGCTGAGGCTGGGGCTGGGGCTGGGGCTGAGGCTGAGGCTGGGGCTGGGGCGGGGGCGGGGCTGGGGGGGACACACTCTCCAGCAGTACACCGCAGGGCAGCATGACCCTGGCTGGCCCGGGGCGCCACCATCACTCGCGCCGCGCTGCTCCCATGCTGGCCCGCCACCACTCTCCTCCACACTGCCGCCCCGCCCCGCCCCGCCCCGCCCCGGCACCCACACCCGCGCAAGCGCCACCACACCCCCCACCACCATTCAGACTTCTCCACCACCTCCTCCAACACTACCACCACAACACTACCCAGATTCGCACTCACCATCACAACTAACTCGATCACCACCACCACCACACCTATACCCCTCCAACACCAGAATCAACACCACCCAACCACACCCATACCCACACCCCACCACCACAATTACAATTACCACCCAACCACACCAACACCACTACAAACACCACCCAACCACACCAACACCACTACAAACACCACCCAACCACACCAACACCACTACAAACACCACCCAACCACACCAACACCACTACATACACCACCCAACCACGCCAACAACACTTCAAACACCACCCAACCACACCAACACTTCAAACACCACCCAACCACACCAACACCATTACAAACACCACCCAACCACACCAACACTTCAAACACCACCCAACCACGCCAACAACACTACAAACACCACCCAACCACACCAACAACACTACAAACACCACCCAACCATACCAACACCACTACATACACCACACAACCACACCAACACCACTACAAACACCACCCAACCACACCAACAACACTACATACACCACCCAACCACACCAACACCATTACAAACACCACCCAACCATACCAACACCACTACATACACCACACAACCACACCACTAAAAATACCATCTAATCACACCACTAAAAATACCATCTAATCACACCAACACCATTATAAACACCACAACAAACACCACCTAACCACACCATCACACAACGAGACACACCACCACACCACGAGAGACACAACAACCACACCACCAACACCACTGCAACCACACCACCGACACCACGACAGTCACACCACCCACACCAAAACAACCACACCACCCACACCAAAACAACCACACCACCAAACCACTGCAATCACACCACCAACACCACTGTAACCACACCACCCACACCAAAACAACCACACCACCCACACCACTGCAACCACACCACCCACACCACTGCAATCACACCACCAACACCACTGTAACCACACCACCCACATCACAACAACAACAACACCCACACCACTGCAACCACACCAACAACACCACTGCAACCACACCACCAACATAACTAGAGCAATACTATCAAAATCAGTGACAACCACGCCAACATCATCGCAACCAATCACAACCATAAGAGCACACACACACACACACACACACACACACCATCACCACATCATCATCATCATCATCCCCACCATATTTACTCCATCAACATAACTCCACTACAACCAATGCCAGTAATGACAAAGAAAGCCACCCCACAACCACAACCACAACTACCACCACAACCACAACTAGCACCACAACCAAACATATCTAGCTTTAGTTCATCTCCGTCAAGCTGTGGCTGGATGGGGACCGACAGGACGCTTGCCTTCATACATATTCCCAGCTTAACATCTCAGCTTGGCCTGGTGCTCTGTCTTCGCGGTCTATGTTGCTCTTTCGCTTGACCTCTGCATGATATTCGTAGCTCGCTCTCCCACATGACACTCGTTAACTTAGGTCTTCATTTGACGTACTAAAGTCTTCGCTTCCCATTCGTAACTTGACTTTTTTCGTATCACATTCGTGACGTGATTTCCTCGCAACACTTTCATAGCTTGATTTCCTCGCAACACATTCGTAACTCGATTTTTTTTTTTTTTTTTTTTTTCCTACATCACAATCGTAAGTTGATTTCTTTTCATCACATTCGCAAGTTGATTTCTTGCAACACAGTCGCAACTTGATTTCTTCGCTTCTCGTTCATAATTTTTTTTCACATCACATTCGTAACTTGATTTCTCTGCTTGACATTCGTTACTTTTATTTTTTATTTTTTTTATTTTTATTTTTATTTTTTTTTTGTTTCACAGTTGCAACTTCATATTTTTGCTCGACATTTTCATCCTAGGCTGAGATTCACAAGTTACTGCCAATTTTCCTCACGTAACTAATATTAGATCTTACAGAGACAAGATGTGCGTTTTTGTTTCCTTGTCTTTCCAGCAAGAAATGAATAAAACAGACTCTTAAATACAACTGAGAAAGTAGCTTGGAATACTCATCTTATATTCTGTATCTGGCATTTTTTTTGTATCCATTCTGTAACTAGAAATTCTCATCTTAGTATTTTTTTTTTTTAACTTTACTTATTATTGCCATACCACGTTGAGTACACCGCTTCCCGTCCGATCAGCGAAGTTAAGCAACGTTGGGTCTGGTTAGTACTTGGATGGGTGACCGCCTGGGAACACCAGATGCTGTTGGCATCCCTACGTGTCAAGTGGGGTTGGTGGAGGATTAGTGCCCCTTCCTGTAAAACAATTAACTCTAAGACCTTGACCACCCCGTTTGGGATACATGGCGTCTGGCAACAATGAATGACTTATTATGTCTAGATTTTTTTGTCTGACATTCTCATTAATTCTGTCACTAGGCATACTGATCACTTTATGTTTTTTATATTTTTTGTTTGACATTTTAACTCGACACAGCCGTTTGTTCTCATCTACACTTTCTTGTTTTCCGTCGAGCTCCTTAGTCTGACCCCTTCATCATAGCTGCACATTCTCAGCCTTGCATTCCTGGACAATTTGATCTCAGCACAGTATTCCCATCTTGATTTCAAAGTCAATATTGTTACACGTCACTTCATCATTAGCAATCTCTTCTTGGTTGTCGTTTTCGCCCATAGCTCTGCCTTCTCAGCCTGGCCACTCAGCTTAACCTTCTTACCCTGACTTATTGCCGCGACTTTCCTCTCTTAGTCTGACATATTCCTCCTGCCTCCGTCTGATTTATAGGCTTGATTTTCCACCTCTGTTTCAGCTCCATCTCTCAGCTACGCCTCTGGGATTAACTACTTCACTCCCAGGACGTATTTTGCGTTCGTGTTGTTTCTAGACTTTTTTTGGACAAACCAATTCACTCCGATACGTATTTTGCATTTTATTACTGCTATTTCCAAACGATGTCACTCCAGGACAGCGTTTATGAGCTGGATGGGTTTGATTTATATAGTTTTTATTAACACTTTCACTATCAGATAACACTTCAAACTTATATACAATCGTCTGGTGGTGGCCTCAATCCGCTAAAAAAAATACGTCCTTGGAGTGAATGGGTTAAGCACTCGTGACCTCCAGGTGACCTCCAAGTGACCTCCAGGTGACCTCCTCTGTAGCTGTTGTGGGCTGGAGTAGGGGAGAGGGGGTAGGGAAAGACATGGCCCTAACCACCTTACCACTACACGCTGCTTATATACATTCAAACTGATCTAATAAAAATACAGTAACTAAATCCAAAATGTCCATTATAAGTGAAGTGAAAATTAAAATGATGTTGACAGCAATAGGGCTTCACTGATACTATAAAAACACACATATATCTTGGCCATTATCCTATACTGCCACGGACTGCAAATCCTATAAGGGCTATGTTAAAAAAGCTCAAGATTTATATGAAAAGTCGTGGTAATCAAGTCCAACAAGCCTATATATCAAAAAATAATTATGGCCATTTCTCTAAGCTATGTGTAAAAATCAGCAAAGAGGACAGAGTGTAAATCCAGTCACTACACACATATGGCTGGTAATTCAGGGTTGGCGCTTGAGGGCTTCCTAGGCTTGGCAAGACAGGCAGGCAGGAGGCAGGAAGAAGAGACGCACGGAGGCAGAGAGAGGCGGGAAGAAGAGACGCACGTAGGCAGAGAGAGGCAGGAAGAAGAGACGGAGGGAGGGAGGGTGAGGCAGGAAGAAGAGATGGAGGGAGGCAGGGAAAGGCAGGAAGAAGAGATGGAGGGAGGCAGGGAAAGGCAGGAAGAAGAGATGCAGGGAAGGAGGGAGAGGCAGGAAGAAGAGATGGAGGGAGAGAGGAAGAGGCAGGAAGAAGAGATAGAGGGAAGCAGGGAGAGGCAGGAAGAAGAGATGGAGGGAAGCAAGGAGAGGCAGGAAGAAGAGATGGAGGGAGGGAGAGGCAGGAAGAAGAGATGGAGGGAGGGAGAGGCAGGAAGGTGAGATGGAGGGAGGCAGGGAGACGCAGGAAGAAGCGGAAGGACAAGGGAGAGCCAGGCCAGTACGAGGGAGGAGACAGGGAGAGGAGAGACACAAAAAGGAAATGGAGGAAAACAGGGAGGGGAAGAGGCAGGAAGAAGAGAGAGGCAGGGAGAAGACATGAAAGGGGACAGACAGAGGGGAGAAGGAGAAAGTGATGGAAGGAAGAAGGGAGAGGGAAAGAGGCAGAGGGGGAGTTGGAGGCAGGCAGGGAGTGAGATGAAGTGGAGGGAGGCTAGGAGGGAGAAGAGACGGAGGGAGACAGGGAGAGGGGAGACACAGAGCGAGGAGAGGGGAAAGGCAGGAATAGAGGAGAGGGAGGAGAGAGGTAAAAGGAGGGAGACAGGGATAGAAAGAAGGCAGGAGGGGGGAGGCGGGGATAGGAAAGAGGCAGACGACAGATGTGGGGAAGCAGGGAGAAGGGGCATGAAGGAAAAAAAGAGAACATAGAGGGAGAGGCAGAGAGAGGCAAAAAGAGAGAGAAAGAGAGTGAGGAAGACGGGGAGGAGAAGGGAAGAGAGGAAGGATTAGGACGGAGGAAAGAAGCTGACAGGAAGGAAAAGAAGTGAGAAAGGAAGAGAAGAGAGACAGGAAGATGAGACATGGAGAGAAGAGAAGCAGAGAGAGGAGAGAAGTACTGAAAGGAGAGAGGTGGGGAGAGAAGCAAGGTAGGGAGAGTAGAGGGTCAGAAAAAGGAAAGAGACAGGAAGCACAGAGGGAGAGGAGAGAGGTAGGGAGAGGGTAGATGTGGGGAGAGAAGAGAGGTGGGGTGAAGACAGAGGTAGCGAGAAGAGAGCGAGAGAGAGGAGACACAGAAAAAGAATGGGGAGAGATGGGGAGAGGAGATAGGAAGGGTGAGGAAAGGGAACAGAAGAGGAGGAAAGGAATATGAAGAAAGAGGGGGAGAAGAGAAAGGAAGGGAGGAGCAAAGAAAAGGGGAAACGGGAGGGACGGAGGGAAGGGGTAGGAGAGGGGAGGGGAGGGGGGAAGGGGAAGAAAAGGGGAGGGGAGGGGGGAAGGGGAAGAAAAGGGGAGGGTAGGAGGGAAAGGAAGAGAAGGGGAGGGGCAGAAAGACAAAGGTGAAAAGGGGAAAGAAATACTGAAAAGGAGAGGAGGACATAAGATTGGGAGCGAGAAAGGGGGTGTGTGAAAATATGGAAGGGAGAGAAAGGAGTGGTAGGAAGGGGGAGGGACATACGGATGTGATAGAGAGAGAGAGAGAGAGAGAGAGAGAGAGAGAGAGAGAGAGAGAGAGAGAACGAGAACGGGGGGACTTTTAATACAATGGAAAGAAGAGAAGGAGAATAAGTTATGAGATGCAAGAGGACGAGATATGGGTGGGTGTGAGAGAGAGAGAGAGAGAGAGAGAGAGAGAGGACGTGAAAGAGCGCGAAAGGAAGAACGCACGAAGGAAGGGGAGAAGAAAAGTAGGAAGGGAAGGATGGTAAAAATGAGGCAGGATTGTGGGGATGGAAGGAAAGAAGGAAGGAAGAAGGAGGAGGAGGAGGAGAGAACGGAGGGAAAATTGGAGTAAGAGCACGAAAGTGGGAAGGCGAGAGGGATAGAAACAGGAGAAGCGAAGAAATAAGAAATGATGAAGAAAAGCGAGCGTAAAAAAAATGAAGGTCCCGAGACGGAGGGATGGATGGAAGGAAGGAAGGAGAGAAAGAGACCAAGAAGAAATGAAGAAAGGGTGGATAAATGATGAAGGAAGAATGGAAGGAAGAAGGGAGGGAGGGAGGGAGGGAGGAAGAGGGGGAGGATGAGAAACAAACACGGGGACAGAGACGGAGGGAGGGAGGAAAGGAAGGAGAAGGGATGGAAGGAAGGAGGAATGGAAGGAAGAAAGGAAGGATGGGAGGCAGGAAGGAAGGAATGATGGAGGGAAGGTGGAAGGAAGGAAGGAATGATGGATGGGAGGAGAAAGGAGACAAGAAGGGAAGAAAGAAAAGGAGGGAGGAACGGAGGGACGGAGTGGGGAAGGAAAAAAAGGAGGAAAGGAAGAACGGAGGGATGGAGGGAGGGAGGAAGGAGAGAAGAATGGAGGGAGGGAGGAAGGAGAGAAGAATGGAGAAAGGGGAAAGAGGGGAGGAAGGATGGTACGGGGAATGAACGGAGGAATGAAGAGGGGGGGAGAGAGAAAGAGGAGAGGAAGGGAGGAGGAATGGTAGGAAGGGAGCAAGAAGGAGCGAGAGTCGGCAAGAAGGAAGAATGAACGGGAGGGAGGGAGCGAGGGAGGGAAGGGCGGGAGAGGAGAGGGGAGAAGAAAAGAGGGTAGAGACAGGAAGGGAAGAAGAAAGGAGAGAAGAACAGAGGGTGAGAGAAGGAGAGGGAGGGAAGAAAGAGGAAGGGAAGAAATGAGAAAAGAAGGGAAGGAAGCAGGGAGGAAGCGAGAAAGTGAAGGGAACAGGCAAGGGAGAAAGAAGGGAGGGAGTGAGGAAAACCGCAAGGGAAGGGAGGGAGGGATGGAGGGAAACTGGCAAGTGAAGGAGGAGGGATGCTGGCAAAGGGAGGAAAGGAGGGAGAGAATGGAGGAGGGAGGGAGAGAGGGAAACAAGCAAGGGGAGTCACAAGGCTCAAGTGACCTGAACATAATGGTACGGTCAATGCAGATGTTATTTTCTGTACCCAGGTAATTTCAGTTTTAACTCAGGTGAAATGCTTATCAGTAAATATGTAAAGGGTTTTGGCATCGTTGTGTTAAGTCAGTGTTTTATAGTGGCTCAAGTTAACTTATTACAGAGACTGACCGGTACTTGGTATTATTATCGCCCGCCTTTAGCACGGCGAGGCGATATAGTGTGTGTGTGTGTGTGTGTGTGTGTGTGTGTGTGTGTGTGTGTGTGTGTGTGTGTGTGTGTGTGTGTGTGTGTGTGTGTGTGTGTGTGTGTGTGTAAGTTGACTTTCGGCGAAGATTTAATCAAAGACGACCAAATGCCAGCCGCCATTTTTTTTTTTTTTTTTTTTTTTTTTTTTTTTTTTGAAACGGGATGACTGAATTCTATCGAGTTTTGCGAATTTTCTTCACATTTTGGCTGGCTAACAACACTCGGCCCCGAATGCTTTTGTTTCATTCCTGTCGTCTTCACACGATTTCATTCAGATTAATAAGCATCTCGCGCAAGTCGTCTACATACAGCAATATTAAAGTTATTAACATGTAATCAAAGCTAAGTGGTTCAGTCAATCACCAATTAACTACTTATCTCTCGTTGTCCCTCATTAGTTAAATCTTACGTTATTACAAGATCTGCTAAATGAATTACAGGGCAATTACGCACCCGTGTAACCCCTTCACGACGATACTTTTTCTTATCCTTGCCATGTTCAGAGGATTTTGTTAAACCTGGGGTGATTTCCAAATTAAACGAGTTAGATACAGCCTTCATTAACCCTTTTCGTCAGTACAGACCTTTTGTTGGCTGAATAAAATCGTCTGGTAACAGCAATAATAAACAAACACGTCATTGTAGAGCAAATGGTAACAGTAATCTATCGCTGTTTCAAACTCCATTACGTAAATCGCAAGGTAACTCGTGAGGTACTTAAATATCTGGTTAGCCTCTTCAATCCCACGACAATCTATTTTTATTCTTCCTGCTACCAGACGATTTTGCTTAACTGAGGAGAGCAGCCTCGTAATGAAGGGGTTAATGAGAGCAGTAGGTTCAGTTCGGATAGTCTCTCTTTTCAGCTGAATAAAATCGTCTGGGTTAGCGAGAAGAAGCAAATACATCATCACAGCCAAGGCATTCAAGAAGGGAAAAACACGAATTACTTCACTGAATTAAAAAGAACGAGAGAGAGAGAGAGAGAGAGAGAGAGAGAGAGAGAGGAAGCGGAAATCCAACATGGTGAGCGGACCCAGAATGCACCGCGCGTGTTTACCTCTGACGTCACGAGTGTCAACAAAAGACTATCGCACACACACTGGCGTCTCTCACAGGACCCACCAAATTGCCTTCAAACAATTTATTTTCCCGCATTCAAAGGCGGAGTATAATAGGAGAGAGAGGAGCGAAATATTGGAAAATGAGGAGTTACGACTGCTGACGATATTGGAAGCTGTCATTTCAATATTCTTAATTCAAATGATGATAATTATAAAAAGAAAAAATAAGTAATAATACTAACAATACTAATACTAATACTAATAATAATAATGATAATGACAATACTAATACTAATAATAATAATAATATTACGGTAATAATAATAATTATAATCTTCCTATCAATCATCAGTCTTTTATTGTCCCATCAGGAGCGTACAAGCCCCCGATATTTAAGACGCGTGATTCATTGCTATCCCAAGTACCGTTATCATAATCCTCAAAAATATCACTTCCACAGCTCCCACTCTACACTTTTATTTATGCTCTAACAAGTGTGTCAGATCCATAAATTAACTACTGATGACTTTTAAAATATATGTTGCTATCGCCAGGCAAATTCTAAGCGATATAGATTTTTTGTTTTGTTTTTTTACTGGAGTGGGGTCTTAGAGTAAGCCCTCATTAATATCCACTGCTATTGTTCTCTCCAATGTTGACTATTATATCTTGAGGTAGAAAGAGTTAAAAAATATATATCTAAAAAAAAAGTCATTGTCTCGAAGGACTTAACTAGGCACTGACACCCCCTTCATGAATTAGCCTTTGTATTCAGTTTATGTAGTTTTTTTTTATTAACCCTCTCATGGTTGGAACAACTCTGGTATTTTATTCCCGACTAACACCAGCTGAGTGAATCAAAGACGTCTGAGTGTTAATCCTGTCACCATCAACTCTTTCATGCTCGGAACAACTCACTATCCTATTCCCAGACGATTTTATTCGGCAGGGAGTGAGACATTGGACCCTGCTTGTTAATACTGGTGGTTGGAATCATTAACCCATTTACGTTTGGGATAACTCTAGTACTAAATTCCTGTTAACGTCAGATAGTTCAGATAAGGGTGAATCATAGATGCCTGAGTGTTAAGGCTCTCACAGAAACAGCCATTGTTCTACCACGCGCCTCTCAACTTTCATTTCCCTCTTCACCCTCCCCTCTCACATCACTGCACAGGAGTACTTTAGTTTCCGTCGTTCCCAGTCTTTCTTCATTCACCAGCACATCACACTGGGAGTAGCCAGGCTCTAGATGAAAAGAAAACAAACATATGGTTTATTCTTTCCCGTTACTAATATTTGTTTTTGTGGAAAAGATAAGGAAGGGAGAGTATTGAAACTTCCCACGTCTCTTGGTGTTACTGTAAAAACAAACCTTAATTAAGAAGAAACTTTATTACAAGCGCGTCTGTGAATTCAGCCCAGACTTTCTCAACAACTATCGTTTTACTTCTATCTGCATTCCCTTTCTGGCATCACCACTCACTGACATTCGCCACACTCTGAACCCTTCTGCCAAGAGTTCCATTCTGACAGCGGTTCCAGGACGCTTCGCCGACGGACAATTCCCTGAACGGACGTTTCACCGAAGAGCTGCCCGAACGACACACGTTTGCCAGGCGCCTTTCTTTTGTACTTTTTTTTTTTTTTTTTTTTTTGGGGGGGGAGGGGGTCATACCCTTCATCTTTCCTCTTTATCGATTATTTGTTATTTATTTGCTTCCCATTTCTACGACCAATGAAAGAAAAGCATTCGGGAGCCGAATGCTAATTGCCCGCCGGAATATGTTACTGGCCAAGTCCAAGACTTGGGCCTTATCTTGATACCCTAAAGGTTTCATGTTGATAGCTTGTGCCGTTCATGAGATATAACGGTGCTAAAGGCGGACGATAAAAACTAGTTGACCTTTGGCAGCCAATTTTGGTGACCTTGACCTTGATCCCGAGTGCCCATGTTCGAACTCCTCCAAGATTCTGGACATATATCTTGATACCCTGAAGGTTTCATCTTGATAGCTCACGCCGTTCGTGAGGCATCATGGGAGCACACACACACACACACACACACACACACACACACACACACACACACACACACACACACACAGGCAGGCAAAAACATTATCGCTCCACAATCTAAAGGCTGGCGATAAAAACATTATATATAATATTTTCAACCTACCGTAACCTAACGATAACCTAATCTAGCCTTAACCTAACCATTCTTTGCCTAATCCAACTTTCACTTAAACTAAACTAAGCTACCCAAATCTAACCCACTTTAACCTATATGAAAATTTATCAACACGAACAGCTACATCTAAACAGCCAACTCAACTGACACACACACACACACACACACACACACACACACACACACACAGGTTGCCCAATGTTAGTCGGCGAAAAGTCCAAGGGCCACAAGTCCGTCCAGTAACTATCTGTCGGCGAAACGTCTGCCCGAAGGTCTGTCTGTCGGGAAACATCCGGTAACGCAAATGGCAAGGAACATAACGGCATTTCTAAATACCACGTATAAAGCATTCTGTTCCATCATCCCTGTTAATTTCATCACAGTTACCCTTCTCTTTAACTTACCTTTCTTTTTACTTCTCGAATAATCTCATGTGTGTCTATCCATCTGTCTTCCTCTCTCAGTCTAATTATCTATCTATATCGGTCAACCTATTCATCTGTCTGTATGTCTATTTATCTGTCTGTCTGTCTGTTCACCTATCTGCCTCTTTATCTATCTATGTATCTATATCTCGAGGACATTACGTCTCCGCGTCCCACTCCAGTACAGACTGATTCACAAATACAAACGACTGATTCTCAAAAACAAACATCTGTTACTCAACCTGTTACCTCTTAAACAATACGCCACTCTCTAGTTTTCTTTACAAGCAATAGACACTCGGCATCTTCCACAATCCCTTCCTGCTTATCTCCCCATACACTTTCTTCAGCACTTAATAATTCCGTCCTCGTCACAGGCCTTCCTCAAATGCCTGACCTTCTGAAGACAAACAGCACTACTCCTTATCGCGCAGGATGTCACTCTGCTTATCACTCACCACACCTGTTCACGTTCCCACGCCCGACACACCTGTAGTACTGTGCCTCAATTAACGCCAGACGATTTTCTTCAGGTGAGTGAGCCATGGGAATCTAAATGTTGGTACTGCCACTGTCAATCCTTTCGTGGCTGGGATAAGTCTAGTATTCTATTCCATATAATGCCATACGATTGTAATCTCCTGTGAGTGAGAAAATGGGCCTGAGTGTGTTAATATGTGCCTTATTCTTAGTCATTACTTCTTCCATATACTGTACTTACATCATCCAACATGCATATTCCACTTATTTTTTTTTCACATGAATTTCAATTACCTTTTCTTTTGATTATGTGAACAATGACAACCTTGTGTGTGTGTGTGTGTGTGTGTGTGTGTGTGTGTGTGTGTGTGTGTGTGTGTGTGTGTGTGTGTGTGTGTGTGTGTGTGTGTGTGTGTGTGTGTGTGTGTGTGTGTGTGTGTGTGTGTGTGTGTGTGTGTGTGTGTGTGTGTGTGTGTACTGACATAAAATCACTCATTCAATCTTTCCGGCAAATTTTCTATAAACATTTCATTGCACACTCTACACTATCATTTGCAAATGGTCTGTACCTCACTAACACCTGCTGCCTTTCAGACTTTTTCATGGCACTCTACACTGCAGCCATTGACACACCCACAACCACTACATTCTCTCTGCGCCACCAGACTCCTACCTGTAACACTCTCAGGTTCCTAAATTACACTCTCAATTGAATAAAATCGTCTGGCGTCGGGTGAAATAGATTACTAGATTCGTCTCATTCATGAGATGGTTAATAAAATATTCTGTTAGCTCTCCGTTCACATTTATCGTCTTTTTTCCAGAGCTGTCTTTCCATTTGTCTCGCTTCTTTTTACACAGGGGAGTATCTCTGTGAATGGCCCGGTCAGTCAGTCACACCCAAGGATTTTCACACACTTATTTATTTGTTAGCATTCGTTCATTTTTTTCCCTTACATTAACTTTTTTTTTACCATCATCAATCATACACTTGTCACTTCTTTCCATGGTATCTTTATATTTACGCAGATGTTTGCCCTCATTTTAATTACAAAGTCTTCGTTTGTACATTCGATAAAAAGAAGTCTGTGTACATTCTGCTGAAACCAATCTGACACCACAAACGATGGCTGCTGCAAAATACCTGATGTTTCTACCCCACGCTGGTACACCTGCTTTCACGAGAATGCCATAAAGAGCTAGTCTGTGACATGCCGTGGTTAGCTCTGTTATTATATGCAAATTTGGCGATGATAGATTAAAATTTACTAATCATCATGAGCTATGTTGATTTGGATACCATTGGTCACCTTTTCAGGAATGTGTACGTCCACTGTTTTTATCTATAAAACACATTTAAGGTACGCTACTCATGAAAAAAAAAATAAGCCGAGAGAAAAACGCGAACAACAACGCTCACTGTGAAACTATTGATCACCTGCTGACGATACTTTTATGGCTGAATGTACAATTGCCCCCAAAAAATACCGGTGGCCAATGTGTGATAAATATTACAACACGCGGATCGAAGAATACCGGGAAATGCAAGTCAGGTTACCCGCACGTTGACGGCTCAGATGTTAGATGACTGGCATATCAAGTGTCAGTGATAGCCAGTGTTGTATGTAGGGATTGGTCTTAATTGTATTTAATTCATACAGTTTTTTAAGACTGTTAATTCTGAGTGATCGAATAATTACAGATGGCATCGAACCCACAGCACACTGAAGCTTTTTGGGCCGGGTATCCATACGTTGTCATCATCGTCATCATCATCATAAACCCTGTGTCAGTATACTTAGGACATAGGTTTTTCTCATCTTTTTCCACTCTGGTGGTTGTTTAGATGTCTGCTAATATCATCTCACATTCCATCTTTAGACTGGCACTCAGTTACCTTGGCTGAATATTTGTTATCTGTTCTAGGACGGACGTAACCTGCTCACATCCACTTATGCTGTTTGTAATGATCATATCCTTTGGTTTCGTCTGCTCCCTTACCCAGGAACGTGTCCTTTAGATGCAAGAACATCCTTAAAAGTAGGCCGATCAGTCAGTCACACCCCAGTATCTTCATACATAAGATGCATCACTTTATCGAGGCTTCGTATGATGCTTCACTTAGCTCTCTAGGGATTTTTAAACGCACGGTGCTTTGCTTTTAAGAAACCCCTTATAGTTCCACAGCTACCTAGTGTTTCTGTACTTGTTATCTCTCCACGTGACACCTAACATAATCCTTTCCATTCCTGTCTGAGCACTCCTAAGTTTACATTGCTTATGTTGTAACCCCACGTTTCCGATCCGTAAACTAAAACATGAAGGACGCGCTGATTATATATCTCTTGTGGCACAACGCAAACTGCTTATCCTACATCTTCTGAACCAAATGCCGCTGTCCCCCCCTCCCTCACCCTCCTCATCTCCCTACTACTCCCTCTCTCTCTCTTCCACTCACCTCCTACTCACATCCGAACAAGATCCATGTCGGGGGGAGACTTCTTCAATCTCCCCAGCAAAGAGGTTCTCCAAATGGAAGTCTAAACGTTTCAGCATAAATATTCACGTCACTGTGGTATTAAGACAGACTTCCATCATACAGTTTCCCTCTTGTTCGTTGCTGAAGAGAGGCGCCTTCATGTGGTGGCACCGGTATAACCATGCAGTTCCTATGTCCGGTTATGTAAAAGTCCCTCAACTCCCTCTCTGTCCCCGAAAAGAATATGGTGGACTGTAAGAGGAGGGTAACTGTAACCTGCATCCACCGAGTTCACGTTTTAGATAAGATAGGGGTTGCGATATCTACTACTACTACAACTACTATAATTCATTCTCGGGTGAGCAAAGATGCCGGACGTTAGCTCGATAGGAATGGTAAGAGCTGTTTTGACCATGAGAAGTAAACTGTCTGGCGTTAACAGAGCGGCCCTGACCATGAAAGGGTTGATATAAAATAACCATGGACTGTTCAGTCATAATTAGTCATTCGTCTCTTATTCATTCATCAACAAACCCACTCCTCTCTCTCTCTTTCTCTCTCTCTCTCTCTCGACCCATGAGTGCTCACACCTGACCTTATACTCGCTATTATTAGCTTACTATTTTCAGTAATGTTGCCACTCTCATAAAACAATTCTCCAGCCATTCTATTTGTCTTAGTCTCCATCATCACAACGCCACAGAGGTTCTTATGTCCCTTCAATCTTATCAAATATTTAACAATTTATACTTGCTACCAACAGACGTCTGTGCTGTGTCTTGTACTGCAAGGGTTAATGAAGGCTGCATCTTATTCCCCCCAGTACAAAAATTTATCCCACGCTAAATAAAATGGTCTAGAGGAAGGAGTCAAGCGAAGACGTACTGGGAGTGATGTATAGATATATAGGAACGATCATAGTAAAATGTAGTGGGTCAATCAGTGGGAAAAGCGTGTACAGTTCGGGACAAATGTTCACTAAATATTTCACCTCTTCGACTTCTCACTCTGCTGGCTAATATTCCTAAGCTGAGAGAGGACTGGCATACTCCTGGGCCCACAGGTGCGATGCTGCAGGGAGGAAATTAAATGAGAAGTAGTGGCAGTGGCGTAGGAGATAACTTATGTCTCTGACTGCACACTATCTTCCCGTCACTTGAGTCCCCCAGGCGCTCTCGCTCTCTCTCTCTCTCTCTCTCTCTCGACATCCATCTTTACAACCTACACCCAATTCTAACCTTTTGCTATGCTATTCTGTTCTTAAACTACAGTAATTCTTCAATTTGTATTATGTGATGATTATATGTCGAGCTGATGCTGATGATGATGATGATGATGATAATGAGTACAGGAGGAAAGCGACGGATAAGCCCCAAGTGTGAAGCAGACACGTGGAATAGTAGGCAAACTTCTTTTCCTAACTGTACGTCCACCACTGTCTTTAATCAGGACTAGCTGGAGTGCTCATGCAGCCTGCTTGAGGTTAACAGTTTGCTCTAATAAAAAGGAAAGGATTTCTTTTCAATCGGATGATGTAAAATATTTTATTCTCAAGTCTTGCTACTTCCTCCCTATGTTAATAAGCTCAGTGTAAAATTGTAGTAAAGTGATTCATATACTGTAGGTATCTAACCCCTCTAGCTATTGCCTCTACACTATGGTGGACACCATAACTATATGTGTCGAGTGTCTTCCTTCTTTCACACACTCTTCAATTTGGTGCCATTCCTTCACTTCAAGAATTCACTTCCTACTTGGTGCAGTTGTTCATTGGGCAAGTACTCCTGGGTAACCTTCTCATTTTTCTTTTATTATAAGCTTTTTACATGAAGTTATGGGGCCATGTAAGCACATTAGACATGTGGCAGCACGAATCCGTAGAGTCTACCAACTTTTACGATAAGGGATGAAAATGATCACTTGACTGCTATCTTTTCTTTTCATGACTATCCTGGATTCCCATGGGAATACTGGCAGCGTTTAATTCGGAACGTCTCTTCTTAGCCCAATGAGACCATACGTAGGTAAAGAATAACACATAACTGAACGTTCCTTGGCTGATGCAAATAAATTACTTCTGTGATCCAGAGCTGGATCAGGGTTTTAGCAATGTTCTGTGTTCTGAGAGGGATGGGACGGGATCTTTAACCCCTTCACTAAGATGACGGTGCTGGAGGGGGGTGCCTTTTCGTGATGACAACGATATAACCTGGCGACTCCACTACCCAGGTATATAAATGTCCATAAATTCACTCCCTATCTCCCTAAAAGTGAATGGTAAACTGCAGGATAAAGGTAACTTCAGCCTGCAGTGCACCGAATTCACGTTCAGATAAGCCTATTGCCAAAACAACTGTGATGATGTATATTAATTTGATTCTAATTAACTTAGACAAGATTATTTTTATTTTCTGTTACGGTTCGATTTAGCCTTTATTAATCTTTTGCAATAAAAGCGTCTCTCGTATGCTAGTTAAAACCGTCTGATGGCAGCAAGAATAAAGGATACAGGCTGTACTCATTCCAAAGAGGTTAACACTATTCTCGGCCGACGACGCATCGACGTGTCATTTGTTGGCCAACCGATTCGGGGCCGATGGCGTGCCGGTGTGTCATCTGTTGGAGCGATTTTTCATGGCTCAAATACGTGGCACAACAATTTGGTGAACACAGCCAAAACAACTTCATTTCGTTAGAAACTCATCCCCAGCCCGCGAATGGGGTAGAAAAGTTACGCAAGGCTGGCCTTGGAAAATAGTAACAAACGCTTGGTGGATTTGTGAAACGGGGGATCATTTAAGCTTAACCACTGTTATCATGGAAGTCTACCCTCCATGACGGCAGTGCCTATATTGTGCCTATGATGTGTGTATCCATATTTCACAGGAACTCTAGCGACAAATATATTTAAAGACATATTGTACAGACATACCATGGCACTTATGCTTATGTACAGATGCAAACAAGACCATTGCTCTTCTTTTTATTTTAAACAACATGTACAGAACTTCGGCACATTATTCTGAAACTCTGTTGCGCTCCGAAGATCGCATTACTGGATTTTGAAAGTTACCTTTCACTGTAACGTAATCAGTCGTAATGATGTAAGGGGATGTATACGTCCACAGCCATGCACCTCCTCCGGTCATCTATAGTGGAGGTAATTTCGCTCATACATACGACCCCGCCTTCTTACTGTCATTATTTGTTACGGGAACGTGGTGATCAGATGGTTGGAAAGACAACGTGGTGATCAGTTGCATGAAAGTAAAAAAGTTTGATCGTAGGTTTGGCCTGAGAACAGTTTCGTTATTTGAACTTCGTTAAAACAAACTTTAAGTGCACAAGTCCTCTCCCTCTCACATAGTTATTACTTTTTACCTCACGCTGCCCTTTATCCGGGTATTTATAATCCTCTACCTTAATAATAATCATCACTTATTGTCTTTCCTGTAAATCTTCCTCAATGTCTTTCTTTCTCAACCTTTCTAATTGATGTTCCAATACGTCACTCAATACTTCCTCCTTCCCTGTCTGTATCTCTGGCCTTTCTATCTCATTTAATTTGCCTCTCCTCTCTTCCTCGCTTATCCTCTGCAATTCTCCGCTCCCGCCTCTCCTTTTCTCTCCTCTCCCCTCTACCTTTCCATTAGTGTTTAATCTCTTTCCCTTCACTCCCCCTCCTTTAGTCTAGTATCCCCTTTCGCTCTCATCCTTTAACACCTTTCCCCTCCTCTCCCCTCCCCTCTCCATTCTCCTCTCCTCCCCTCACCCATCTCGTGGTTCATTTCTCCCTCCTCCATTTCCCTCCCTCCCTCCCACATTCCTAGTTTTTCTCCCATCTTTTCTCTCTTTTTTCCTCCGTTCCCTTCAGTTTATTGCTCATTCCCTCTTTCCCCTCTTCTACCTATCTAGTCTTTTATCTCTTCTCTCCTGTACTTTTCCCCTTTCCTTTTATTCTCCTTTACCGTCCCATTTGCTCCTCTCATTTTCCGTCATCTGCCCACTTCCATATACGAGAGAGAGAGAGAGAGAGAGAGAGAGAGAGAGAGAGACTGACAGACAGACAGACAGACAGAGACAGACAGACCCACTCACTCTTTCCTACCCCTAGATCCCCCCTTCCCCTCCACACCCCTCCTGTCCCCGTCAACAGGTAAACATAATCATCAACCAAATCTACTTTACCACATGACTAAAGGTAATTTATAGAACAACGCTCTTAAGGTGGAAGCCGAAAGGGACAACAAGGCAAATACCAGAGGCCAGGTGAGAGCAGGTAAGCCAATTAGTGCAACGACTGGTGTGTGTGTGTGTGTGTGTGTGTGTGTGTGTGTGTGTGTGTGTGTGTGTGTGTGTGTGTGTGTGTGTGTGTGTGCGCGCGCGCAGGAAGATGCCCCTTGGAGGTTTAGGGAGCCGAGGCTAGGCTAACGCAGACCAGAACATTTGAAGGTAAATGACCAACATCCTTCCCTCACTAACACTGCATAATCTAAAAGCCTAAATCATCTGCTGGGGATTCAACCTATACAGCAGAAGGCTGTCAGTAAGCCTGGAGTGTTATGTTGACTACAACACGAGACACTTAGAGACAAAAAAAAAAAAAAAAAAAAAAAAAAAAAAAAAATCCACCATCCAACTAGCCAGCTATTCAATCATCCTTTCATTCATTCATCCATCATCCACTTCGATTTTCCCATCAGGAGTGTAGAGACGCGGGGCTTGTATACTCAGTCCTGACATTTAATTCAAGGGTGTCCAGCCTCACTTGCCCCTGAGTGGCACTATATGAGCAATTAACCCTAACCAACCCTCAGATGTGAATGCTTGTGGACCCCATACGGTTGGAGCGCCTTAACTCACTAGATCACCAGGCTTCATTTGGCTATATGGTTACCACCCAACAGTTAATGGCTTACCGAGTAACAGTAAACCATTAGGCTTGTCACTCAGTGTAGTCACCTGAAGACAGCACCACATCGAGTGAGTGAATGATGGACGCCCGCACGCAAAACAAATAACTGGCTAAAAACCTGCCCTTCCCAAAGATGTATAGAGATAATATTTTCACGATCCTTTCATTGCCATAGATTTAAGGTCGCATTGTAGGCCGCATTGAAAGCTTCGTATCGCCTCTTCCTTTGTATTAGTTTGAATATTAGGCCTCAACATTCTCCTCTATACTAGTTACATCCCTGCAGTATCAACACGGTTTGCATTAAACAAAATATACGAAAAGGTGAAGAAATACCAGGTAAATCTGTATTAACGAAGGGAAAAAAAACTAATATAATACAAGTACTATGCCGGGAAGAAAAAGTGTTGAGGTGTAATGTGCGGAATAAGTCGCAATGGTAGTGGTGTTAGGAAAGTTTCAAAGTCACTTAGAATACGACCTAAGACATACACTGATGCATCCGAAAAACTGGAGGTCGTAATCAAACGAAATAGCAGCTTGGGGAGACTTATTCCCGAGCTGCCCAGTAGTGTATACTGAGAGGGAAATTTATACCACACTTCCACTGCGTCTACCTCGCACTTATGGCATGTACGTCCCACTCCCACCACATAGCGCAAGATATAAAAGAGAATTATTTATGGGGCAGAGGAACATATCAAACCTCTCTCCGCTTTGGAATATTAGCTGGCAGTGGAAACTGAAAGTCAGAGAAGGTGAAACATTAGGCGGAACTTTCATCCCTGACTATATATGAACGAATTAGAATATCGGTTAACTAGGGCATCAGCAAGCAGGGCTAGGATTTAGGGGATGAAAATCATGATCAGTTCCCTGTCCAAATTGTGCTTTATTTTGCTTTCACACGTACGACACCGGATACTCGTTCCATGCCTTTTTTCTTCTTGTAAAACGGATGATGTTTATGAAAAGGGAAGTCATCGTCAAGCTCCTTAGTTCTGCAGGCAGGATAACAAAGGAGGGTAATAAATCTGTGTTTTTCGTTCGTCCTGCAAAAGCAAGTCAAAGTTAGGCCACGGAATCAATCGTACCCTTGCTTTTCGTTACTCTTTAGGACAGAAAAAAAAAAAGGTGCAGAAAGACGGCAGCTGCGTGTCTCCCGTAAAAGGTAAGACACGCAGACACACAATTTAGGTCAGGGTTACCATAATAAACAGCAAGACAACACTGCTACAAAAGGAAAGTGAATGAAAACAATTAGTGTGAAGAGGGAATTGATGAGACGAATGATCTTTTAACTCCACTATGTTACATGGAGTTGTTTTTGTTTACCCAACCTCTCTCTCTCTCTCTCTCACACACACACACATGTCCCATGAACAAAGCCAGCATCTACACATGGGACTTGCTCGGCTCATCCTACCTCTTACAACCTGATTTTTGAAGGAAGAATCTTAAGAAAAATGTAAGACGTTGGGAAAATTGAGAAATGATGGACTGAGTGTATTAAAGAGGGAAGGCATGTGGAAGATGAAGTCGAGTGGAAAACAGAGGAACCCTGTTTTTCAGGCATTAATTATCACTCACCAGGATATAGTTACAATTCTCTTCTGGAAACCTCGAAACAGTTTTATCTACCCGATGGACACCTCTGAAAGGTTAAGTCTGAAACTTTAGCACTGAACATTTTTCTACGCAGTGGAGACTTAAAATTATAGTCTTTTTTTTTGCTGGAGAAATGATTTTAAGCAGAGGGAAACCACCGGCAGGCAAAGGATTTTCTTCTCCGACAAGGAGACTATGTTTTCACCCATGTTTGTTTGTTCGTTTGCTTGTCTGTTAGAGTGATTACTCAAAAACCTAAGAGAGATCTGGACCAAATTTGGTGGGTGGATAGCCCATGTCCGGATCGTCTTACAGATTCTGGATCCGGCAAACACTTCTTGCGAAACCCTAATCAACGGTCAAAAAAAACTAACCCAATATGAAGATTGGTTTGGAAATTACATTGCCCTTGTCGGAGAGACGCGCTCCACTGACTGCCCCTCTAGTTTTTAATGAGGTTATCTGTGCCCTAATCTGATATAATTTACACAACAGTATGGATGTGCCATAACTTTATCCCATGATTACTGTGGCGATTTATAACTGGAAGAGAAATGGGTAAAGCCACTGGCATATGAGTAGACTCAACTGGATGTAGAGGAAAAAATGGTCAGAGACAAAACCCTAAGTAACATCACTGTTAAAAGTTTTAGAATGACAAAAACGGCCACGTACAACAACAGCAATAAAATAACCAAGGTGGAAATTTGAGGAGAAGGTGTTGGTGAAAGGACAGAGACATGGCAGTTTAGAAATGTTTTAATTAACTATTTTGTGTATGGATAAGGTTATAGGTTTTGCGAAATCTGCGGTGACTAGGAATCTGGATGGAATGTGAGACGACTGCACGTGGATCGATCATGAGAGAACACGTACTGACGGCCAGAAATAGAACTAGAATAATAATGTCGCTTTTGTATCTTCCTGCTGAGGATCGACTCGATGACTTGGAAGATAAGAAGATTAGAGCCCTTAAGCAATAAGTAGGGGGTTGGGAATAGTTACCCTTCTTCAAATAAGCTGAATGAGGGAAAATTTCAAGTAGAGGGGAAATATACACGTTAACCAAAGCAAAAGGCAAGAGTTAACATACAGTAAAGGAAAGGTCTTCGCAACAACAAGATGAACCTTATTGTGAGAGAGATTCTTCCTTCTTGACATAAAGCCTCTGCTGTTAGTCTGCATAAAAGACCAAACTGTAACATCCGCGGTGAAGTCAAATTGCCTTCACACACACACACACACACACACACACACACACACACACACACACACACACACACACACACACACAGAAAGATATTTAACGAAGAGAAAGCACAAACCTATTAAAATACTGACTGACAGGATTCCAAAAAGGACAGATTTAAGATGACTCGAGACCAGAAACACCAGAAAGAATTAAACAGCACAAACAAACAGTGGCCACCTTTGTACTGGAACTCAGGGCTGTATTCTAGGTGACATGGGAAGCTTCCTAGCACCTCTTCCTTAGCGATTTATTTTGCATATCATTTCTTAACATCTCTTGTACGCAGTTTGTCTTTAGTCGATATACTGTAGTTGGGATCAGCGACATAATGTGGTGCACAGTACAGAATACTGTGTTAAATAAGAGTTACTGCTCAATCTCTAGTGCCAATTAGAACGCACCCATGAGCCCAGAGAAATACGGGAAAAAAAAAAAAAAAAAAAAAAAAAGAGATCCTGTAATTATATCATGCTTACCTCAAACTGACCTCTCTCCGTCTTCAATGCTCAATGGATTAAAACTAGAATACGATGCTTGTCACGAAGAAGTGTAATGGGAAGAACGATGAGCCGTAGAATTGCTTCATTATGCTATCGAGCTAAGTAAAATTAGTAGCAAAAGGACGAAAATCTGGCCAAAATTAGGGGGGGGAAAAGAAAGATTATTACAAACGGGTCTTGGCGAGGGAGAGACTAGACTCTGTGGGGAGATGGCCTTCAGCAGGGAACTGTCCTTTCCCCCAAAACACTCATGCGATTATTCATTTTGCTTGGAAGGGAGTGGAGAGGCATATGAGAGAGGAGGTGTGAGTTAGAGGAAGGGTATCGTAATGGCAAGGGAGAGGTCGACATGGAGGCGATTTGTTTGTGGCCGCCCCTTACGGAATTAAGGCGTCTGATTATAGACAGATAAATAGATAGACTAATCACCCATATGTTGCCGTTTCCACCCTTCAGTTCTCCTTCCACTTTTTGAGGTGATACTGAAACATTCATTAAAATACTCACTCAGCTTCTTACATGAATTTAAGAAACCTTGTGTTATTTTTTTTTCCCCTGCGATACACAGCTGCTCTGTATTTCTCCTAGCAAATATTTTCCACACGATTATTCCAATTACTTTCGACACACAACTCACTCCTTCCTCGTCTCCCCATACCTTCGTTGTCTCGTGTCCCCATGACCTTCACTGCTATGATGGTGATGAAGACGACGACGATGACGATGATGACTGTTGTTGTTATTACTGTTATTACTACTCGTTGTTATTGTTATTATTATTAAGGAACTATGGGTATTGGTGCACAGGGGTTCCGATGCCTACAGAAAACATTTAAACAACTGTTTACATTACCAACGTCTCACTGTGTATGAACAATGTTTATATAAACATAACATTTGGTATATGTTAGCAACAGGACATTGCTAGTTGGCGATATATAACACCTCCCGACATCAGGGCTACCAACGTGTGGTGGGTCGGACACTAATATTTCAGTGACCTTTGTTCTGTGGTCCCAAATGTTTCTATATATTGTGCACCGATACTTATGTGACCCATAGTACTGTCATTATATTTCGACAACTCACCTTCTTAAAACTTGAGCGAGCTGAAATCACACCATACATTCTTTAAAGACGGTTCACTTGATGGGTGTGACTCTGTACGGGCACCTTATTACAAGCCGCGATAGCCAAGCTGGTATTGTGTTCAATTTGTCTGTGTATTTTTTTTTTTTTTTTTTTACGTGTCCGACTCTAGGCAAAGGCTCAGAGCCTATTTCTTGGGGGCAGTCACCTATCCCAAGGCCCAGTAGTCCTCCTACACCTCCTGTGTTTGTTTGCATGATAACTTCACAACCGCACAAGATATCATCGCAAAATTTTACAAGTGTGTGGTTGGGGAAAAAATCGATCACGAGTTTGAAATTGGTGAAAGCAAGTCAAGGTGTGTGTGTCTGTTACAACGATAACTTTGCAACCGCTCAGAACATCACAAATTTTACAGGTATGTAGTTAGGATGAAAATCTCCTACGAGTATTTTTTTCAGTTTGTGTCTGTGTGTCTGTTTACAAGATAACTTACCAACCGCTCAAGATATCATCACAAAATTTTACAGGTGTGTAGTAGGGATGAAAATCTAATACGATCCGAAATTGGTGAAAGTAGGTCAAGGTCAACATCATATTCCGAGCCGCGCTATATATGTATCGGCTCCCCCTTGAGGGGGGGCATGTAGTTCAATTTTACATTATGTGGGGTACGCGTCTCAGTGGTGGAGGGGGAAGATAGGCGGCATTCGACCTTGACTGAGAGTAATTTTTAATCCATCAATCAATCAATGGGGGGAGGAAGAGGGGGTCATCAAATACCATCACACAATACCTACATGAGAAAACTTTCGCATGTAATCAATATGGACAGTAGACTTTAGGGCCGAAGTGGTGCCATATGAAAGTGTGTGGCAAGTAGGAGGGCTGCTGGCCCTTAGGGAACAGGTTGTCAAGTACATGTACAGAACCGGACATATAAACAAATAAAGTAAATGCAAACAAACAAGTAAAACTTTCTAAACAGAGTGAAGGGATTTTTTTTTTTTTTTTTTTTTTCCCGGTTCATCACCCTCCCTAGAATAACTGATAAATTTGCTTCAATCCCCAGCTATGTCCATGGAAGGCTAACCTCTTCAATCCCACGACTTATTTTTCAATGCATATTCTCTCTCTCTCTCTCTCTCTCTCTCCGCAACAATGTTGCAACACAATCACATCAATACCATTACACTGGACACTAATCTGAGCTTCATACCTACATGTTTCCCTCATTACGGCGGGCACGCAGCACCCGTCTGTCTACACACCCTCATCTCAGCCTGTCTTCCCCTCTGCATGTGATCACCAGAAATTCAGACCGAACAATTCTTCATGTCTGGCTTCTTTTGTTCGACTTTTTTTTATGTGACAACTTTTGCAGCATTCAGTCGATGGGAGTGACGGTTCCTTTATACGTACACACACACACACACACACACACACACACACACACACACACACACACACACACACGTACAAACTCAAACACAAATACATGAGCAAACACGCTGAGAGGGTAATGAAAGAAAGACGGAAGAGGAAAAAAGGAAGATGAGGGGAGGAGGAGGAGGAGAAGGAGGAGGAGGAGGAGGAGGAAAGCAAGGGGGTGGTGGAAGATAAGGAAAAGGGAAAATTGGAGAGAAAACGAAGCTAAGAAAAGGGGAAGAAGGGAAGGACGTGGGAGAAGGAATGAAGAAGAAGGAAAAGGAAGGAAAACTGGAAAGGAGAAAAAAGGGTGACAGGGAAAGCAGAAGGGAAGGGAAGATAGCAAAAAGGAAGGAAGGAAGGGAAGGAGAAAAAGGAGACGGTTGGGGGAGAGAAGGAAGGGGGGGGAGGAGGGAAAGCGAGACGAACCGGAAGAGAGGGGGTGGAGGGGAGGGGGAAGGGGAGGACAGAGGAGAGAGAGAGAGAGAGAGAGAGAGAGAGAGAGAGAGAGATGGTGTAAATGAAGAGGATGGAGAGGGAGAGATGAGGCGGGATAATGAGGGTGAAGTGTGAAGGGAAGGGGGGGAGGGGAGAGAAGGAAAGGGGAAGGGAGTATGGGGGAAAGGGAAGTGAAAGGGATGGAGAGGGGAGGGAGAAGAAAATGGAGAGTAAAAGGGGGATTGGGAAAGGGAGAAGAGTGGGGGAGAGAGAAGAGGAAGAGGAACAAAGAGAGGAAGTGAAATAGAAGAGAGAGAGATAGGAAAAAAAAAAAAAAAAAGGGAGGAAAAGTGGAAGAAGGAAGAGAGGGTGAGGTATAAATGGAATGGAAGAGAGAGGGAGAAAGGGAGTAAGAGATAGGAAGGAGGAAATGAGGGAGGAAAACAGGAAGGAAAGAGGAAAGTACATGAAGGAAGTACAAAGGAAAGAAGGAAAGACGATGGAAGAAAGAGAGAGGAAGTAAAGGGCAGGAGGAGGAGCAGGATAGCAAGGAGGAGGAGGGGGAAGGGGAAGATAAGGAGGAGGGAGATAGGAGATGGAGGAAGGGGAAGATAAGGAGGAGGAGGAGGAGGAGGAAGTAACAAGAATAAAAAGAGTGGAAGAAACGACAAAAGTGTGAGAGGGAAAGAGAAAGGTAGAGAGACGGAAGGAGAGAGGGAGGGAGGGAGAAAAGAATGAGGGATGGATGGAGGGAGGGAGGGAGAAAGGAAAGAGGGAGGGAGGGAGGGAGGGAGGGAGGGAAGGAGAAAGGAAAGAGGGAGAGAGGCAGGGAGGGAGGGAAGGAGAAAGGAAAGAGGGAGGGAGGAAGGGGGAGGGAGGGAAGGAGAAAGGAAAGAGGGAGGGAGGAAGGGGGAGGGAGTATGGGGGTGTCTGATCAATAAGATAACGTCTGCGTGGGTGGTGCGTCCCCCCCCCCGCCCCCTCTTTCTCTCTCTCTTCTCTCCCCCTCTCTCTCTTTTTCCTCCCCCTCTCTCTTTCTTCCGACTCTCTCACAGTTATCCTTCCCATTTCAATTTCCTCCTCCTCCTCCTCTTCCTCTCTCTCTCTTTCATTCCTTTTCCTCTATCTTGTTCTATCCTCTTCCTCACTCGTTTCCCCCCCCCTCTCTCTCTCTCTCTCTCTTCTCGTCCCCTGTGTTTGGTTCTCCGTTTCATCTCTCTCTCTCTCTCTTCTTAATTGTCAATATATCTACCTACCCTTCTCTATTCTCTCCTCCCCTCTCCCCCTCCTTTCCAACTCGCCTCTCTCTCTCTCTCTCTCTCTCTCTCTTTCTCTCTCTCTCTCTCTCCCTCTCTCTCTCTCTCTCTCTCCTTCTCCACACATATCCCTTATCCTCTGCTCTTCCATTTTCTTCTGTTCATCTTTATTCAGCAGTTCCCTCTTCCCCCCCCCTCTCTCTCTCTATCTATCTATCTATCCATCTCCATTTCTTCTCCCTAATTAACCCTTCACTCCCTCCCTCCTTTCTTTTTCGTCCCTTCTTTCCCTCCCCATTTCCTCTTTTCTCCCTCTTTCCTCTTCCCATCTTCTTAACTCCTCTCTTCTTCAATATTTCCCTCCTTCCATCTCCTCTTAGTTTTTTCTCTTCATCGTTTTTCACTCCCTTTGTTATTACTCTTTATCTCATCCTTCCTTTTCTTTCTCTTACGTTCTAGCTTTGTTCTCTCTCTCTCTCTCTCTCTCTCTCTCTCTCTCTACTTCCTCATTCCATCCTCTCTCACATCCCCCTCTTTGTCCATCCCTTCTCCTCTTTCCTTTTCTTGAAACCCTTCCCTCCTTTCCATTTATTTCCATCCTTTCATTTTCCTCCCCTCTCGTCCATTCCTTTCTGTCCATTCCATCTCCTTCCCTTCATTTCATAACCTCTTCTTCCCTTCCCTTCCTTCCGTCTTCTTCCCTTCCCTCTTCTGCCCTTCTATTACCTTCCTCTTCACCCCTTCTCTCCTTTCTTTCCATCACTTCCTTCCCTCCCATCCTTTCTTCTGTTTTCCTTCCCATGCCAACCGTTCCTCTCCTTCTCTTCCCTTCCCATCCTTTCTTATAATTCTCCATCCTGTTTCGTCCCTTCCCTCCCCTTTCCATCCTTTCTTTTCCTTTTCCTACTCTTCCCTTTCCTTCCTTTCCTTTCCCTCCTCTTCTTCATTCCATCTTCTCCTTCCCTTCCCCTAGCATCGTTTTTTCCCTTCCTTTCCCTTACCTTTCTTTCTTCCTTCCCTTCTACCCTTCCCTCCTTTCGTCCTTCATTCTTCTATTTCCCTCTATCTTTCCTTCCTTATCTTGTCCCCTTCTTCTCTTTCTCCCCTTTTCTTCCTTCTTTTCTTCTGTTCGTCTTTTTCATTTTCCCTTTCTTTTCTCCATCTGTCTCTTCTCCTTCCCTCCCTCCACCTCCTCTAACGTGCGGCAATAACTCACAAATTAGCACACACACACACACACACACACACACACACACACACACACACACACACACACACACACTCACACAGAATATTACATGCACACAATATTCTAATAACTGGGATATTTCGAGATTTGAGAGAGAGAGAGAGAGAGAGAGAGAGAGAGAGAGAGAGAGAGAGAGAGAGAGAGAGCCAGTCAGCTGTTTGTGCGTGGGAGGGAAGAGGGAGTGAGGGAGGTAGTGACGTCATCCCGAGTCTGTGTGTGTGTGTGTGTGTGTGTGTGTGTGTGTGTGTGTGTGTGTGTGTGTGTGTGTGTGTGTGTGTGTGTGTGTGTGTGTGTGTGCAAGTCATATATTTTAGATTGCCCGGTATTCTGTATGCTCCATTTTTCTCTCTTTCTCTTTATTCTTTCTTTTTCGTTTTCCGTAACTCTGTTTCTCTAGCCTTTTTTCCCCGCCCCTTTCCCAATACTCTTTCATCCCCCCCCCCCTCTCTCTCTCTCTCATTATTTGATCTCTAGTAACAACAATAATAATAATAATAATAATAATACTGTAATAATAATAATAATAATAATAAAAATAATAATACAATAATAATAATAATAATAATACTGTAATAATAATAATAATAATAATACAATAATAATAATAATAATAATACTGTAATAATAATAATAATAATAATAATACAATAATAATAATGATAATAATGTTGATGCCTGGTGGTCTAGTGAGTTAAGGAGGTCCTGGGTGGGGTATACTGCTCACTTACTGTCATTCAGGGGCGCGGGAGGCTGGTGTTGTTTGCCTTACATGTTAGGACTGTGTGGTCTTACCCTGGGCTCCTACACGCTCAATGGGGAAAAAAAAAATATTGCATATTGAATTATTATTTTTTTTTTATTATTATTTTTATTATTCTTATTATTATTTACTCATATACACCTGTTACCAGATTTTTTTTTTTTTATGTGCTCGACTCTGGGAATAGGCTTCACAGCCTGATCCCACGGCCCAGTAGTCCATCCGCATATCATATACCTCTACATGTCACCACTTCGGCGCTAACACCCACCGTCCATACGAATACATGCTTGGGCTGTCTCATACAGGACTGGTGTATTGGTATTAGCGGGGGTATTTTTACGACATGTAGGCGGGTCATCTGGTAGATCAGTAAAGTCTGCTTTGCACGGAATTCAAATCCTTAAACTGTTCCCTGCCCCAGCGGGGATTTGAACCTGGGTCCGGGAGGACGGCCGGCCAGCTCTCTACCGATTGAGCCACCGCAATCTTTGTTTCCGTCATTATTATTATTATTATTATTAATATTATTATTATTATTATTATTATTATGTGTGGTAGGTGGGGGCGCTTACCATCCACTCACTCGAAGTAGTGCTGCTGTCGGGTGACTGCCCTTTCCTCTCCTCCATCCTTCTTTCCTTCCATCCTCTTCTGTCTTTCTTTCCTTCATTGGTTCCCTGTCCTGCCTACGGGTGACTTTACACTCCCTCTTGATGTCTTTCCTTCCTTCATTCTTTCCTCTTCCTTCTGCCTGTGGGTGACTCTACACTGAGTGACAAGCCAAATGGTTTCCTGTACACCAGGAAACCATTTACTACGCTGGGTGGTAACCATAAAACCAAATTTTGGAGCCTGGTGGTTTAGTGGGTAATTACTGTGCTCCAGTCGGATTGAGGTGGTTGGGGTTGACTGCTCATGTAATGCCACTCCGGGATGAGAGAGGCAGGTCACTTTCATCTTAAATGTCGGGACCAACTGCCTAGCCCCGGGCTCCTACGCTCCTCATGGGGCACTGTAGGATTGGATGATGGATGGATTGATTATTATTATTATCATCATCATCATTATTATTATTATTTCCATTTTTATTATTACCATTATTCCGTCATTTTTCGTCTCCGATTTTCATCATACTCCCTGCAGATGTACGGTACCATGGCCCTAGTACACTGACCAAGTTTCAGTGACCATGGCCGACTTTTTAAGGTCACAGGTCCAAAAATGTCCAAAAATTATGAATTTTCAACCTCAATTTACTCAAAAACCATTACAGATACGTGAGCATGGAAGGAAATCCCGCGATAAAATTATTTTCCTAACATTTGTATGGAAAAAATGTAGCTCATTCATGCGTGACACCGCGATATTTCGGGCACTCCAATTTTCAATTGCTCTTCCATACAGGAAAATGCAAAGCATAAATGAGGCACTTATCCCTAGATGTCTATCTCGTCCTGGACAAGATCTGTATACTTTTGGTGGCAGCTTGACCAACGGTGTTTGAGTTATTACACAAAACGTATAATGTGACGGTCAGCAACAATTCTCATAGATGGAGATCAGTAAATGTCTCTCACAGTTACAGTCTTCAAGTTATTATCACATTATTACTATCATTATTATTATCATTGGTACTCGTGATAATATTATTGTAACTCTTGTTATATACATGATTCCTGGTCTTTCTCATCCTCTTTCATGCTCTGTTACTGTCCTCCGTTGTTTTCCTGTATTTTCATCTCCCTGCCTTTATTCTCTTCTACTCTCTTCTCCCCTCCCATCCCTCTTCTTCCTTTCCTCCCTTTTTCTTCCTTCCTCACCACTACCCATTTCCCTTTTCCACCTTCCTCCCTTCCTACTCCTACCTCTCCCTTCCCTCCCCTATTACCCCCTTCTACCTCTGCTCCCTATTCCCCCAGTCTGCTCCCTTCCTCGTCTCTCTCCCATCCTCACATTTTTTTCTCCTTTTTATTTCTTTCTATGTTTACCATTCATATTTCTTCCTCTCTCTCTCTCTCTCTCTCTCTCTCTCTCTCTCTCTCTCTCTCTCCAGTACTATTTTGTGGCCAGCTAAGAATAGACCCATTTGATTTCCATCTTCATTCACACACCTTTGTCTCTTTCAGGGGGCACAAAAACATGGGGGGAGGGGGGACTGCCTTGCTTTTATTCTCTCTCTCTCTCTCTGATCGTTATCTTCTGTGCTGTCATCCACGGACGCATTTTGTTGCATTTTGTTATTTCCAAACCATTTCATTTGATTTAGGCGTATACATTCACTGACCTAGATCACTACTGAGGTGTTTTGGGGGGAATCTGAATGGAATTAAAATTGAAAGCAGAAAGAATAAAATATAGACTACACCCAATGCTGAGAGGGGGATAAAATCACTGTGTCTGTTTGCCATTGCTTCCTTGTTTTTCTCTCCTCTTTCTCTTTTGTGTGTGTCTGTCTCTCTCTGTCTGTCTGTGCGTTTGGTTGTTTGTCTGTCTGTCCGCCCGTCTGTCTGTCTGTGTGTGTGTCTACCCAGCTCTCTCTCGCACACACACGAACTTCCTCCCTCGCTTAATTACTCTCTCCATGACAACTCTCTTCATCACTCTCAATCTTTCGCCTGCCTCTCTCTTTCTTTCCTTCACTTCATGGATTTCAAACTCTCTCTCTCTCTCTCTCTCTCTCTCTCTCTCTCTCTCTCTCTCTCTCTCTCAAAAAAAAAAAAAAAAAAAAAGTTACTCAAGAAAACTGATCTTGCTCCTTCCTGTCTCTTCCTCATCCATTGCTTCCCTTCCCCCCATCCCATTCCCCTTCTTGCCTTTCCCCTTTCTCTTCTCCTTCTCCTTCCCTCCCCCACTCTCCTCATCCCTCCCTTCACTTCACCCCATCCCCTTCCCTCTCCTTTCCCCTCTCATCTTTCCTCCCCTTCCCCTTACTTCCTTCTCTATCCCATTCCTCTCGTTCCTCTACCTTTCCCTTCCCTACCTTTCTCCCTCCTTCCCTTTTCTCTTTCCCTCGTCTTCCTCTTCCCGTCCTTTCCTTTTCGCCTCCTCGTTTTTCCATACCTTTACTCCTCCTTCCCTTTCCCTTCCTCTGCGTTCCCTTCCCCTTCTCCATCTCTTCACTTCTTCTTCTTCTCCTTTCTTTTTCCCTTCTACTCCTCCCCTTTCCCTTCTTCATCCATCAGTCCCCTCCTTTCCCCCCTTCCCCTCAGCTCCCTTTTGTCCCCCTCTCCATTACATTCCCCTCGTTCCCTTTCTTCTCCTTTCCCTTTCCTGTTTCCCTTTACCCTCGCATTTCCCTCCTTCCCATTCCCTTTTCCTCTTTCGCTTTCTCTCCAGCCACGAGAGAGGACAAGGAAAGAGGATGAAAGAAAGTGGGAATAATGTAAAGGAGAAAGAAATGAAGGCGAAGGCAAACAAGAAGAGGAAGTGCGGAATGATGGAATGGTGTGTGTGTGTGTGTGTGTGTGTGTGTGTGTGTGTGTGTGTGTGTGTGTGTGTGTGTGTGTGTGTGTGTGTGTGTGTGTGTGTGTGTGTGTGGAGAGAAAGAGAGAAAGAGAGAGAGAGAGAGAGAGGGGGGGGTGAGTTCTGTCAAACATAAATAAATTCCAGGAAGCGAAAACCCAGCAATTCAACGAATTCTGAATATCATATATATATGTGTGTGTGTGTGTGTGTGTGTGTGTGTGTGTGTGTGTGTGTGTGTGTGTGTGTGTGTGTGTGTGTGTGTACTTTCCTCACCTTATATACTTTCCTCAAAGTTATCCCCTTCTTACTTAGAGTTTTGATTCTGGAACTTTCTGCACACCATTCACGACTCCCACCATCTACTCATTCAATGTAGTGCAACCTCAAGTGACTTAAATTGTAAGTGACGAACTAAATTGTTTATTGTATTTCAGAACACTATCTACTACGCTGGGTGGTAACCATATAATTAAGGGTCACCTCGTTGTCTTGTGGGTTAAGGATTTCCAACATAGAAGGGTTCACAAGGGTTTCCATCCGAGGATGGGTTGGGACTGACTGCTCACATAATGCTACTCAGGGATGAAGGAGATTGGTCACTTTTGTCTTCAGTGTCAGGACTGCTTAGCTTACCCCCAGGTCTCTATGCTATGGATAGGGTAAAGAACGGATGGTATGATGGAAAAGTAGATAGATCAACAGACATGATATATGGTAGCTTTTTTTTTTTTTTTTTTAATCGAGATTTACTTCTTGTTTATTTTAGGCTCAAACGATTGTCAATGAATTTACAGAAACGTTACCCAGTACTGAAGTGCAAAAAGGCTGTGCTGATTTCTGTATATATCATGTTCTTTCTATATATCTGGATGTAGATTAAGTAGTCTGCTCCCTGAAGCCCAGCAATCCTCCTACTTACATCAGGTAGCGTCACACACCTTCAAATGTCAGCACTTAGGTGCTGGTATGTCAGCACCTAGGTGCTGGAAAGAAGTACGGTATATAATTATCGACGCAAGGGGAAATGAAATAAACTTCACAAGACTAGTAAATGAAACATCAATATAAGCAGGATGTAAGAAACCCCAAAACAACAACAGAAAGCTCTCTGGAACTTCTACAGAAAAGGAAGAAGGTGATGGTGAGGATTAGTTCACATTGGAGCAGCTGAACTAATGAACAATCTCAACTTAAAGAAAAATGACGATACTCAAAAGCTTAGCGTGAACAGAACTAGGGAACCTTTGATGAATGGAGGAAGTCTGAAGGCAACCAAAAGGAGGCTTGATATAGGAAGAAACCTCCGGGAGACCCACATGAATAAGAAACAAACAACAGAAACAAAGGAAGTATTTTATGTGAAGTTTACAGTAGCAATACCCTGATGGTAGACTCCTTTCAGAATATTCCCAGAACGTTTGTAGATGGTGAAATATAGTGATGGGTATAGAACTCTGACTCTCCTCCACTCCCAAATGCTCTCTTGTTTCTGTGCTTAATTCATCTCTTGTTTCTGCACTTTTTTCAATCTTAACATCAACAATTATGTAAAAAAATCTAGTTTATAACAAATTTTATGGAAGCTAGCTACCAAATCCACATTAGCTAAAGTATAAAATAACTTAAGTGTACGATAATTGCTACCGTGTCAATTCCTACGGTATATATAAAATGTTTACGTGAAATGGGGCAACACAAATACATGGAGTTTTGCACATTCTGAGAGGAGGTCTGTGTCTTATTGGTTTTAGGGTGTAGGTCGCGTACCGTTGCTCCAATGCTGCTCTGAGTATTAAAACATCACTAGCTGTTAACAGTTTTGGTGCGTAACACACTCACGTATCGCAATTTGTTTTGGTGTTATGACGGATGAAGACAGAAGAAAGAAAGGCTACCCAGTACTATGCTGCCTACTCGGTTACCCTGGAGGTAACATGAATAAAAAGACAGTAATCGGAGTGGTGTGGTAAAGATGGATGAAGTAGACCTACTCCAAACATCTGAACTATATTTGTGAGAGAATACATCCCAAGAGAGATGAAGGAAGGGGAGGAGGAGGAGGGACAAATGCGAGGATTACAACGAGGGAAAACAGTACTAAAGCGACACCTATAGTCCCTCACAACACTCAGTACCATCATTAGAGGAGCTGCTGGCAAAGTGGTTTGAGAAGCGATCTGAAGTCAGAAAGAACGCGAGTTTGATCACACGCTTGGGTAGGAAACAATCTGATGAATTCGAATGTCATTAAAACAGTCTTTACTGATTTTTCTACAAGATTCTGTGATGTAAAAAAAAAAAAAAAAAAAAAAAAAAAAAAAAAAAAGAGAGAGAGAGAGAGAGAGAGGCTACTATCATTACACCAGTCCTGCAACAAACACTCCTATCATGCAGACAACATGGACGGTGGGTATCAGTGCATCAAGTCGGGCAAAGACAATAAAAATAAAAATAAAAAATGAGGGGAGGATAGCTTTCTGTTTGGTGACCATTTCTTGAACTGCAAAGAAACGTAGCACCCTCCCTCTCCTGCTCGGGACAACTCTACCATTCTATTCCAGTCAGTGCCACACGAAGCAGGGCAAAGGGAAGAGTGAAGATGGGATGGGGAGAAGGAAGGATAACGTAACAGAGAAAATAAGAGCAAAAAGGAGAAGGAGGAAGGTGAAAGAAAGTACCGTAGGAGGGAACAGGGGGATGAGAGAGGAGGAGGAAAGGAAGCCAAGAGAGGACGGCGGAGGGAGGAAGGGATGAGTAACGCAGGGTGGGGGGGGGGAAGAGAGAGAGAGAGAGAGAGAGAGAGAGAGAGAGAGAGAGACCACAGAAGAGAAGAAAGCCAAGAGAGAGGATGGAGAGGGAGGGAGGGAGGGGATGAGGGAGAGTAAAGATGAGAAGAGGGATGAAACAGAGGGAGGCCAAGGGAGATGGAGAGGGATGGGGGTGAGGGGAGGGATGGGGGTGAGGGGAGGGATGGGGGTGAGGGGAGGGATGGGGTGAGGGGAGGGATGGGGTGAGGGGAAGGATGGGGGTAAGGGGAGGGATGGGGTGAGGGGAGGGATCGGGTGAGGGGAGGGTGTTGTGTTCTAAGAGTGAATCAAGTGTGATGTTGGTGATACTGGTTCACTCTCTCTCTCTCTCTCTCTCTCTCTCTCTCTCTCAAGAGGATAGGAAGGAAGGGTGAATGAAAGAAAAGGAACGGAATGGAATGGAAGAAAACAGAAAGATAGGAGAGAAAGAGGTTCATAGAACAAGAAAGAACAGAGGAAAGAAAAGAGAAGGGAAGAAATAGAAGTGGATAAGAAAAACTAGGAATGCAAGGGGACAGAAAAAGGAGAAAAGAATGGGGTAGAGGATCACATGAGAAGGAACGGAAAAGGAATGGGAAGGAAGAGAATGGATATATAAGACAAGGAAACGAAGGGAAAGAAAAACTGGAAGGGAATGGAAAGGTATGGAATGGGAAAGAAAGGGAATGGAAATGTATGGAAAGGGAATGGAAGGGAATGGAAAGGGAATGGAAGGGAAGGGAATGGAAGGGAAGGGAAAGGTATGGAGTGGGAATGGAAGGGAATGGAAGGGAATGGAAAGGTATGGAGTGGGAATGGAAGGGAATGGAAGGGCTGGGGTTTACTTTCGAAAAGGGGAGTCGATCGATAAGAATTTGGCTTCTCTACAACTCGCCCTCTGCCCCGACCTCCCCTCCATCCTCCCCCTCACCGCCCGTACACCCCTTACCCTCTATTTCCGTCCCTCACCGCCTCTACCTCTCCCCCTTCCCCCTACAGCCTCTCAACCCTCCTCCACCTCCCTCTCCAATCCTCACTGTCTCTACCTCTCTCTTACTCTCCCTCTCCCTTCCCCTCTTCACCCCTCCTCCAGACCTCATCGCGTGAACCCCCTCCCCCCTCACTGCCACTATCCCCTCCCTCTCCCTCCGCCTGTTCTCCCCTCCCTTATCCTCACAACCTCTACTACCCTCCCTCACCCTCACCCCTATCCCTTATTTCCACCCCATCCCTCACTGTCTACTCCAACCCCTTCTCTCCCTTCCTCTCCCCTCCATTCTTCACCACATCCCATCCCTCACAGTCTACCCCAACCCCTTCTCTCCCTTTCCCTCCCCTCTCTTCCCCTCCCCTCCATTCTTCACCACCTCCCACCCTCTCGTCCTCTTGGGAGCCGGTGGTGTATAGTCATAACGTATCCAGCTCCCACTAGAATGATCTCGAGTTCGATTCTCAGACCGGTGCGATAACTGGACGAAATCCGGTTCACACTTGTCCCTGTAAACCCACCAATACAAGCGGGACTTTGATGTGAATTCGATTGCTGCATGTCATATTTTGGGGGAAGACTGAGAGTTAACAAAAACTGATAATCTGCCTGTGTCCATTCAATCTGTATTAAATAATCTTAAACCTCTGTTTTCTTCTCGTCACTACTTCCCCCCTCACTGCCTCCCATGTTGATGCGAGCGGTCTAATGTCAAAGACACAGAAGACTCAGTGTATGTTTACTGGAACAAAGGGGCTCTTGTCGCAGATCCCACGTGACATTCACATACAGGTTAATGGCAGCCATAATAGCTTTCCATGTAAACCGCTAGAATACCACCGTGTTCATTTTCACAACTACATGCTCTTAATACACGTCAATAAAATCACTAAAAAGGTTTTAGATGCAAATATGTATATCAGTTATATGAACGATACATTTTAATGAAAACATAAGGATCACTGTCATACATTTACAAGCCTTAAACATAATCAACTAAGGCTTGAAAATCTGAGGTACAACCAGTATAACTCAACTTCACCGTGTGCAAAAACGTCAAACCTCTGCTGCAAAAACTGTAGCTACAGCTGCCAATAAATATGACCATGTTACGCCATTTTTTAAGAGAACTGGCTTAGGTCAAAAAATAACCAAATGCATATATATGATCAACGATCATAAGATTTCAACATCTTAAAAAATTATCAAAGTGGTTACTATCACTTACTACAGTATATGAAATCTACATTGTCCATATCAGACAACAGAGAAGACAGTACAGTATGTTCCCCAAATTAACACTTGTGTGGGGGCGAGGTCCCTTTAATTGTCCGGAACTAATTTTGAAATAATCCCCCAAATAATAAAAGGAACGCTCATAGTATACTCTTCTTTAGGAAGCACATGAAACATTACTTCTTTAAACACCCAGTACAGCCAATAATGTCTAGTACACGTGCACCCCTGCAATATTTTCTATACTTATGTATGGTTATTTAATACTTTCATAAAGTTTAACTAAATCGTATTTTTACATTAGTTTTAAGTAATCTGAGCTTTTCTGTAAGAAATAAGCATTGCACTGTATAAGGAATATGATTGCAATTAAGAAAAACAAAATTTTGATTCTGGTTTTGATTCCTCATATTTTCCCTCCCCTTCTCTCCCTGGTGACGTCCTCTGCCCCCAACACAGCCGTTTCCGCCCCCATACCCATGCCTTGGTGTGGGGTGGCGAACGGGATGGGGGTGGTGGAGTGAGAGTGAGTCTGGGCGTGAACATGCCATACCTAACATCTTATTAACCTGACCCAGCCAAACATAACCTAACATAACCACTCGAACCCAACCCACCTTAACGCAGCCACCCCAACCTAATCTAACCTAACTTCACGAATGATCTCTCTCGCCCAGTTTCGTTTGGTAGTGTAATCAATCAGTCAATTAATCACGGCCTCACGGTTAACTGATAGGCCCTCTACCCTCCCCTACCTTCCCCCTCCCCTCCCCTCCCCTCTACACCATTTCTCTCCCCTCCTCTCCCTACACCTGGCCTCCCCTCCTTTCCCTACACCTTCTCTCCCCTTCCCTTCCTACATCTTCCTCTCGTCGCCTACTCTCCTCTCCCTTCATCTTCCCTCCCTTCCCCTCCCAACACGTTCTTTTATTTCCCCTCCCCACATCACTTTTCATCTCTACTCCCCTCCCTAAATCTCATCTCTCCTCCCCTCCCTACACCTCATCACCTCATCTTTCCTCCCCTCCCTACACCCCATCTCTCCTCCCCTCCTAAATCTTTCCTCCACTCCCCTCTTAACACGATCCCTCTTCTATCCCATCCCCAAACCTCACCTACCATTCTCTCTTCTCCCGTCTCTTCCCTTCCCTATCATCCCCTCTCTCCATTCCCTTCCCACCCTCACCTCTCATCTCCCCTCCCCCGGAACACCTCTCAAAGTAACCTATTAACCCATTCATAGTCGACACCTCTAGGATTCTGTACCAATCAACCAAAGACGATTTCATTGAGCTGATCGTGGCGTATGAGGCTGGGTGTTAAAAATGCCTCCATCTGTCCACAGCAAGAATATTTTACAGCAAGATTAGGTTCAGTAAGAGTAGATTAAAGCATGTGACACCACCAACTTCTTCCACTCAAACCCTTACAGTCAATTACCGCTATTTTAACCCTCTCCAGACCACCTCCGTAAATTAGGTGGGATGTCTGGCAGTGAATGGATTTAGGAGTGATACACAGAGCCTCTCCAGTTCGAAAACCAGCCCAAAGGTGAATCAAAACACCTGGATGTTGGAAGGGGGGGAAAAAAGCGTCATGGGTTACAATACGTTCACATGCTTTATTCACCTGACAATAATCGCCATGATGAGAGAGAGAGAGAGAGAGAGAGAGAGAGAGAGAGAGAGAGAGAGAGAGAGAGAGAGAGAGAGAGAGAGAGAAATAAATCCCTTAAAACAACAAGAGGAAGAAGCACGAGGGAGTGACAGAAGGGTAGGGAGGGAGGGAGGTGATGGACAGGGAGGTGGGCAGGCGTTACGAGGGGGAACTTAGGAAATGCGCATCTACTCTGACACGAAGAAAACGGAGGGAGGGAGGTGGAGGGAGGGAGGGAGTTGGAGGGGAGAGAGAGGGAGGAAAGGAGGAAGAGAAGAAAACAGGGGTAGAAAGAAAGAAGCAGAGGAGGGAGAAAGAAAAATAAAATGAGGGAGAAAGAGGGAGCTGGAAACGAGAGAGGGAGACAAGGAGGAAGGGAGAGGGAGGTTGAGAGAGGAGGGGAAGGGAAAGCACCGTGATGGAGAATAAGTGAGTAAGCTGAGGGAGAAGGAGAGAGAGAGAGAGGGAGAGAGAGAGAGAGAGAGAGAGAGAGAGAGAGAGAGAGAGAGAGAGAGAGACGGGGGGGTAGGGTGGGCAGAACTAGGTCAGATCAATGAAAGAGGGAACAGTGTGTCAAACAGGGGTGGGGGGAGAGAGAGAGAGAGAGAGAGAGAGAGAGAGAGAGGTAAATGTGGATGAGGAAGAGGAAGAGAATTTCGTATCGGAGAAAGAGAGGAGGAGAAAATGAAAGAGAGGTAAAGAAGTGGAGAATGAAGAGAGAAAGAGAGAGGGAGGGAGGGATGGGAAGGGAGGGAGAGAGAGAGAGAGAGAGAGAGAGAGAGAGAGAGAGAGAATAATAGGTCTCTACGGGTGATTTTTAATGGGTAAAGCGAGACGTAATGTTAAAGGGAGGGGGGAGGGAGGAAGAGGGGAGGGAAGGGAGGGAAGGGAGGGAGGAAGAGAGGGAGGGAGGGAAGGAAGGGAAAGAGGAAGAGGGAGGGGAAAGAAAAAGAGGGAGAGAGGAGGGAAAGAGGGAGAAAGGAGGGAAACGTGAGAGGGAATGGGGAGGGAAGGAAAGGTGGGAGAGGGGAGGGAAGGAAAGGAGGGAGAGGGGAGGGAAGGAAAGGAGGGAGAAGGGAGGGATGGAAAAGAGGGAGATGGGAGGGAAGGATTAGAAGGAGAAGGGTGGGATGGAGAGAGGGAGAGATGGAGGGAAGGAAGAGCGGGAGAGGGGAAGGGAGGAGAGAAGGAGAGAAGGAAAGGAAGGAGGGAAGGAGAGAAGGAAGGGAAGGGGGGAGGGAGGGGAAGGAAAGGAAAGGAAGGAAGGGAAAATAGGGGGAGAGAAGAAGGGCAGGAGACTGAGAGAAGGAAGGGAGGGAAGGAGAGGGGGAGGAAAAAAATGAAGATGGAATGAAGAAAGGGATGAAGTGAGAGAGGAAGGAGAGGGAGAGGATGGAGAGTGGAGGAACGAAAGGGAGGTAGAGGGGAAGGAGGCGTAGAGAGAAACAGGGGAAGAGCAGACAGGGAGGGAGGGAGAGAGGAGGAAAGAACGGAGGAAAACGGAGAGGAAATGTCTGGAGGGGGACAGAGAGAAAGAGAGAGAGAGAGAGAGAGAGAGAGAGAGAGAGAGAGAGGAGGGAGGGAGAGAACATTGGAGGGGATATGGAAGCAGGGAGAGGGGGAGGAGGAGAGAGAGAATGAAAGACAGATGACACAAAAATGACGTGAAAAATCCTGATGGAAGGCGGAATGATTGTGTGTGTGTGTGTGTGTGTGTGTGTGTGTGAGAGAGAGAGAGAGAGAGAGAGAGAGAGAGAGAGAGAGAGAGAGAGAGAGAGAGAGAGAATATATATAGGTCTAAAATGAAGGAAGGAAGGAAGGAAGGAGGGGGGAAGGAAGAGGGACGAACGAAGAGGAAGAGGAGGAGGAGTGGGCGGATGGAAGATGGTGGAAGGGAGAGATAAGGGAGTGGAGCATGGAGAGAAAGTGATAAGACGTGAGGCAGGACAGGGAAGGACACATGAATAAGAACTTCACTACCAAAACGCATTTCCTATCCCATCATCGCTACCACTCGACCAATTTAGCCGCACACCTCTCAAACTGAACATAGATCTTGCTTTCCTTGATGCTGTTATGTGTGGCCGAGCAGACCCATCGATCACAGGAAAGCAACTTCATTTGTGTGGCAGTTCTACAGGTACAGTACAGTATGTGCAACGTGTAGGGACTCAGCGTCCCCTTGAGGCAGACGGCACCTCTTTCGGATCGGAACGAGAGCCTTCCCACGGCGAGTGTTGTGAAATGTGGGGAGGTTTTGTTCCCTGGTGGATTGTACAACTGCTCCACCAGGGGGCACAACGACATCACATCTGGGCTCCCCGTCAACGCCAGTAACTTTCCTTAACACCTTCGGTATACTAGACGTCTGTCCCATGTTGAATAACACAGCCTACTGGTGTAACGAATATAAAACGACAGTAATAATAGTAATAATAATAATCATCATCATCATAATGATGATGACGATGATAATGGATAATAATAATATGCGTGAAGGAGATATAAGGTTTTGTATACGTGCCGATATATATAAAATAATACACTGCCTTCTCTCTTTTATTTTTAAAAAATCTTAGGGTCCTGCGAGTCACTGAGACAACCCCTGTATATAGTTCATAAATAGGAATACTACTGCCATAACCTGATATGGCAGGAGTTCTGAGGTAATGCTCTGCCCTGTCTTGCCCATCACACTACTCTACCATACACTACACTGTCCTGCCCTACATCAGACTGTCCTCCCCAGCACAACACTGCCCTGCCCAACAGAACAGTGCCCTGCTCAACATTACACTGCCCTGCCCTACGTTACAGTGCCCTACATTAACCGGGTATCCCGTAAAATGTGTTCACTATAGACTATTCGATCTACTCTTGCGAAGAGATGAGCCCTTAGCTTTTGAAAGGTGGCAGCTGACTGGTTGTCCGAGTGCATTCATTATTAACGACGCATTATACATAATTTTTACTATAAGGGTTACAAGAACCGTTTGAAAATAAGACTGCCCAATTTAATATATTATATAGTTATTTGTAAAGATTAATATAACAACGGGGCCTTACAAAGTTTATTGGATGGCCTAGACACGTTTGAAATTTTGAATTCTCGGGACAATTCAAAACACGTTCAGGTAAAGTTTTACAAGTACCTTGATTTCTGTACCCCATGTTCGGGTAAATTATGTACATTGTCATTACTGTAACATTATTTTTTTTTTTAATCTAACTTAGTAAAACAACGGAATTACAATAAAAATGACTGGTATACACGAGTGAAGAGGCTGTATGTCACCGCCACTTTTCAGTATCCCGCAGCCCATACCTTGTCACAGCTCTGTAATTTTTTTTTTTTTTTTTTTTTTTTAATAACAGAACGGAGGAAGGAAAAACTACATACTCGAAAGGAAAAAGACTGAAAACTTACTGATGATGCAGAAGTAGAAAGCATAATGCAAACTGATGCGACAGCAAAACACTGTCAAACAAATTCGAATATTCGTCTGCTTAGTCAAGTGGGACATCCACCCCTTCCCCCCCACCGCCATATTTGTTAGGTTAGATTTTACTAACTATGGCAGTAATGACATAATTTACCTTAATTTACCTGAACATCAGAAAAAAATAAGGTAATGTAAAACTTTAACTGGACATGTTTTCATTCGTCCCGAGAATTCGAAATTTCAAACGTGTCTAGACCATCTGATAAACTTTGCAAGGCCCCGCTTTTTAAAATAATTTGCACAAAATAACTATATATAATATTTTATTTGGGCAATCACATTGTAAAACGGTTCTTTTAACCCTTATAATAAAAATAATTTAAAATGCATCGTTCATTATGAATGCACTCGGACAACTAATCAGCTGCCAGTTTTCAAAAGCTTTAGGCTTAGCTCTTTTCATAGTAGGCTATATCGAATATGCTATAGCTGAATAAACCTCGCTATTCCTTTGTCACTTTTCATAACCAGAGCCCATGTTATCTAAAAAAAATAAAGCCAAGCTGTGAATACGTGTCTGTCTGCGTCAATTCGTTTTTCACGAGAACGGTGACAGATATCAACCTAATTATTTTTGCATTAGCTCGAAGTAAGTTCAGGGGGGCAGAAAAATACCAAACAAAAGTTTTGATATATATATATATATATATATATATATATATATATATATATATATATATATATATATATTGTAATCAGACCGAGGGGGTTGCACCTCTAGTTCCCATTCCTCCTTTTGCGGCGCCTTTCACCCGTGTGTTGGTGGATATTGTGGGCCCTCTTCCTAAGACTTCTTCAGGATTTTCTTATGTGTTGACCATGATTGATATGGCTACTCGTTATCCTGAAGCCATTCCACTTAGAAACATCTCAGCAAAGAACGTGGTTAAGGAAATGCTAGGGTTCTTCACAAAGTTTGGTCTGCCCAAGGAGGTACAGTCAGACCGGGGTAGTAATTTCATGTCAAACGTTTTCAAGCAGTCTCTGAAAGAGTTGGGCATCACCCAGATCACGTCTTCAGCTTACCATCCCCAGACCCAAGGAGCGTTGGAGAGATATCATCAAACACTCAAATCGATGCTCAAGAAATACTGTTTGGAACATCAGAAAGACTGGGATAAAGGTCTTCCATTCGTTGTGTTTGCCGCAAGAGAATCTCCAAATGAATCACTGGGCTTCTCACCTTTTGAACTACTGTTTGGCCATGAAGTAAGAGGACCCCTTAAGCTACTCAAGGAGTGCTGGCTGTCGGAGGAAGATGACGTCGGCCTGCTGGAGTGTGTGATGAAGTTCAAGGAACGGCTGTCCACTGCTTTGCAGCTGGCGAGAGAGAATTTAGGAGCTGCTCAGGAGAAGATGAGGACTTGGTATGATAAGAAGTCCAGGTTACGCCACTTTCAGCCAGGAGATCGGGTTTTGATTCTGCTACCAGTTCATGGGCAACCTCTTCAAGCCAAGTTTAGTGGCCCTTATTTCGTGGAGAAGAAACTCAGTGATGTCAACTATGTCATCGCCACACCAGATCGTAGAAAGAGCAAGCAACTATGTCACATCAACATGCTAAAGTTGTATCGCAGGCGGGGCGAAAATGATCCAGTCTGCACTGTAGCTGTTCCACCCGAGTCTGCAAGTGGAGCTCTCCCATGCAGTGTGAGCCTGAGTGATGGTTTGGGGAAGAATCCTGATATTGTGAGTGATCTCCAGACTAAGCTTTCTCATCTACCTCCCAAGGAAAGGCAGGAGTTTTCGGCATTGCTGCAGGAGTGCCCGCAAGTGTTCTGTGCCACTCCGGGAGGAGCCACTGTGTTGATGCATGATGTCGATGTTGGAGACGCAAAGCCAATCAAATTGCCTCCTTGCCGTGTGAACCCAGTGAAGGTTCCTCTCATCCAGAGGGAGCTTGGCTACCTGTTGGACCACAAGATGATTGAGCCCTGTCAGAGCGAGTGGAGTTCTCCTGTCACTTTGGTCCCTAGGCCAGGTGGGTCACAGCGGCTTTGCATTGACTACAGACGTGTTGGTCAGATAACCGGAACAGACACTTGCCCTCTCCCTCGCGTGGAAGATTGCATAGACAAGATTGGAAAGGCTAGGTACATAAGTGAGTTTGATTTGTTGGGGGGATGCTGGCAAATGCCTATGACTGGGCATGCTAGGGAGATCTCATGTTTTGTAACATTAGGAAAGACATTTGCATGTTCTGTAATGCCATGTACAGATTGTTTTAGAGTAATAAGAAATTTCCTTTGTAAATGTCTTTTTTCTTTGTGGGGAGGTGTTACATAGCCTATGATTTCATCATCCTTTGTGTAATTTTAACGCACAGTTGCTGCATGTTTGATCACGAGCGTGTTCTGCCTCAGTCCCCCCCTTCTACCGTTATAGTAGAGTAAGTCGTTCTCTCTGTTATTCAGAGCGGGATTTTCAGCTTTTTGTCCCCATGGCTTCATTTGCGCGTCCTTCTTACAAGTTGTATCAAGCTCTCCTGGCCCCTATATAATGAGCTCGGTCTCTGCATCATTGCCACTTAGATCTGCTCCTCATTTTGTTCACATCTCTGTCCTCCCCTGTACAATTATTATTATTGTGAGTGCTCAAGAAATCTCCAAACATCTAGCAGCTGTGTGTAATTTGAGTATAAGTGTTATTGCATTTTTTTTGTACTGTGTAGCATAAGGTTAATTCTTAGGCCTAGTGAGGTTTTTGATTAATGTTGGGTTTTATCAGTCATTTTTGATAATAGTTTGTATCTGTAATAATTTATCTGGCATTCACTGAGTATTATCTGGTATCTCATTTTATCAGGGCTGACTTAGATAAATTTACTCTTGCTAATTTCGTGTTAGTAGAGGCTATTGCAGTTAACCATATATTTAACCTGTTTATTTGCCATTACATTATCCTTATGAGTCCTGAATGTTTTGTTGTTAGTTTGAGCATTAAACTTTAACTTGTAATTTTACCTAACTCTTTTGTTTTGAACCTGGAACTTTACGGGACAGTAGTGACTCTTAGTATTCTCACTTAAAGTGTACGTTATCTTTCTCTGTTCCGTAACAATATATATATATATATATATATATATATATATATATATATATATATATATATATATATATATATATAAATATATATATATATATTTGTTTACTTTTTGGTAGAACTGGTCATTGTGGGCTCAGTAACAGTACGGGACCAAAGATAACGGCATTTGCAAACATTCTGTGATGGAAAGGCTATCAGTAACGCAAATTTTTGCGGACATGCACTTGTAAGTCATATCACGTATGTCTGCCATACATTTCCACATTACATTGTGAGAAATCATATATATATATATATATATATATATATATATATATATATATATATATATATACACGATATCTACCAGCAGATGACTCCATTCAACAAGAGAGAGAGAGAGAGAGATTCGTATGTTCTGCATGCAGAGTCAACGCCGTATGTGCATGATCAGTCATGCATTAAACCTAATATGAAGACGTTTATCCAAGTACTCTGATTTGCTACGTTACGTAAGTACTAAGGGTCACACAGTATCGTGCACAATATGCGTCAAACATTAGGCACCACAGAACGAAGGTCACGGAAATATTGTCCGACCCACCACACGTTGGTAGCCCTGATGTCGGGAGGTGTTATATATCGCCAACTAGCAATGTCCTCTTGCAAACATACGGTAAATGTTGTTTAAATAAACAGACATTGTTACCAAACAATGAGACGTTGGTAATGCAAGCAGTTGTTCGAATGTTTTCGGTAGCCATCGAACCCCTATGCACCGATACTTTTGTAACCCATAGTACATGTGTGTGTGCGCGTGTGAAACGTACACACACACACACACACACACACACACACACACACACACACACACACTACAACCCTGCGCTACCACGCGCGGGTGTAGTAGTAGTAGTAGCAGCTGAGCGACGTCGGTGTAATAATGATTAATGCCGATTTCACCCAACATTATTCCACCTTCGTATTTTTCTTAGAGTGGACACATGAAGTACTGTGTCCCCTTCAGCAAGAGGACGGGCTCTCATTTTATTCACGCTATTCCCAGTCTTAATCAACAAAGAAAACGCTTTTCGAACTGGAAATGAACAGATGAGCTATTTCAAAGTAATAAATGTTACATCAGCAGAAGCCCAGACCTCAACCGTCAGGGAGGTGAAGTTACTGATTACTGTACATGTGAATTGTGACGGAGACCTTTTTCGCCCATTTGATCATCGGTAAATGCAGCTCCATTACTGTTGAGATTTGGACCAATGTTGATATAGCGGTTTTTGCTTGGAATTCCATCATTTATCAACTCCCAATGTTATACTCTTTCCTCCCGGGACACCACACACATAAATACGTCTTTGTGTTGAAGTGGTTATGCTCCCGTGGATAAGCACATCACTCCGATTATGTTTTGTTGTTGATTGTCAGGGGTTTGATGGAGGCCACAGCTAACCCCTCCAGCTGGAAATTTCTATCCTAAGGTGACCACAATCGTCTGGAGGTAGAACATAAAAAATAAAAGTTAATCTGTCATGGGGCTGAAAGGGTAGGGTCCACTTTTATCTCCACACCTGGCACGTAATTATACAGTGCACCTGAATAAATCACTAAGGTATGTGCTAATTGCAGGACCAACAGCGCCGTGTCTGTGTGTTAGTGTTGTGACGTGGTGTGTTGGTGTTGTGTTGTGTTGTGTTGTGACGTGGTGTGTTGGTGTTGTGACGGGGTGTGCTTGTGTTGTGAGGTGGTGTGTTGGTGCTGTGACGCGGAATGTTGGTGTTATGAGGTGGTGTGTTGTTGGTGTTGTGAGATGGTGTGCTGGAGTTGACGTGGTGTGCTGGTGTTGTGACGTGGTGTGCTGGTGTTGTGACGTGGTGTGCTGGTGTTGTGACGTGGTGTTGGTGTTGTGACGTGGTGTGCTGGTGTTGTGACGTGGTGTTGGTGTTGTGACGTGGTGTCGGTGTTGTAACGTGGTGTGTTGGTGTTGTGACGTGGTGTTGGTGTTGTGACGTGGTGTTGGTGTTGTGACGTGGTGTGCTGGTGTTGTAACGTGGTGTGCTGGTGTTGTAACGTGGTGTGTTGGTGTTGTGACGTGGTGTGTTGGTGTTGTGACGCGTTGTGTTGGTAGTTACGTGCAGTGCTGGTGTTGTAACGTGGTGTGTTGGTATTACGTGGTGTTGGTGCTGTGACGTCGCGATGGTGTTACGTCATGTGTTGTTGTGCCGCCTTGACGTCTTGTGTTAATTTTAAGCGATTTTATTCAGCTGAGAGCAAGTCATCCGAGCCAGTGCTAAAATTGGCACTATTAACCCTCCCATGGTTGGAATAACTCTAGTACTCTATTCTGATAGCCTTTAGACGAGACATGGGGCCCTAAGAGTTACTTCAACATTCATAAATTTTTAGTACAAGGTTTTTATATAATTCCTGTTTGCTGAAAATAATCCACTTTCAAATAAATACTCTCAGCTAGTTTGATTCACTTTCAGCTGAATAAACTAGCGTGGCACTTCATGAAACAGCAGAATCTTAAGGGATGTTTGTCGCGATCACGTCAGAGTTAATGATACACGTGAAGTAATACCACGCACGTTCCTGTACTTACTCAGCTGTGTAAAATCGTTTGGCAACAGCTGGGGAAAATAGTGAGAAGACGCGTCCCTAATACGGTTACCTACCCAATATTTGTGCGAAGTCCAAAGGCTGGAAATAACAAATTACCTGGGCAAAGTACTGTACAGTATATTGGTCTAGAATGTGCGAGTTTCTGCTATAGACAATAGCTTGCCCGTTTTCTGTTAGGTAAAGCTAGCAGAAAACGTACAGGATCTAAGTTCTCACGGGTAGCTCAACCAAATTTTTCTCGGTTCACATCAATACGTTTCTCGTATTTGTTAGACAATTACATAACATCCGAGTGAAGTTATTTATTACGTCAACAAGATAATGGTGTTATAAAGTACTGACTGCAAATAACGAAATACGTAAGCATAATAAAGGTCATTTATATGTTAATACCCTACAATCAATTATTAACTTTGCTCTTCAGTGACGTATCATTTGTTCCCACTCCAGCCAGAGACAATCTCCCCAACGTTTGACGACTACATAGCGGAAAAATCGAGCCATCTGAAACACGCACTAACAGGAGATAAGGTTTTTCATTATATTTCGCCACCTGTCAATATTCTTCACAAGGAACTGGGAAGAGCTGTTTCTTTGACTGCACCTTCAATTTTGCTGAACATCGGAGAGGCTATTCGATCTCGAGGAATTAGCTACAGATGTCATAAAACATTCAGAAGGAGAGACTATTGAAAAGGAAAAAGGCCTTGCTCTGGTTCAAGGTGTTATTACGTGTATCCAAATAATTGCCTCGAGATCCTCTAAACGTCTTCACTTACGTACTTATCATTGCTGCCTCCGGGCGATTTTATTTAGCTTACAAGGAGAAGTCACGAGCTGGAGGGGTTGTAGAGTCTTACGTAACCCCTACACTACTGTACGTCCCTCCCAAGCTGTAATAAATCGTCTGGTGGCAGCAAAGAATATTTTAAAAAGTCAACAACATGCGGAGGGTTAATTAAACTGTACACACTTCGACACCAAATATAATATAGTAACTTTGGATGATTTGCATTTTGACATTCATTCTCTTCTTCCTGGTGGCACGTAACCCCTTCACTCAGAGGATGTTCTCTCCCTCTCTCTCTCTCTCTCTGTAACAGGCTTTTCTATCTAGATACAGCCTTGATTAACCCTTCACTACCAGGAGGATCATCTATGCTGAATAAAATCGTCTTGTACCTGCCAGACTAAATTCCCAAAGATCGTACTGAAAAGGTTAGATACCTCAAAACACGCTGACCCAACCAAATTCCAAAAGATCGTACTGAAAAGGTTAGATACCTCAAAACACGCTGACCCAACCACCCCATATTCAACCCCTTCAATACCATTACATTATTTAATATATGATTCTTGCTATTTGTAAACGATTTTCCTCCTCTCCTCCTCATCATCAGCCATCAAGGGGATTTTTTTCTCTAACTAGAGGGGTTACATAAAGCCTTCATTAACCCCCCCACGACGAGAGATCCCCCTTATCTTAACAAAATCGTCCGATGTAGCTTGATCAAACTGAAAATAAGCATAGGACTGGAGAGGCTAGTGAGAATTCAAGGTCCATTCTTCCCCACTTCAGTCCACTAAGGTAATTTTAAGTTCATTCTTGTTATCCCCAGACGGTTTTGTGAATCTTAGAATAAACCCAGAGAGAGAGAGAAAGAACGAGGGGGGAGGAGGCACTAAAATCTACTGCCCCCTCTAACCGTAAATGTCTCTCCTTGGCTGAATAAAATCACCTGGTGTCAGCATGACTGAAAGTGACGTCACCGTAATTAAGGGGTCAACTACCTGTATGTCATGTGTAGATTATTCACGATTGCCATGACGAATTTTTTAAAGTTCATTCCTTGCTACCCACGAACGATTTCCACAGATGATTCATTCAGTACTGGAAAGGCCCTTAGGGGGTTAATGAAGGATGTATCTAACCTTTCCAGTTCAAGAAGGGACACCCAAACTGAATTAAATCGTCTGGATAATCTGAATATAATCACAATGATGTCTTAGCATGTATTGGGTGAAGATAATTTGTAAACAGGAAACAAAATCTTGGCAGGAAAACGGCGGTAAGGCCGGTATTCTAAGCCGTATACTGTTTCGTAGTACCTTTATTTTCAGCGACTTATTGTGCCCACTAGCCTATACCTTGTGTCTTCTTTACTGCCTCCGTATTATGCATGGGCATCGTTTCCCTTAGTAACGTACAAGTGGATAAAAATGCGTAATACATAAAACAGGATAATTTAATGGGTATGTTTCGGATATACGTGAAATGTTTGGGTTTGTTTATGCAGCCAGAAGCCCTCTAGCGCCAACCCGGGACACTAACAAATACAGTAAATGCCGAATGATCAAAACTGAGAGCGCGAAGGTGTGACCAATCCCCCACTTTTCCATTATAATTTTTGAAGCATGTGATATTGATGTATTCTGGCCTTTCGTATCACTGAGACTACACCCAGTACTGTGGGATGCAGGCTAATTTCATCGAACAATTACAGGTGCGTCATGAATTGCTAAAAAAATATAGGGGCCAGGTCACACTTCCGCGTACTCGGTTTTAATGATAAGGTTATTATGGTACAAAGGAAGGGCACGAACCTCATGCTTGGCGTACATAAGCGTCACCTCGTCGCCATCATCTGAAACATAGAAAATGGAAGTTTATTATCAGAGAA
>NC_136971.1:17413282-17688282 GCF_032717465.1 Coenobita brevimanus | reverse complement strand
ACGCAGACAAAAGACACAGCCCTAGAGGCAACAGAAAGAGACACAACCCCAGTTTCACACCAGAAATTCAAGGCCTCATCAGACAACGGGACACACTGCGACACTCCCCAGCACCCCATACACAAGACACCATACAACAAATACAAGAACTCAACACTCAGATAAACAGTAAAATATCAGAACAGCAAACACTAAACTGGCAAAATTACCTCCAAACACTTGACCACAAAACAAACATCAGAAAACTCTACAAAACACTAAACAGCATCACACTTTCCAACAGCAACACCACACAATCACACGCTGCCATCACAACAACAGACACCATACCCTCAAACAAACAACAAGCAAACACTCTCATCAATCACTTTTCACAAGTCAGCCATCTAACCCCCCGTCTGGAAGACCGACGTATCATCAGACATAAGAGACAGTTCCCCACAGACCCAGACTACGCACCTTTCACTTACAAACAGACGAAGCACATCATTAACAACCTCAAGCACTCATCTGCCTGTGAACCAGACAACATAAGCAACATTCACCTTAAACACCTAGGACCACAAGGCATACCATACAAGCACTCACCAACATATCAAACTACAGCTACTCACACAACATAATACCCAACATCTAGAAGCATGGCAATATCATCACTATCCCTAAACCCAACAAAGACCCCACGTTACCCTCCTCACATCGCCCCATCACACTCCTCTGCACCCCCTCTAAAATCACTGAACGACTGATACCACAACTAGTCACACCTCACATTCCCCTAGCCCAGTCACAACATGGCTTTAGGCCACTACACTCCACAAACACCCTTCTTACAGACCTTACACGGAGAGTTTTCGATGGCATGAATTCAGCTAGGCCACCACACAGAACATTCCTAGTCACACTAGACAGTAGCAAAGCTTTTGATGCCATCCCCCGCCACAACCTCACAAATAAAATACTCAACACAAACATGCACAATAACACAAAAGATGGCTGGCAAACTACTTAGCAGGCAGATGTGCACACGTAACATTTGCCGGTCAGTCTTCTAACATCAGAAACTTCACAAACGGCGTCCCCCAAGGATCTGTTTTGTCCCCTACACTTTTTAATCTATACATGCACGACGTACCCACACCCCACACACCACAGATACACATAGCTTCCTATGCAGATGATATAACACTTACATGTACACACCAAAATGCAAACACAGTTGCACACATCATTCAACCTTACCTCAACACACTACACGAATGGTTCACCACAAACAGGCTCAAAATAGCCCCAGCCAAATCTACAGTGACTCTTCTCACAAACTGGACAGCAGAACACAGTCACATCCCACACCTCATCATAAACAACACTCCCCTACCACACACACACACACACACACACACACACACACACACACACACACACACACACACACACACACAATCCTTGGTGTAACATACAATACAATAATGTCATTTAAACAACACATCACAAACATTAAAAATAAAATAACACCAAGACTCAATGCCTTGAGGTCACTTGCCCATACAACATTCGGACACAACAAAGAAACCACCACCACAGTATACAAACAATACATACGTTCAGTGATGAATTATGCAAGCCCAGCCTGGGCTTCTAACCTGACCAAGACACACTACAACACTCTACAGACCATACAGAACAAGGCCCTAAAAATAATCACAGGCTGCACAGCTACTACACCCACAGACCACCTACATCAAGAAACCAAAGTCCTCAAAGTCAAGGATCACCTAGACATGAGAGGCACCCAGTTTCTTGCTGCAGCCTCCACAAACCCACAACATCCACTACAGTATATGGCAGCACATCCACCCACACCAAGGAACATCAAAACAACACCCAGCACACGATACCATACACAAATACTGTCATCTCTCCCCCCTCGCCCACCTCAGACCAGCTTCCAGAAGCATATCCACACTCAGATCACTCGCCGCTCCATTCAATCACTTAAAGACATCACACAGCTGCATGCACGGCCTCATGACATCCACCCTTTTGAATCTTATCGTCCTCGTGAGGACAGGGTCCACCTGGCCAGGCTGAGATGTAGGCACCATCCAGCACTCTTAAGCTACCAGAAGAGGCTGGATGACTCCGTCGCTGATGCCTGTCCAGGATGCAACACAGCACCCCATACTATTAAGCACATTATAGAAGACTGGATTGCACAGAATCACCTAAGCCAACAACACAACATACACTCTTTGGGAGCTCTGTGGGAAAGCCCGGTCTCGGCCATGGCCTTCCTAAGGGACTCGGGGCTGTTCGGCCAGACTGCCTAGGGAACAACTACTACTACTACTACCGTGGAGAATGAGAGGTGGAGAATCATACCATTATATACCGCAGCAGTACAAGGAGATATCACCCACTACTAGTTACAATCCTGTCCAATGACTATCCATCTATCTATTGTCCAGCGCTTTAATTCCGTAGGGTGTGGTCACAAATAAATTACTTTCACGTCATTTTCTTCTCTATCGTCATACTGTACTATCATCCCTCCTACTCAAACCACCTTCATTCACACCTCTCCATCCCAACCCTCAACCTCATCCCTGATCTCCCTCTCCTCCTCCACCTCAATCACATACACTCGCCTAGTTAGTCTCTCATTCTCCATATCACCCAACCACCTCAGAGCACTTCTAACATATTCCAGCAAATCCACATTACACTGACACCTTAGAAATGAATCACGCCCCAATAAGACACTTGGGTTAATCAATGGGTCTCCAGAAGTCAGGCAGATTATTGACAATTTGTGATTTTATTTAACCATTTTTCCTTTTCTTTCTCTGTGGTTTTTCATGAGGGTCATGTACTCTGGTGTTCTTTGTCATTTTATTTTATTTTGACCTTCATGTATATGGTAAATTGCCAGTTTCCGAGTTACCAAACCAAACCAAACCATTCGTATCCTTGTGTATCCTCCAGCTTCCCCTCTTTCTCTACCCTCCTGCACTAGCTCAGTGGTAACAGTTTAACGACAGTTTCACTAATTAATACTCACTGGGTGTACAAAAACACAAATTCACCGATTATTAAACACTTTCACTGAATGCAATTAAAAGTGATATGGTGGATTATCCAGAGTAAATTTTTGCTGACATGGATGCACCGGGATATTATATTCGATTACCAGGCGATTTTGTTTAAAGGAAATTTATGATGTCAGTTAGTGAAAAATGTTGTGGTATAGAGGTTTTGTGTCACAACAACGTAAAATTTAGTTCTATGCACCCAAATACTCGTAAAGTCAAACATGGAAACAATTTGTGTGGCTTCCTTGAGCAACATTTTTTTTTTTTTTAATGCTCTGTGTAGCAGACCGGCAGGAGGGCGTGTGCTTAGTAAATTCCCGACACACGTGATTGACCCTGCTGTGCTGTGCCATGTTTTATAAGCGTTCTAATGTCTCCAAATGGCGATTTTTATGTGCTTGGTACTTCCTGCTTCTTGAAGATATGTGGCAACCTCCAAAACAGGAACATTAGGATGTGTTCATGTTCACATACGATAACACCAGTCTGCCTCTAACATTCACTGGGAAGGGTGCATGTATTTTTGCTAGCTATTTTTGACAGAATTTTCCTTTTGTGCACTGAAGTTGAGAATGGGAAAATGACCCATGGATGGTAACAAGAAAATGAGGACTGTTTCAATGCTGAGCTCGGCAATGAGTTTTATTCAAACCAGTAAATTCCTTATCATGCTGATGCACAGAAAGTAACTACTGTTTATATTTTTGGCCACTTCCATACCCTCAAAAAGTAAGACAGTGCCTCGCAGCGACTCATCGAACCCAATTATGAAATCTAATGGTAATGCCGAAGTCACTTGCCTAACGTCGCATCTTGTGAGGAGAGGCCTTGACAAAAAAGACCTCCTATAGTAGCCGCAGCGAGAAATGAACGCTATGGTGGGGCAGCCGGGATGACCTGGGATTCCCCCACTGTAGCCATATTTACATGTCACCGACCATCGGCCACCTCTGCAGCCCCGCTCCATGATCCTTACCCTGTGTCTCTGGCTTTCTCTTTCTCTCTCGGTTTCTATATAAACTGCTGTATTTCCGAAACTAATTATGAAAAAATTATGACTTTTGTTCCACACCACCTTTGAGGTAAAAATCAAGGAGAGTTTTCTGTATAAAGGTTTCCCCCCCCTCCTAAATGTGGCATATGAGCGGGGGAGTGCGGCCTTGCCGATACCTCCGCCTGACCTATAATTATACACTCGCCAGAACTGACCTGCCCTCAGACAAGGGGGGGGAAACCTTTATACAGAAAACTCTCCTTGATTTTTACCTCAAAGGTGGTGTGGAACAAAAGTCATAATAATTTCATAATTAGTTTCGGAAATACACCAGTTTATATAGAAACCGAGAGAGAAAGAGAAAGCCAGAGACACAGGGTAAGGATCATGGAGCGGGGCTGCAGCGGTGGCCGATGGTCGGTGACATCCTACCTCTATGGTCGGTGACATGAGGATATGGCTACAGTGGGGGAATCCCCGGATGACCGGCTGCCCCACCACAGCGTTCATTTCTCGCTGCGGCTACTATAGCGTGTCTGTCGCTTCTCATCAAGGACCCCTCTTTCCACCCTGCCCCTCTCCCTTACATACTCTCGCACACATGCTACTTCACCTCACTTTAGGTCTGCCTCTAACCCTGCCAACCACCTCACGTCCATGTATTCTCCCAGTCAATCTCATATCTATACAAGTGTTAAGATAAAAGCGATTATGGCCCACTGATTTCATGATTAGTTTATAAGATTCTGGTAATTGTTTCTCCGGTTAGGAAATACACACACACACACACACACACACACACACACACACTAATCTGTTCCCATTCATGAATTACCATATGGTGCATGTTGGCAGCAATGACGAGACTAACCTTTACGACTCTGCCGTTTGTTCCGAAGCTTACTCCTATGTAGAATGAATCGTTTCTGTTTTCAGCATACCTGATATATTCTGGTAGCAAACTGCAGCTGGTATAATCAGTGTGAATCTGTGCAAAATAGCTATGATACGGTCCTAAATGATCTGTCTATCTATACTAGCTATACAACTAGGCTGCTTCCCCCAAAGAAAGGGAGGTAGCCGAGACAGGACGACACACTCCCAATTTACACACACAAACACACACACACACACATTTATTCTTATCTATCACTATCAATTATCTAGAGGCAATCTTGCGTTCTTTTCAGCTGTAGCACAATAAAAAAATATCGTGAGTTCTTTACAAAATAATTTCCCTCTTTACACCAGCTCATTTCCCTAAGCATAACCATTTCAACAGTGATGCACTATGTTTGCTTGTGAAGGTGGTCCTATAATATTTTACTTTCACAGACATACTTACCAACACAGTTTCTATTAATTATGATACAAACGAAGGCTCTGTATTTCATAATGTATAAATGGAAGAAATTCTTATTTGACGCCTCATTTTCTTTTCCATACTGACAAAGAACGAGTGGCGAAAGGGTGCAAGTAGGGATGCATGTGAAAGTTAAATTACTGAATTAGCTGTGTGTGTGTGTGTGTGTGTGTGTGTGTGTGTGTGTGTGTGTGTGTGTGTGTGTGTGTGTGTGTGTGTGTGTGTGTGTGTGTGTGTGTGTGTGTGTGTGTGTCAGTACAACCAACAGGGTACAACCAACAGGGTGACAACATATGCAAGCATAATATGAAAGGACATACTACTAGCACCCACTTTAAATGTCCTCCAAGGTGTGCGTCGAACCCTGGACCCGGGGCTCATGTACGCTAACCACCCAGCCACCACAACCCCGCTTGTCAGGGCAGCAGTACAAAATTATATAAACATTTAATAAAGCCACAACTGAAACCATGTATTTTGAAGTCGCAAACTGCCCCCTCCCCCTCTCGGAGGTATTAATCCCCCGGGGGTCCTTAATCCCCCCAGGGACTCATTTGGAATGGAAGTTGTTAGAGAAAAAAAAAAAAGTTAGCAAATGGTGAGATCTAAAAAGGAACACTTCACACTAATTCCACTTCAACTGTGACCTGCTAAATATCGAAACTACTTAGGATTACACAGACTAAGTGGTAAGCATATTAATTTGTCTCCGTTCGTTGGGTCTATTTCCGAAATAATAAATACAAAATATTTTAAGTGTTTTGATAGCACAGTGAAAGTAATGTCAGTACTTGTAAATCACGAACGTGGAAAGCATTGTACAGTAGCACTGCACTGTACGAGTAGCGTCGACCGAGAGGAGTGAATCAGCCAGTCCTCAGTGATGTACCTAGAGCATTTTTGGGCAGCCTAATATCCCGTTCACCACGCCACGTCAGATACATTTACAAGCTACCAACAGACGCCTTTATCTGCCCTAAAGTCATTCTATTTTATGAAGGCAGTTTGGGTGGGGCAGCCTAAGACCTCACGCCACTAGCTCTGTTGCCACATCACCGCCCCCACACACGTGTAATTACGCCTGCTCACCTCTCTCTCCCTCTCCTATTTTAAGTTAGTATGTACTTATTAATACTCTGTATAGATGTAATTTAAAAAAAAAAAACTATAGTATTGTATACATCCGGTACGACTTGTCAGAGTTGCTTTTGCGACGTTGTCAAGTGGGGTGACACGGGAAATAACCTTCTGTGTGCGGCTCATACTCGGTCAGTCTCCCGTCATGGAAGCTTGCCCATCAAAATTCAAAACAAGAGAAAAAAATAAAGGAAATAAAAACAAATAGTTAATATTAATATAAATATGAGAGAGAGAGAGAGAGAGAGAGAGAGAGAGAGAGAGAGGAGAGAAGCACGTGTGTGGCGGCGATCTGGCAACAGAGCTAACGGTGCGAGGTCTTAGGAGACCCCACCCAAACCGCCTTCATAAAACAGAAAGCCTATAGCAGTGGCCTCCCATCGTCGCACCAATCCAACCTTCAGCATCCCTCGCAGACGTTAAATATTCTAGCCGTTTATTCTGGTTGGCAAGAAACTATTTTAGATTTTATCTAATCTGAGTGTGACTTCTTGTGCTAGAAGGGTTAAGATGGCAGCTTGTAATGAGATGAACAAAGAGCTTATTACAATATGCTGGGCTCCGATAAAAACTTTGGAAACAGAAAGTTACATCAGAACCAAGTAACTTTGTCGCGTATAAGAACTTTTGTTATTGAGATTCTCGATACGAATTCTTCCAAAACTCAGTAGCAACCAGTAACTCCAATATTTTTTACAGCAACAACTTTACGATTAAACCAGACGACCGTCAGCTACCAGGGATAATTTTAGAGGTATTCCTATTAGACTCACCCAAACACATACACTATATACAGCCGGCAGATGCTTCAGTTAACAATAGTTTAATTTTTCCACTTTTATTGTTTGAAATTTTTATTTTCTTTCATCTTCCTAAATCAACTTAAATTAACTTTACCAACTGGGAGATGGAGGGAAGTCAGGCAATGGAAATAACACTAGAAACATTCCAGGATGATACAAATCACACAAAAAAAATGGGCTGAATAAAAATAATAATAACAAAACAATAAAACATGAAACTCCATTCCATTTACCAAGCACTGTAGTGAAAAGGACAGCCAAGAACATCCTGTGGCAAGGGGTAAACAGTGGACAGTGCAAAGACATGTACGGAGTATTTTTTAAAAACAGAATTTCACAAGACTGACAGTGATCGTAGGAATGTAATATAACGTAGATGCTACTTCAAATGAATAATCTATCTATCTATCTATCTATCTATTCCCAGACGCCTCAATCCCGTTTGGGGTGGCCACAAACAAATGGCCTCCAAGTCGCCCTGTCCCCCGCCATTTCACTGCCCTGCTCCCAACTCACACCCCCTCCCTCTTCCCCCCTCCACCTCCCCCTCCCTCTCCCCCCCTCCACCTCACTCACATACACTCTCTTCGTCAATCTTTCACCCTCCATCCTCTCCACATGGCCAAACCACCTCAGTGTGTTCCTCATAACGCTTCCTGTCACATCCATATGAATAATCACTTAGACTTAAACTGAGAAGTTACACATTTCTGCCTGAATCTGTGAAATGATTACCTATGGGTTATAATAAGGTAAAGACTGCACTTACAACTACCGGTACTTCCAAGTAAGAATTCCTCAGAGACAAGTGTTGCAACCTTTGCTTTGGGTCATAAGATTTCATTTTTCAGTAACAGGGTCAGCTACACGTTCACTTCACTTCATGGCGTAATAAGAATCCCATTGCCGTAACTATGATGGTAACAGATTCCAGAGTTAGCAGTTATATGCTAATAATACTAACATCAGTAGTTAAGTCAATTTATCTTCTCCCCTTTCTTTCTGCATATAAAATTCAGTTGATTTCTTCATGGCTACATCCACTCCAACCTTCAGCCAATAAAGATGCATTCTGGGCGGCCAGTTCATTTTCACAAGCATCTAAGAAGGTACAGACAGGTTATATCGGTCTTAACTGGTTCAAAGTGGTCTGCGGAAATTCACTGTAAACTTACTCTGAAACGCGGGTTCGTATTCTTGATGGTTACGGACACTCCTCAGCAACTTTTCCCTCGTGATTTACTTGTCAGACTATGCATTTCTTTTCCTCCTTTTGTTATTGGTCATTTTGCCATCGATTTGGTGTGCGTAAAAAACACACTTGAGAATACTAAGGTGCTCAGTCCATAAATATGCAGGTCAGGATGCGAATGTGGATCTTGGCCACTGTGTTGCTTCAAGCTGGGTTTGGCTAGGGTACATACACCTTGATAGTATAGGTTAGGTTTGTGTTGCGTATGGTCTTTGTTTGATCTACTGTATTTTGCTCTGGTTACGTAAAGTTTTGTGTTGTTAGGGTTGTCTGACAAACTGGGTCTTGAGTCTACTAAGTTGGGGGTGTTTAGGTCAGTACGTGAAGGCCCATTATTATACTGTCTTGGTTGTACCAGGTTGTGGCGGGTGTGACTACAATTCAAGAGCCCCACGGTGAGGTCAGCATGGGGAAGGCCGGGAAATTGGGGTTAGCGGATCAGTGTTCCATCTGTCAAGAAGCAATTGAATTGGTTCTTTGGCTGTCATGATCATCCAGGCTTAACACCGTATGGTATATTCCAACAAGTAAAAACCACCATCTAGCATGTACTACGGAAGGCCAATACCTATGATTTAATTTTTAATGACAGCAACCAAAAATATGACTTACCATAGCCTGGTTAACGTTGCTTTCAGCGAATAAAATCCGTGTCGAATCAACAGGCGTTGTTAACAATATCGATAGTGCTACCAGACGGGTATCGGCCCATACACTTACAGTATACTCGAGTTGATTCGCTAGTATGTAAACTAACCTTATGTAGTGATAGCACGAGACTAATTCCAGACATATGTCTTTTTATTTGTTCACTTACTTGAAGTCGAGCAGTGACTGGGGTTCTAATTTCTCCATGGAAATATTATACCAGGGTTGAGGAATATGCTTTTTCCTCTATCATCTACCTATTACTCTCTCTCTCTCCCCTTCATGATCCGCCGACCTTTTCTAACTTCTCCTCCATCTTCTTACCTCTTCCTCCTCCTCTCCCACCATTCACTCCTTCCACCGCCCCCTCACCCATTTATCCTTTCCTCCTTCTTGCTTCTCCACCTGCACATCTTCCTCTTTGCACCTTTGTCACTTTCTCCTCATTTCCTTCTTAATTCTACTTCTTTCTGTCTCCATCCTTTCACCTCTCTCCCACTTTCAATCCTCTCCCTCCATTCCCTTCTCTCTCATTTCCTCATTTTCTTCCTTTCTTGCGTTCTGTCCTCTCTTTCTCTTTCCTCGTTTCCTTCGTTCCTAATCCCTCGTCTCTTTCTCTCTCTCTCTCCCTTCCAACCTTCCTTCGCCGTGTTTCCTCCCTCCCACCCTCCTATCCTTTCCTGATCATTCGCCAAAAATAAACTAGATATGGATTTCTCCGGCTGACGTGGTAGCTGTGGTGGTTGTGGTAGGTACGAACTGTGGTACCTGGAAATTATGGTAGTTATGAAAGTTGTGGTAGTTGCGGTAGGGGATTATGCTGAACCTGGCAAGTGTAATGGTTGGTTTGTTGTGGTTAAAACTGCGTGGCAGTAATTGTGGTAGTTGTGGTAATCTTAACTTCTCGTTGGTCTCACTTGTGGTGTGGCTGAAATGGTTGTGTTGCTGTTATATGTGGTAGGTGGCAGTTGTGGTAAGTATCATAACTGTGGTGGGTGTGAGAGTCAAGGTAGTTGTGGTAGGTGTTGTAGTTGTGGTAGATGTGATAGTTGTGGTAGGTGTGGTAGATGTGGTAGGTGTGTGGTGACTGTAGTTGGTGTAGAAGCTGTGGAAGACGTGGTTCGCGGTGGCTGATGTTAGGTGTGGCAGGTGTGGTAGGTTTGGTAGTTGTGGAAGGTGTGGCACTATGATAAGGTGAGGTAGGTGTAGTAAGTGTGGCAATTGTGGTAGCGTGGTACGTGTGGCACCTCTGGTTGGCGCCGTAGGTGAGATAGGTGAGTGTGGTAGGTGTGGCAGTTGTGGTAGGCTAGTTGTGAAAGGTGTGGTGGTGTGGTAGTTGTGGCAAGTGTCAGAGCAGTGGTAGTTGTGGTAGGTGTGGGGTAAAATATCAGGTTTGGAACAGCCACTTCATGCACTTAAGGTGAACCCAAAGTTAGTTCTTCCCTCCCACCTTCCTTCTTTCCTTCCTTCCTTCCTCTTTAGTTTCTTCCATCATCCTTCCTCCTTTTCTCTTCCACCTCTTCCCTTTCCCCCACCCCACTTCTTCCTCCTTCCTTTCCTAGTTTTTCCTCCGCCTCTCTTCCTCCTTTCGTAGTTTCCTCCCATCTCATCTTTTCTCCTTAGTATTTTTTTCCACTTCCTCTGTTTCGTGGTTTCCCTTCCATCTCCTTCCTTCCTTCCTTAATTTTTCTTTTACCTTATTTTCTTCACTTCCATTTCCTTCCTTCTCATTCGTACTTCCTTCTTTCCGACCTCTTTCCTTCCTTCACTCCTCTTTTTTTCTCTTCTTTCCATCCTTCCCTATTCTTGGTTTTTTCTCCTCCACTTTCGCTTTTCCTTCTCATTTCTCTCTCCTCTTCTGTTTTCCTTCTCTGATTGTCTCCTTCCTTTCTTCCATACTTTTCCTGTCTGTCTGTCTGTCTGTGTCTCTGATTTTCAAAAGTTTTCTCCACTTTGGTTCCTGTCTGTCTTTTATCTCTTCTTTCCTCCCTCTTTCTGTCCCCCCTCTTCCTTTCTATAATATTCCTTTTCCACATTTTCTTTTCATTCTTGCATCTTTCTCACCCCAATGTCCCCCCTTTCTTCACCATCGTCTTTCCATCTTCATCCTTATTAGTCTCTTTTCCTTTTTATTTTCCTTTTCCAATGTTTCTCTTTGTGTCATTATATTCTCTCTCCTTCATCTTCATGTTATCCGTCCTCTTGTTTCTGAGTCCATCCTCGTTACTCTTATATTTCCTCTTCCTTTCTCACTGTCTTTTCTTCTTCGCCATTCTCATTTCCAGTCATATTGTTTTTCCTGCTTCTTCTCATTCTTCTTTCTCTTCCCCCCCCCTCTCTCACTCTCTTCTCCTAATCTTTCTCCTGCTCTTCCTGCTACACTTACTCCTCCTTTTTGCACTCATTACCACTCAAATAGCGATCTCTCTCTCTCTCTCTCTCTCTCTCTCTCCTGGTCCGCCTTCTCTTTGTCTTTCCCATTATCATCATCATCACCATCGTCGTCGTCACCATCACAATCACAATCACAATCATCATCATCATCATCATCATTCCAATCCTTTCTCCTCCTCCTCCTTCCTCTATCTCGGGTGATCTCTTTAATCCAGTTCATTCGTCTATTTTTCACGGGCCTCTAATGAATGAATGAACGAACGAAAAATGAATGAACGAGGAAATGAGTGACTGAATGATTAAACGAGTGAATGAAAGAATGAATGAATGGATGGATGAATGAGTCAATGAATGAACCAGTGAGTCAACAAACGAATGAATGAATGAGTCAACGAATGAATGGATGAATGAGTCAATGAATGAATGAATGAGTCAACGAACGAACGAATGAATGAATGACTTGATTAATTAAAAATAAATATATAAATAAATGAGTCAACGAATGAGTGAATGAATAAATGAATGAATCCAAGAATGAATAATGAAAAAATGAGTCAACGAATGAATGAATGAATAAATGAATGAATCCAAGAATGAATAATGAAAAAATGAGTCAACGAATGAATGAATGAATGATTGAATAAATAAATGAATGAATGAGTCAACGAATGAATAACAGTCAATGAATGAATGAATAAATGAACGACTGAATGAATCAACAAATGAATGAATGAATGAATGACTGAGTCAACGTATGAATGAATAAATGAATGAGTCAATGAATGAATGAATGAGTCAAAGAATGAATGAATGAGTCAACGAATGAATAAATGAATGAATGAATGTCACTGAGTGAATGAATGAATGCATGGTCAATGAATGAATGAATATGTGAATGAATGAATGAGTCAACGAATGCATGAAAGAATGAATGAATGAGTGATCAAAGGAACGAATGACCGAGTCAGTGAATGAATGATGAAATGAGCAAATGAATAACTGAATGAAAAAATGACTTAGTGAATGACAGGATGAACAAACGAATAAGTGAAGGAAAACAGTGAATGAATAAACGACTGAAAATGAATGAATGAACAAATACGTGAATGATCTGGTAGATGAATGAATAAATGAATGTACTTATTATCATAGCTATGAATGAGTGGATGGGTGAGTGAATGGATAAGCGGGTAAATGAACGAAAGGGCAAGTTTGTTGAATGACTGACTGACTGGATGGCTAACTGACTAAGTGACTGAATGAATGAGTTACTAAGTGATTGAGTGAGCGTCTGACAGAGAATGACTGGCTGGATGAGTGACTGCGTGAATGATTGAGTGACTGGCTGAATGAGTGACTAAATAAATGACTAAGTGACTGGCTGAGTAAGTGACTAAGTGAATGACTAAGTGACTGGCTGAGTGAATGACTGAGTGAATGACTAAGTGACTGGCTGAGTGAGTGAGAGTGACTGATTGATTGACGACTCAGTGAGTGAGTAAGTAACTGAGTGACTGACAGACACACTACCAGTCTCTGATGTGGAAACCTACTGAATATATGAAACAGCGAATGAACACATGAATCAATAAGCGAATGAAATAATGAATAAATGATATGCACGAGTGAACGAAAGATGAGATAAATGAAAGAACGATTTAACAAGTGAACGAGTGAATAAATGAACAGATGAACGAACGAATGAACGAGAAATGGAAGAATAAAAAGAAAATATATATCATTCCAGCAAACCCTGTCAACTCCGAGAGCATAATTGCAATATATCGACTACCCAGCACCTCCGCTTCGTGCAAATCAACATGAGCAACAAAAACAACAATACGAGATAACCATGTTAGTTAATTATGTAGGATACAGTGTTGATGCTGTTGCTCTTATTATTATTATAAGCAGCAGCAGCGGCAGTGGTAGTAGTAGCATCCATCCATCCATCTACCTACCTATCCAGCACCTAATTTTCTATCGCCTCATCACAGCGTACGGTCCGGGGATAAGTTACTGAATCTAGACCCTGAAAGCCATGGGGATAAGTAATTCGGTCCTGGGGGGTGCTAGGAGACCAGTAAACCACGACTATCCCCTTAGAAATAAAGCCAACTGGAAAAGGTCTGACTGGAGCAACTAAACCCGCAAGAACACCAGGCATCCATTTGAAAGAGAGAGAGAGAGAGAGAGAGAGAGAGAGAGAGAATAATTTAGCCTGCTCAATGATAAGATTATTTTCATGTGTCCCACTCCGGGTATAGACTTCTCATTCTCAGCTGGTTCCCAAGACCCAGTTGTACTCCCACATACCATACACCTCCACATTACCCTACCATCCTACCAGTTGTACAATACTTGCAATGCCAGATCTCTCTCTCTCTCTCTCTCTCCTGAATTGCAGCTACGCATGTACCATCTAAATAATTCACCTGTGTTGCTAACTCTCACATCTCAAGGTTATCTATTCAAACCACTAAGAATTCTCTCTCTCTCTCTCTCTCTCTCTCTCTCTCTCTCTCACCACTACTTCGTTCTTTCACACCTGGCAGATACACCTGGCAGGTGTGGTATGTGTGGTAATGGTGTTGCATGTAAAGGGTGTGGTATGTGAGAAAGAATGGGCGTAGTGATGACTTATGCTGTGGTACATTTTGTGTGTGTGTGTGTGTGTGTGTGTGTGTGTGTGTGTGTGTGTGTGTGTGTGTGTGTGTGTGTGTGGTGATGGTAGTATGGTAGTGTGATGGTTGTGCCACATGTTGTGGTGATGGTAGGATAATGGTGGTCCTGTGGTGATGATAAAGATCGTGTGGTGATAGTGGTATGGTAATGGTGGAAGTGTGGTAGTATGGTGATGGTGGAACCGTGGTAGTATGGTGATGGTGGAACCGTGGTAGTGTGGTGATGGTGCAAATGTGGTAGTGTGGCGATGGCAGCAGTGTGGTGATTGTGGTGGTAAGGCGATGGTAGTAGTGTGGTGATGGTGCAAGTGTGGTAGTGCGGTGATAGTGGTACTGTGGTGATGGTAGTAGTGTTGTGATTGTGGTAGTGTGATGATGGTGCAAGTGTGGCAGTGTGGTGATGATGGTAGTTTGGTGATGGTGACAGTGTGGTGATGGTGGGTGTGGTGATGGTAGTACTGTGGTGGTGGTGGTAGTGGTGATGATGTTAGTGAGGCGATTGTGTTAGTGTGGTGATGGTGGCAGCGTGATGGTGATGGTAGTAGTGTGGTGAGGGTGTTATGGTAGTAGTGTGGTGATGGTGGTAGTGTGGCGATAGTGGTAATGTGGTGATGGTGGTAGTGTGGTGACAGTGGTGGTGATAGTGACCGTATGGTGTGGTGGTGATACTGATAGTGTGGTGGTAATGTAGTGGTGGTAGTAGTGTGGTGGTGGTGGTTATGTAGTAGGCTAATGATGGTGGTAGTGTGGTGATAGTGGTAATGTGGTGATGGTGGTAGTGTGGTGACAGTGGTGGTGATAGTGACAGTATGGTGTGGTGGTGATACTGATAGTGTGGTGGTAATGTAGTGGTGGTAGTAGTGTGGTGGTGGTGGTTATGTAGTAGGCTAATGATGGTAGTAGTATGATCGTGTGGTGATGGGGGTAGTGTGATAGTGTGGTGACAGTAGGTAATGTGGTGATGATCGTGATGGTCTGGTGTGATGGTGATAATGTGATGGTGGTACTAATATGGTTGTGGTGGTAGTGTGGTGATGGTGGTGGTGTGGTGATGGTGGTGGTGTGGTGATGGTGGTAGTATGGCAGTGTGGCGATGATGGTAGTTTGGAGATGGTGGTAGCGTTTTGATGGTGGTAAAGCAGTAGTGTGGTGAAGATGGTAGTGTGGTGATGGTGGTAGTGTGGTGATGGTGGCAGTAGTGTGGTAATAGTGGTAGTGTGGTGATGGTGGTAGTGTTGTAGTATGGTGGTAGTGTTGTAGTATGGTGGTAGTGTTGTAGTATGGCGATGGTGGTAGTATAGTGATGATGGTAGTGTGGTGGTGTGGTGATGGTGGCAGTGTGGTGATGGTGGTAGTGTGGTAGTGGGGTGATGGTGGTAGTGTGGTAGTGGGGTGATGGTGGTAGTGTGGTGATGGCGATAGTGTGGTGATGGTGGTGGCGTAGTGATGTTGGTAGTGTGGTGATGATGGTGGTGTGGTGATGGTGGTAATGTGGTAGTGTCGTGATGGTGGTGGTGTGGTGATGGTGGTAATGTGGTAGTGTGGTGATGGTGGTAGTGTGGTGATGGTGGTAGTGTGGTGATGATGGTAGTGTGGTGATGATGGTAATGTGGTGATGATTGTAGTGTGGTGATGGTGTCAGTGTGGTGATGGTGGTAGTGTGGTAGTGTGGTGATGGTGGTAGTGTGGTGATGGTGGTAGTGTGGTGATGGTGGTAGTGTGGTGATGGTGGTAGTATGGTGATGGTGGTAGTGTGGTAGTGTGGTGATGGTGGTAGTGTGGTAGTGTGGTGAACTCAGCTTTAAGTAAGAGTTCCCCAGCCACCGCCCACACCAACCATACCGTCTCATAGTGCACCAGCCACCCACCCCTACTACATTCACTACACACGCACTACACATTCACTACACCCATTCTACACTCACTACACATTCACCACATTTAGGACACACACTGCATTTAATAATCACTCATTACCCTGTCACGAAACATTCACTACAGCTCCCTACTCATTCACTATACACTCAGTAAATTACGCTACACACTCACTTCACGTTCATTATATTCATCACTCCACAGTCACTACATGCACAACATATTTCACTACACATTCGCTACATTAATTCAAAACATACTGAAGAAACATTCACTACATCCGCTACACACTCAATGCACAGTCACTATTACGCACTAAAATTCACAGTACACTCACTATGTTCACTACACATTCTCTGCACCGTATATTCACCACATACTACACTTCCACTATACAGTCACTGCGTTCATTTTACATTCACTACTAACTCACTACATATTATTTTAAATCACTACACATTTTCTACACACGATTCACTACACATTACCTTCATTACATCCAGTACATACCTTAACTCAATCTACCTTACAATAAACACCTTAGAAAAGATACACTGGTCTATTGCTATTTGTGTTCCTTTCTACACCTTTTTATCTGCACTCTCTTTTGTACACCTTCACTATATATAAGTTCTATCAATATTCTCTACATCCTCGACACACTCTATATACATACCTTTTTCACCTGCCCTTGCATCACCATACCTCTACGTCTTCTTTATTAAATCATCAGTCCCTCATCACACACTCCCTGCAACCCCGTTTTTTTTTTTTTCCCTCTTCCATCACACCCTCACCTCACCTTCCCTTCCTTTTGCTGCTATTACACCTTCCTTATAGCTCACACCACCCAGGCAAAAGACAGAGAGTGAAAAAAACAGATTTATGCTTTCTGACTGCACGAAGGTCATTAACGAAGCAGAGAAAGTTTTGCACAGTCTCAATCTTTTCCTATAATATGACATGCAACAATCAAATTTATATCCAGGTCGTCGCGATGATCGAGCTGTCAGCATTGCTAGCAACGAAGCTGCCGGTCCGATAGTGCCAAAGTTTGAATTTTGGTACGAGCAGATGGCGCCATCTGACTCAGATATCCATTCACCATTCTTTGGTTGGCAGGTAAAATAACTGTCTACGATAACACCTTGGGAAGGCAACTACGGTAACCTGACAGATACAGTGGTTTTGTATTCTGCTACAGACTCAGACCTACGTTGCAGAAATGAGCACAGCGGCTAACGACTCATGGCGTATGCAACTTTTTTTTTTTTTTTTACCCCATTTGTACTAGTAGGGAGAGAAAATTTGCTCGGGTCTGACTGGCTCGAGAATTGGAGCCAGGTTCTGGAAGTTGCTCACCCTCACCAGCTCCCTCCTGACGGCCTGTGTATACTCCTCACATGCTAATTACGGGCAATACATATTTCTTATCCTCAACACTCCCTGCCTAGACATGGCTACACACACACACACACACACACACACACACACACCACACCTTCACTTTAATCTCTCTTAACTTTTTTCTTCTTTTTTACTGTTAAATCCTCACTATCATGTGAAATACTTGCTAATATTCCCTTTAGTACCATGATGTCCTTTTATCAACTTCTGCTACCTCTAGACGGTTTAACTCAGGTTCGGAATAACCCTCTGCACTGTAAGGGTCAACAAACATAAAGTAAATGCCCCCAATACACAAGCAAGAATTATATCCACATACGGCAACCTTGTTCGCTGGCAAGATGCAAGCCTACGTCTGGCTAGGCTCCTCTTCGTACCCGAATGTCAAACACGGACTGAAACTATTACACCTCCCCAGTAAACGTTTCTATATGTGTATACAGTAGTTCTTTCATTTGGGTCATTCACAGCACTGCGATACTAAGACAATTATACACATCACCAGAACGCAATATTTACAAACATGAACAGATGAAATATTAAATAAAAACTCCAGCGATTACGCAGATCATTATTAATATATAAACAGCAAGACTAGGTATGATTCCCTCACATTCTACAGACTGCTAGTAATGCGGGGTGTTCTAATATATATAATGTTCTGCTAATTTAACAGGGTGTATATCTGGTGTGACGGGAGGAGGAAATATGGGTCCCAAATATTAAAACTGAGGGCGCTAATACCTGACAGTCATTTATGGAACACCTGTAACTGTTAGGTGTGATCAGCCTGCATCCCACATTACAGAGTGTAAACAGCAAATAATACAGAAAGGCCGGACATGCTCTGTCGTCCTCACAAGTTTCGGACATTTTTGTACAAAAAAAATGGTGGCTCGTCCACACTTTCACGCTGTCAGTTTTAATCGTCTGTCTATCTATGTATGTATCTATCATTTGATTCTTTTCTCTCCTATAAAGAGAGTTGAAGCCCAGGGCTAGGCTACTTAGGCCTGAAATTTAAAACAAGGGTGACCAGTCTTGCTTGCCCCTGCGTGGCATCATACAAGCAGTAAACGTCAATCACCCCTCACATGACAACCTTCAAGGGCCCCATCCAGTTGAACGACTTAGCCTCCTCTAGACCACCAGGCGTCACTTTGTTATATGTCATCACCCAACGTGGTAAATAAGTCCATGGATTACGGGACACCATCTGGCTTCTCCTTCACTGTCAAGCCACCTGACGGTTGTGCTACATCGAGTGGGTGGATGATGTACGCCGCCACTTACCACACAGTTTTAATAATAAAGCTCAATATCTCTATCATTCTGTCGTAATACTGTTCCATCACTTGATGATGATGATGTTGATGATGATGAAGTGGTGGTGGTGACACTCTATACAACGTACGTGTGCCGTGGATTTTAGTTCTTCAGATTTTCTTTTTGTCTTTGGTTCTTCTTGCTCTTCTCATATGCGCGTCTATATGAACTTTCCAAAGGTTTATACAGCTCTTGTATTATTTCATGCTAACCTAAGATGACTATTTAGCTACAAGCAAATCAACGGAGTCTGAGCTTTGATACTGGTACCATCGATCCTATGACAATCGAGGCAGCTTTATTATTGTTCCAGCTAACACCAGACCATATCATTCCGCCAAGTCAGACATTATATATATATATACACCCTTGTATATACGCCGAAGCGGGTATGTCACTGTAATCGACCGATCTCTCGCTGTGCACAATGTCTCCTAAACTGACAACATTTATAAAACTTAATAACCGGTCATTTAATCGCATTTTACGATAATCTCGTAAACCTTGGGCAAAGTGGGTGTATTCGTGACCTTAACCTTTCATGCTCTGTGCAGGGTGGACGGGGTTTGCTGGTTAAACTATTTTAGTTCGTTCACCTTAACCTGATGGACAGTTTCGACATTATGCAGGCCGTAGCTTAGTGGCTGCTCAATATTCGTTCTAACGCTCTACATCCTTTCCATTGCACTTCTTTGTGACGGACATCATATTCTAGTGTCAATTTCTTACTAAAGTTCTAATTTTAAGATCGAGAGATGGTTATTCTAGGTCAAGGTAACCCCCTCAGACTAAAAACCAAAATATTTACCCACGACTGCGTATCACCTGCGATCACTAAAAAACTAGATCAGTAATCCTCTGGCAATTAGAGGAATATCATTACAGCTTCACCAAAATCTAATAACTTCAACACACACACACACACACACACACACACACACACACACACACACACACACAGACGCAGGTGATTATATTATCGCCTGACTAGACGGGCGATAACAAAAATTTATAGAAAGTCTTGGGATTTCGCCCGCCATGTTTCACCTTTTTCTTCCTTCCTTGAGGGGAAAAAAAAAAGACCAGTAATCCTCTGGCAATCGGAGGCATATAATCGCAGCTTCGCCAAAATGATTAACCAACACGACACACGGATATATTCTGTAAGTGAATCATAGGAGCAGAGTTAACACTGCTAATCACCATTAACCCTCAGCAAGGATAATTCTACTCTCTTATTTCAACCAACGCCAAATGATTTTATTCAGCTGAATAAACCATAGGAACCTCAGAGTGTTACAGTGGACAGAATTTAGTGTACAAATCTGGGTTGAGATAATCACCAACAACTAATCTCCTTTCATGGCCATCAACTTTCGCGAACATTCTGTCGTCTGATAACCAGCTGAAAACAGTTTTGCTCTTGTTCTTGTATGGCTGGTGGCGTTTGGGTTAGCTCATCCAGCGCCGATGTGAGATAATTTGGGTTCGACCTTTCGGCCGGTTAGGCTCTTCGTAAAAGTTAGTTTGCTTAATGCTTTCACTATTAACCCAGTAGGCGAACCGAGACTAAATATAAAATCGAGTTCTGATTGTCGTAGGCTGTTCTAGGGGAGGACTGAAACTTGGCAAAAAGTTGGTTGTCTGCCTTAGTGACCCTCATATAGTTCATTACCCACTGGCACTACTCAAAAGTCCTTCTTGTTCTATGCCTCACCTAAACTCTTTCCTCTATCTGCTATATTCCTCTAACACATATAGTCCCTCTTTCTGTCGTTCAATACATCTAGGCTTCATTAAACATCAGGGAAGTGTTTTACAAATCCACATCGTTTTAAATACAGTGTAAATTGGTGGAACTGGTAAATCAGCTTTATAGGTAGCAAAGAACTATAACGGACAAGATTCGTAATCTACTGTGGAATCTACTTTATAAAGAGAGATGAAAAGGTTAATATATAAAGGGGACTTACAATACTTACTCACGCTTCCATTAATTAAAACATTCCTCCCTTCAACTCACCCAGTCTGATCACGTCATATGTAATAAATCCTTTGTTACTAGTTAATTCCATTTAGTTAATCCGAAAATCCTAGCAGGGGATTAATGAAGGTTCTATCTAATCCCGGTAGTTCTAAAGTTCTCTTCTAAGCATAGTAAAGTCGTCTAGGGGTAAAGAGTGAAAAGAAGTACTAACTACAGTGGGTAAACTACTGCATTCCCCCTTTCACTCCCACACCTAATCCTGTTACATGTTTCACTTCCTTCCCCATCCTAATCTCCAAACCACCGTCTCTATCTCTCATATTCACCCCGCTGTTTACATCCCATTTTGTACTGCAAGAGGGTCCAAGACGGGCTGAGATTGTTGTATCTCCCAATTATCAACTTTCTTAAATGTGCGTATAATTCTTCCACCACGCCATGGTATATTTGGATATACTCTGCCAGTCCCCCCATCCCCCCACTCCACTACGCCCTCCAGAAGCATCGAGAAGAGGAAGGTGAAGGTTCTTAGGTAAATGTCAGCTTCGGGGCCCTGTAACTAATTCATGGTGACTCTACAGTGTGCGTGTGTGAAGGTGATGCAGGCACACACGGACCTAAATCGAACCTAATCTCACCTAGCCTAACCTAATCTCATCTAATTTTACTTAACCCGACCTATCCTCATATTCCAAGCTAACTCAGCCTAACGTAACCTAATCTACCAACTCCTATCCCACCCTAATCGAAACTATCCTCTTCTAACCTAACCTTATTTACCCTACCCTGCCCTGCCCTACCTAAATCGAATTAACCTATCCTAGCCTACGTTAATATAGTCTAACCTAACCTAATCTAACAAATCTAAAAACCTAACATAACCTAACTCTGCTTTAACCTAGCATACCCTAACCTAACCTAGGCTACTTTAACCCAACCTGGTCCAACTTGAATAATTCATGGTAACTCTATCCATCCAACCCACCACCACCTTCACCACTCGCTCCCACCCTCACTTACCCTCCTCACTCTCACCTTAACCACTCACACTTTCCCTCACCACTCACTCTCACTTTCACCACTCATTCTCACCCTCACCACTCACTATCATCCTCATCACTCACTTTTACCCTCACCACTCACTTTTACCCTCACCACTCACTCTCACCTTCACCACTCACTCTCATCCTCACCCACTCACACCACTTACAACTCACCTTCATCACTAACACTTACCACTCACGCTAATCCTTACCCTCACCACTCACCCTCAACATTCACCATTTGCCACTTACCTTCACCACCCCTACTCACCCTCACCTCTGCTACTCACCTTCACCATTACCACTCACTCTCACCACTAACCTTCATCACTCACCCTCATCTTCACCACTACTACTCACACCACTCACCTTCACCTTCATCACTCATCCACCTTCACCACTCACACTCACCTTCACCACTCACTCTCACCATCACTCAACAGTCATCACTCAACCTAATCTTCACCACTCACCCACCTTCACCACTACCAATCACTCACCACTCACCTTCACCGCTCACCCACCTTCATCACTCACCCACCTTCACCATTCACTCACCTTCATCACTCACCCACCTTCACCAATCACCCACCTTCACCACTTACTCCCATCACTCACCCTCGCCGCTCATCCTAAAAACTCAACCTTACCACGCACCACTCACTCTTACAGCTCACTATTCACCACTCATCCTTATCACTCACCACTCATTCTTACAACTTACCACTCACCCTTACCACTCAACACTCACTCTTACCACTCACCCTCGCCACTCATCCTAAAAACTCAACCTTACCACGCACCACTCACTCTTACAACTCACTATTCACCATTTACCGTTACCACTCATAACACCCTTACCACTCATCCTTATCACTCACCACTCATCCTTATAACTCACCACTCATTCTTACAACTTACCACTCATTCTTACTACTTACCACTCACTACTCACCCTTACCACTCATCACTCACCCTTACCACTCACCACTCTCCCTTTAACTCACTCTTACCACTCATCCTTGTCACTCACCATTACCACTCACCACTCATCCTTACAATTCATCACTTACTCTTACTACTCACCACTCGCCCTTACCACATCACCCACCACTCACCCCTGCCACTCACCTTCACCACTCACTACTTTCCTTCTCACCATGCAGCTTCACTCTCACCCTCACCACCACACAACACTGTAGTCTTCCAGTACAGGTTATACTACAAATATTTTAATTTAAACAAGAAAAAAAAAATGAAGCAAAAACTGTAAATGCAAAACTTAGGTGAACAAAAACAGCATATCCAAAAGCAAGTAAAAACAGACGAGAAGCAACGGAACACAAAACAAGATCAAGAAAAATGAATGCAATATTTAAACAAGGAGGTGTAATTGGTTCATGCAACACTGGCGCCCATCAACTCGACTAAGTGCCTACCGTTTGTTTTTACCCTGTGACCTTGACCTTTATATTACCCAAATCGGATCACAACCCTTGCAGGTGACCTTGCCTGGGACCCTCATCTTTGATCCTATTTTGTGACCTTGACTTTCGACTGATTATTCTCAAAACTGAATTTCTTTACCTTTGTCTCAAGCTGGCCTAATCATGTGACCTGGACCGATGACCTACTGTTCTAAAACAAGAGGTCAATCCTTTGGGTGACCTTTAACTCTTTCACCAACTCAGGTCCAAATCAGTACATTACCGATTTAGTTATTTTGCTCACAAAGAGACACAGAGGTCGAACTTTGACACTGCCCTGTGACCTTGACTACTGACTGACTGTTCTCCAAATTCAATCCTTTCGCTTTAGCCTTGCCCTCAACCCTGGCACCAAGTTTGGCCTAATAAAAAAAAATCACAAGTTAACTTTTTCTGGGTAAAAATTTAATCAAGCCATGTGACTTTTATATTGATCTATTGTTCTTAAAAAAAAAAAAAAACAGGTCAACTCCTTGGCTACTCCTCAGTCATTCACCATGCTTGGTTAAAACAGTATAAAAATTGCTTGAATAATCTCACACACACACACACACACACACACACACACACACACACATACACACCCCGAGCAAAACATGACACCCACTCTTGCGTCGCGAACACACACAAAAAAAGAGAAAAAAAGAAAGAAAAGGAAACAAAGGCTACTTAATGCAAAACCAGCGCCCTATAAATATCTGGTCAGAACCGAACCTACAACCTTCCCCTGTGGCCCTGACATTTGACCGCCTCTTCTCAAGCTTGTGTTTTCGATGGCATGACAGGCTTTGCACATGAACCACCTCTCCCGTTAGCAGTTTGTTTTGCACCTTACTGTCCTCTCGTGTGCCACATCTTTCACAAGCGTACGTAGTCTGCACCAGTAACGTACAAGGGAATAGTAAGGAGTGATAGGGACAAAATCTTGCTTACAAAGACTTGGTACGAAGTTTTAAAGATGACGAAAATACGACCTAGGAAGTTAAAGTACTTCCTCCCCCTTGCCTGACCCTCAACCCTTCCCCCAATTCGGTTAAAAGCGGATCGAAGCTGAATTATAAACTTTTCACACACACACACACACACACACACACACACACACACACACACGCACACACACACACTCTCTCTCTCTCTGACGTACCTACCCACCCACCGACACAAACACAACAAACACACACACACACACACACATTGGCAAAAACAGCACATCCTCGCACTATCAGACGCAGTTCTAATTAAGCACAATAAAAGTGATGGTGTTTTGTCAATTCCTGGTTTTTATTTATTACAGTGTCCCCATCAACCCCGACAAGATTGGGGTAGATCTAGTTTTTTTTTTTTCCAGTTAATATCAATCTTTTTATCTATCTATCTACTTATCTATCTACCTACCTATCTGTCTGTCTATCTATTTTTTGTTATAATGGGCTCAGTGTTAAGTCTGTGTTTACTCTTCACCTGCATTTTTCTTTTTTCTTTTTTTCTTTTTTTTTTTTATTTTTTATTATTTTTTTTTTTTACTTCTGTGCGTCTCAAGACTGGGTCGTATTTTAAGAGGATCTGGAGATTTCGTAACACCTTTTCCTATGCGATTAATTCTGCATATAACAGAATCAAGTCGCTATTCAAAGGGCACAAAAACCATCCTGAAGTTTGCTAGGCTGTAATATGCAAACTAAGTCGGCAAGAAAGAGGTGCTAAGATGCCCCCAGTCACTCACGGTTTGAAGTTCTTATCCCCTTCATTACGAGGACTCTTTTCTGCTCCTGCTAACTTCAATTTCAGTCAGCTTGGGAAGGACCTATTGTTTTGAGGCAACTAATTAATTCTCCTCTTACTACACCTCGCAAAGTCTCTCCCAAGCTGAACACAGGCGTCTGGAGGTAGGAGGCATACAATAATAATAATAATAATAATAATAATAATAAAAATAATAATTGTACTGATGATGATGATAATGATGAAATTGCATAAACCTGTTCATTCATCGGGCGTCATGTAATACAATCTTTGCTACCTTCAAACTATTTGTGTTAATCTCTAGAGGGATCATTTATCATGACGGGGTTGCAGTCTTCATTAACTCTTCAACGATTTGTCTCCCTAAACTGTATATAATCTCCTGAAGGTAGCAAAACAAATTTAAATAATAATGACTTATGGTCAAAGATGATGTATGGTTAAAGAGGATTTTTAAAAGGCACCCACTACTCTTGATTAATAATAAAAAAAAAAAGGACTTTGAGAATATTAGCCCTCCGAGGACTCAGGTGAGTAAAATCGTCTAGCGTCAGATGGAAAAGCATGCTCGAGTTATTTCGAACATGAGAGGGTTAATAAAGCCAGCATTAACCATCTCAGGGTCCTACAGAGGCCGTGCACTGACGTCACCAGTGACGTCAATGCTGCATATCCGACATAGTGAACGGTATGGGGCCAGGATTAAAGCGTGCATCAGCGACTGAATGCACAGTATTAGAGGATCGGCTACTGTGCAACCGTTGTTTCCTGTTTGCCTACAAGGTGTACAAATCGCCAGAAAGATAATCCTTGGTAGGTGGTGTCCCTGACAAAACATGGTTAGGTTAGGCTAGGTTATTGTCGGATCCCCGTACTTAATGCCTCCCAGTCATTCCCTTGTTATTATATGCATATACATCAATTCATCGAGTGAATATGATAATGAAGGATTACCCCGGGGCACAACTATAGCCGACTTATGACAAAACCAATCGCGAATTGCTTGCATGATCTTAGCTGATCGTCACATCGTCAGAGTGGTTTGATTGGGTTTGATTATGGACGGTTCCCCGTACTGTACTTTCTACACGTTTTTCTGTTATTTCGAACATGTTATGACTTAATGAAATGAGTATGATCAAGAATTATTACCGCGGGACACCTACAGCTGAATTTTATGACAACATTCATCGACAACTGCCTGGATCACCAAACCTGGACGGGTCTCTTGTTTCCCCGTTAAAATGTGGATGGTGTTCCGTACTGTACGCCTTCAAGGCGTTTCCCTGTTGTTTTATACATGTGCTCTGATTTACTGAATGAATATGATTTAGAATGTTTACCATGAGGCATATGTAGTACTGAATATTACGACAAAATTCATCGTGAACTGCTTTAATGACCAGTAACCTTAAATCCACTGGCAGGTCGTGTCCCTGTCAAAACATGGTTAGGAGTGGTTAGATTATGTTCGGTTCCCCATTCTGCAGGCTTTAAGTTATTTTAAACATATGATTTGATTTACTCAATTAATATAATAAAGAATGATTGTGTAGGGCAAAGCTATTGCTGAATTTTGACAAAATCAATTGTGAATCGCTTGCATCACGTCACACAGAACGTTGTTTAGCCAGTGTAGTCTACCATTCTTTACCTAGCACTTTTTTTTTGTTCACTTGCAAAACACCAATTATTTGCAATCATGCAACTCAAGCCTTCCATACATTTTGAACATATTGATAAATGAGGCTCAGTGAATAACGGAAAAACGTCGTACAGGGATAAGTCTGACGGACATGTTTGTTCACGTTCAGTAAAAACAAGAGAAACTACTAGAATGTGCCGATGAATACACAGACCCAGGGAAGGCACTTCAAGCAGACGCAATCCATGACAATGAAATGAACCTACGAATGGGAATGGGATCGAGGGCTTTTGGCAAATAACTACATGAATGGCATGCATTTACCAAGAGACGCTTATATAGTTTGAGTATCTTCTGGTTCTACCTAATAGACCAGAAACGAGGGGCCTAACAAAATCCTTGAAATGCAAACTTGGGAGTGCTCAGAGATGAATGGAACGGATTGTGGGTCGAGTACCATGGAGAGATAACAAGGGAGCGTCCTCAATAAGGGTACAGACGAAAGCTGAGGATATACTCACTACAGTCAGAGTATACATGAACGTGGCCAGGTCACGTCTTTCGTAGAAAATAATAATGGATGACAACCAGGGTAACCAAGTGGCAGCCCAGAGACAAAGTGACAGGAAGAGGTGGAGAGACGACGTAACAGCGAGATGAGATTCGGTAATTCGCTGGGAGTGGATGGAACAGGCTAACAGCCAATAGGTCAGAGTGGTGAAAGATGAGATAGGCCTTTGTCCTGCAGTGAATTGACTGAGACTGCTGCTGTTGATTATATATATATATATATATATATATATATATATATATATATATATATATATATATATATACACACACACATACACACACATTTATATAAGGTGAATGTTTTGTCTGTGTGCTATAGAAATCGAGTGGGGATGCATAAAAAACTCTCTAAACTGCTCTAACAGGTGTTTTATACGACGAATTATGTGAGTACATTACAGCTGCTAAAAAGGCACTCCTGATGGCCAAGATGAAAAATAAAAAAAAATAATGAAGTCACCATAGTGGAAACATGGTAGCAAATTATCGTCCCCCTCCCCCCCCAAATCATTATTAGCTACAACAGGTCGGATGAGTGGCCGGACTGGTCGTGAAGGCAGACTGGGTGGGGTGGGTGAGCGGGGTTGCGTGGATGGATGGGCAGCGTAAGTGGAGTGAGTGGGGGGAAGGGCGGGTTGGAAAGGTTGTGTGAGTGGGAAGTGGAAAAACAAGTCCACGGCAGGAATAGGTCCATGGGGAATATATCCCTGGGGAAATAAACCCAAGGCGGAGCACTGCTTCAGTGGGTAAATGGGAACCCAAGGGTCTTTTCCCACAGAGGGAGTGGTCATCCAGGGTCCCAGGCAGTCCCAGTATGCAAGATCATACCCGGCATCGCCAGGTACCCCTGCTACAATCTAATACTTCACTCCATTCTAACTGTTGTACTCATACTTAATCATCTCTGCATGCACCCAGTCAGCATGTGCAGTCTTTCCATTCTTCAATTGCACTGCATTCTTCACTTACACCGATGTCACTTATTGGCATTATATTCCTTCTATGCACGCAACCAAAACTAATCATGCTTGCTACTGTTCTCCTTTCATCATTCCCATTCATCAGCATTTCAAAATAATCTTTTCATTCGTCTTTACTTCCATTTACTAGTATTCACCACTTTCATCCCTCACACTTTCAAATTTCTTTCCATCGTCATTTCTACCATTTCGCACCTTAAGTCAGAACAGATTCTTGTTTTCAGAGTAATATTCATGCATTTTTCCTTCAAGATCATCATTTACCTACTGTTTTCTCTTTCCAAGTCTCTTTGCGTGCTTATTAGACTATTACGTCCTTCATTTAACGCTTTCCATGCATCCACTCCAGCCATTTCTTCCTCATTTCACTGCCTTTTCCGTCTCTATATTATGCCAAGGAGTACATTTATTTGTTGCCAACTCCATATCACACACAAATACAAAACTACTTGATGCGGAAGTATTGGACCCCTTCAGTTTATGCTGTAGTGTGGTGTGGTGTGGTGTGGCTTCGCTAAAGTCTCTAAACTCAGCGGAAGTGACGCATCTCGAGTCCAAAAATCGTTAGTGAGAGACAGACAGACAGAATCGTTCCTAAATTTGCTCTGGCATCTAAAAACAACACTTTTGCCTGTCCACACACCTAATAATACCCCCAAAATGTTAATATAGCACTTCTAAAAAAATACAATTAATTAAAAAACTGAACAGACTTACAATTAATATGGTGAATGTAAAATGTTAATACGACGTTGGTAAATTATACAGAATACAATTATCTAACGCACGTACACTCGTCGCTATAAGTAATGCTTGGAGTGACGGTGCTATCTACTGACACCAAATTTACACTGACAAAAGATGGCTGCTATGGTTTTATGCACAATCAAGGAAATTCCAATATATCACAAAACTGGTATGGAATGGTTAAAGAATTTAGTTAGTTTTCTTATTACAACTGACATTTTCCGATTTCCACATTTCAAATAGTTTATACCTGTTCGTGTGCTTAGGTAATATTTCACACTTCCAGGGGAGGGAGGGGGAGAGCCAGGGAGGAGGGGAAGGAGAGTTGGGAAGAGGAAAGCAGAGGGAGGGGGAGGAAGAGAATGGAGGGAGTCATAGGAGGGGGAGTTAGATGAAGGGGTGGATAAGGGGGCTAGGGGAGGGGGAGGAAAGGGGAGCCTGAGGAAGAGTAGCCAAGTAAGGAGGGAGGAAGGGGGAGCCAGGGGGGGAGGAGGGAGGGGGAGCTAGACAAGAAGAGTCAGGGGAGGGAGGGGGAGCTGAACAGGGGGAGGCAGAGGAGGAAGGGAGGTAGGGAAAGGGTAAGGGGGAGAAGGGGAGGAGAGGAATTAGTGAGGAAGGAGGACACTAGGCAGGAGAGGAAGGCATCTGGTGGGTAGAGAGAGAGAAGGTGCAAGATGAGAGGCGGAGAAGGGTAAGGTAGGGAAGAGAAGAAGAGTGGAGTACAGCGGAGAAGAGCAGGGAGAGAAGAGAGGAAAATGGTAGAATGGAGAAGCAGAGTAAGGAGAGAGATGATTACAGATAAGAAGGGTAAGGAGAGGGAAGATGAAGTGTAATGAGAGAGAAGAGTAAAGCAGAGAGGAGAAGAGGAACCACACAGAAAAATAAGGCAGAGAGGAAAAGAGGGGTAAGAAGAGGGGAGAATAGTATGATACAGGGAGGGGAAAGGGTGAGGGAAGAAGTGCAATGGAAAAAGGTAGAAAAAGAGTAAAGAAAGGGAGAGCAAGGAGAGGGGGGGGGACGGAGAATATGTGAAGGCGAGGGAGATTATGCAGAGGTAGAAGGGTAAGGAGGCAGAAGGGGAAAGGAGGGGTGGGGGGGAGGAGGAGAGAGAGACGGAAGAGAGGGGAATGAAGCAAAGGAGAGAGAAATGGAAAGGGAGGAAAAAACGATGAGCAGTGAGGGGAAACAGTAGGAAGGAAAGAAGGAAGGAAGGAGAGAGAGAGTGAGAGAGAGAGAGAGAGAGAGAGAGAGAGAGAGAGAGAGAGAGAGAGAATGGAAGAAAGGGAGAAGAGGAGGGGGGAGTGACTGAAATGGAGACAGATAAGGGGAAACCGGAGGAAGAGAGGGGGAGAAGTATAGGGAGAGGAGGGAAGAGCGAGGAGGTTGAGTAGTTTGGTGAGGTGGTGGGGGGAGAAGGAAAGGGGGGGGGGAAAGAGGGAGAGGGAGGAAGAGGAGAGAGAGGGAGAGGGAGAGAGGAGGGAGGAAAGGGGACATGAGGCAAGTCTGAGGAGGATGAGAAGGAAATAACAAAGGAATGAAGGGAAAAGGAAGGAAAGAAGGAAAGATGGGGGTGGGAAGGAATGAAGACGGAGGAGGAGAGGAAGGAAAATAAGGGAAAAGGAAAGACAGCGGGAGAGAGAAGGATGGTAGATAGTGAGAGAGAAGATGAGGAGAAAAGAGGAATGAGGAGGAAAAGGAAGGGAGGGAAGGGAGGAAGGGAGGGCAGGGAAGTGTGGGAGAGATGGAAAAGAGGTTGGGAGAAAGGGAGAAGAAATGGAAAACAGAGGAGGTAAGAGGGAAGAGAAGTGTGGAGGAAGCGTGAGGAGGCGGGTAGGGAGAGAGAAGTGGGGAGGGGAGGCGAGAGAGGGGAGGGGGGAGAGGGGAGAGGGGAGAGGGCCGGGGAGAGGAGGAGAGGAGAGGGGGGCGGAGAGTTTGCTTGGCAGGATAAGGAGGGGGTCGATATGGTGGGGGTGGCGCGGGAGACGAAGGGGTACACTCAATATCACCCCCTCACCCCTCGCCCTCACCCCCTCTCCTCCCTATCACAGCATGGCAACCACAACAACCACCATTACCACAATCAGTCGCAATATCCACTACCATTACCACCATCACTGACAACCAGGCGACAGTAGCTACCTGCTCGCTCACTCGCGCTCGCTCTCTCTCTCTCTCTCTCTCTCTCTCTCTCTCTCACACACACACACACACACACACACACACACACACACACACACCTAGAACTAAGCACAGCACACCACACCACAATCACACCACAGCACAGCCCTCATCAGCGAGCGAGTGTGGTGAGTGAGGAGAGAAGAGTGTGTTGGTGGTGGGTGGCTGTGGGCGGAGTGGTGGGTGTAATGGGTGTTTAATACGGCCCTCTACCGTGTGGAGAGGAGTGGCCCGGGGAGGGAGAGGGGGGGGTGAATGGAGTGCCTCTTGCCCCACTCTTGTCTCTTCTTATATAAACTCAACACGTAGCCTGTATTTTAAATATTAATGGACCATATTTTTACAGAAAGGCAGCTGTGATTAATACTTGTTGTCAGCAAAAGCATCTGGTCAAATATCCGGCTAAAATCGTCTGAAATAATAAAAATACGTGTAAAATATTAAGCCACGAGACGTAAAGAATTACCTCTTTTACTTCGATGATGTCTATCGTATTTACTCTTGCTGGTATCCATAGTCTTCAAGCAAAGGCAAAGAAACTGATCGAACTGGAGAGGTTACATATAACTACAATAAACCCCTTCACTATTAGACATCGCTCCTAAATTCCTTCTTGCTTTGATAACACAGGCGCACACACACACACACACACACACACACACACACACACACACACACACACACACACACACACACACACACACACACACACACGTGCGCGCACGCGCCGCTCAAAATTTAGCACACGCTCTTGCTCCGCGAGGTCTGCCTAAGTACCCTGAGCAGGCTTGTGGAAAAAAAAAAAAAATGCGTGAGGGCGACGACTGGTAGTGTTCTGCGGCGGTGGTGGAAATGTGGTGGTGGTGGTGGTTGTAACGTGGTAGTGATGGTGGTGGTTGTAATGTGATGGTGGTGGTTGTAATGTGGTAGTGATGGTGGTGGTTGTAACGTGGTAGTGATGGTGGTGGTTGTAATGTGGTAGTGATGGTGGTGGTTATAATGTGGTAGTCATGGTGGTGGTTGTAACGTGGTAGTGATGGTGGTGGTTGTAATGTGGTAGTGATGGTGGTGGTTGTAATGTGGTAGTGATGGTGGTGGTGGTTGTAACGTGATAGTGATGGTGGTGGTTGTAATGTGACAGTGATGGTGGTGGGGTTGTAACGAGGTCGTGGTGGTGGTACTGTGGTGGTGGTTGAATGTAGTGACGATGGTTGTAATGAGGCAGGGGTGATGGTACTGTGGTGGTCGGGGTTATAATGAGATGCTGTGGTAGTGGAACGTGGTGGTGGCTGTAATGAGATAGTGGTGGTGGAATGTGGTGGAAGTGTGGTGGCAGTGTGGTGGTGATGGTGATAGTGTCGTGGTAGAATGTGGTGGTAGTGTAGTTGTGGTGTGGTAGCTGTGATATTGGTGATAGTGTGGTGGTGGTGGATTGTGGTGGTAGTGTGGTAGCAGTAGTTTTGGTGTGGTAGTTATGGTGGTGGCAGTTGTGTGGTGGTGATAATAGGGTACTGGTAGTGTGGTAGCTGTGGTGGTGGTGGTGGCAATGTGCTGGCGGTGTTGGTGGCGTTAGTGTGGTGGTTGAAGTGCAGTAGTGGTAGTAATGGGAGTGTGGTAGCTGTGGTGGTGGATGTACTGTAGTAGTGGTGGAGGGACCGTTGTAATGGTGGTGGAGGTACCGTAGTAATGGTGGTGGGGGTAAAGCATTGGTGGTGGTGGTGGTGGTGGTGGTAATGTGATTGCAGTGGTACTATGGTAGTGGTAGTGAGGCAGTGGTGGTAATGACAATGTGGTTATGGTTATAGTGGTAGTATGGTGGTGGTGGTGGTGGTGGTAGTGTGGTAGCGGTGGTGTGGTAGTGGTGGTGTTAGGAGAAACAATATCTACAGTGATTTTGCATATGGTAGGCTGTCTGTCACTGCCACCGGGATGTGTGATGGCTGCTGTGTGGTGACTCCAGGAGACGTTTTCCATTGTTTTTTTCAAGTGGATTGTGGCTCCCCTTCTCTCTCTCTCTCTCTCTCTCTCTCTCCAGCACCTCCTCCCCTCCCTGGTTTCTCCACCACATCGTTCCTTCATTCCTTCCCTCACCAACCCTCCCTCTTTCAATTTTATCATCACCACCTCCATCATCTCCTTTCCTCCCTCCCTCGCATCTCCACCATCCCCCTCGCTCCCTCCCTTGTACTTCCACCTCCCTCCCTTCCTTCCTTCCTTGTTTCTTCGCCCCCCCCCCTTCTCGTTCCTTGTCTTCCTCCTTCCCTTGTACCTCCACCATCTCCCTCACTCCTAGCCTCCCATGTATCATCACCTGTTCCTTTCCTCCTTTTCTCTCTCCTTCCTTTGTTCATTACCGCCACCTCCCTCCATCTCATGTTTCTTCACCTTCCTCCTCCCTCCCTCCACCTAGTCTACATCTATTTCGGCCCAGCCCTTCCCTCCTCCTCCTCCTCCTCTTTCTATCAGCTCCTGTCCTCTTATTCATCTCTTCTCCCCCCCCCCCTCCCTCTACTCCCACCTCTTTCATTTTATACAATATTCTCTTTGTTTTCCTTCCACATTTCTCTTCCTTCTCTTCTTCCTCTTTGTTCACTCCTCTCTTATTAGCCTAACCTCTGTCTGTCTGTCTCTCTCTCTCTCTCTTTCATGCCTTCTTTAACCCACTCTGGTTTTGGACGACTTCAGTATTTTATTCGAGCCAACCCCAGACGATGTCATTCAGGAGGAGTCACGGAGCTAGGGGGAATTAGTCATCCTTAACACTCTCAGGGTCGGAACAACTCTAGCAGTCTACTCCAGCTGACCTCAGACGTTTTTATTACAAGCATCGCCAGACGCTATATAAGAGAGAGCAAAGTGATCCTATCCTGACACTGAAGAAAACTTTAAAATAATCTTCACTGCGGTCAAATCATTCATCCAGCCACACAAATTTTCTCAGGATATATATACAGTACTCTCATTACCTCTAACCATCCTTCACCATACTTCCAGCTCATCCTACCCCTATGCCCCTGTGCCCGTCTCTTGGCTTCCTCTGACATTTTCATTCTCTGAGGATCTCTTGAAATAAACTTTTACTGCACTGAAACCATTAATCCTACAAAATCAGTATTTATGGGGTACACTTTCCTGTCCCAGCCCTATCTCCAGCAATATTTTCAGCCCGTCACACCCCTCCTTTGATGGTCTCATGGCACGACACAGGTCACGTGGTCAACGAATGTGCTCGTTTAGCTAAGCGCGAGTCACATGAGTCTGAGTAGCTTAAATATTGCCATGCCCCTGCCCCATTCTGTCCCTAAAATTCATCTTCCCGTTCCCATTCACTCTTATTCCCTGTAACTCTCTCCTTCCTTCTGGCTTTGTCTTGTCTTGCCCTGTCTGTTCACTTCCTCCCACGGAACATCAACACTATTCTTTCTTTTTCTAACAACAACACCTTACCTTTTCGACCTTCCTTCTCTCCTTCTCCCGCTTCTTCGTCAATATACCTGGCTCGGCGGGTTATGGTACGTCAATCAGATGTGACCCAGGAGGATTTAAATTTGGAGAGTTATTGAAGTTTACTGACCACACGAGGTAAAGTTGTCCGCAGTGATATTCAGAGCGTGGGATTCGGGGCTACTTCGCAATGTGCTCTGCTTAAAGAACCTGTTTGACTCGATTGGCATAGGCTTAAACTGGCTAGATTCCAGTCACCTCAGTCATTCACGAAAAAAATGTTTATGTTGAATTGGCTCGATTTCGCTCAGACAGGCAAATTCAAGTAATCTTCCTCATTTATACCGATTTGTTTCAGTGTCAGTGGAAAAACGTTCATGTAATATATATGACTCGACTCGCTTGAACCGGCTCGACTCGGCGCAGCTCGACTCATACTGGTCTCCATTTCCTTGCCACATGGACAGTTTCAGGATGATGGGTCAACTTTAAGTACGTTTTGGGAAGCTAAAGAAAAAAAAAATGGTACTAACTTTTTTACCTTACCCAATATGTAATGGACATGGTAACTTTGGCCTGATAATGACGAGTCGGGATAATGCCACTCCCATTCCTACTGAGGCAATACAGAATAAATGAATGAATGAAAGATAATGATATTGATGTCTCTTCAACACCTCTCCAACACCCATATTTCCATAGTAAGCCTTTTTCTTTCCTCAGTTTGTTCTACTTCCAGACGGTTTTATCTTAGGAGAGATCTCTCGTACTAGGAAGATTAATGAAGACTATATCCAGTTCCTACAGTTTCAAAAGCCTCACCTAAGTGGTAAAATATCGTCAGGTGGTGGCCTTACGAAAATGAAATTAAGACAAGACACCTTTTTATACCTGCCTCCACCCCAACCGTAGCACCCATCAAACGCACCCCTGACACACCCTAGATGCACACCACATGCACCTCATACACGCCTCAGACGCACACCAGTACCCTCCTCCCTCACCGCTCATAAAACTCTGCGGTCGCAACTTGCCAGATTTTTTACTCCAAATAGGTACAGTGACTCCGTAAGTGACATTGTTATGGACACACAATGGATTTGGTCGTCCCCGTTGATGCAGCAAAATACTTCGTCATTAGACTAAAGGGGCTTACCACGCTCTAAATTCAACCCCTCTCCTAAAACCTACTCATTAATCTTTCCCTCTCTCTGAAATTGGATGCATTTCACAGGGGGAAAGCTAAATTAATTCTATCTCGTATCGCTAAAACTCATTAAGAAACACCAGGCATTACTAACATTCCTGAAGAAGGAAAAATAAAAACGTGGAGATAAACTGAGGGAATACCGTAAAATACTTAAAGGTTTAAATATGGAAGATTGAGAAAAGTCTCTCTTTGGCATCTCGGTTGTCCATCAGTATTAATGGATTAATCTCTCTCTCTCTCTTTGTTACTTTTTTTTTTATCTAAGTCCTCAAGTTAGAAAAACATCTCAAGCTGAATAAAACCGTCTGAAGGAAGCGTAATGAAAAAATACACCATTGGACTGAAGGGGTCAATGGCGATTTGATTCACCTGAGGAAGATCATTGCCCCATAAAATCAACAGCTCTGCAGATTAACCCTTTTATGGCTACGTTGAGACACGGCTGCGTTATCCAGGCTGCCACCAGACGATTTTGTTCAGCTGGACGATTTTCTAACAGTCAAAGGGTTAAAGATGACAGGCCGAAGGTGTAGCATGCCAAAAATGAGTTGACGGTCATTTACTGAACACTTACTACACGCTTGTAAGTGTTAGATGGGATGAGCCTGCAACCCACATCAGAGGGTGTAGGCGGCGACCATAAGGAAAGGATTAACACACTTTATTCTCTTCATCATCAGGTGCTGCACAGATTACCGTAAAAAATATAGGAGACTTGTTTATACCTTGGCACACTCAGTTTTAATGACACGGTTGATCTAGACACCACGAAGTATTTTAAGCTGATGATAATGCTTAACATCTTGTACCCAGGGATTTATTTCTAAGTCTTTTCTAGCTCCCTTTGGACGATTTCATGTACCTTACCAAAGACATCTACTGAAGGGGTAAATGGTAACTAAACGTAACTCTTCCACTTCGAAAAAAAATCTTCGTCTGAGTAAAATCGTACGTGGATAGCAAGAATAAAAAAAATAATAGTATACCTGGACAATTGGCTAAGGAATGGAACACACTCAAGGCTGCTATCGTAAACTCAACATCCCTCTCATAACCGGCACAACTCTGCTATTCCATTCCAGCTAAAGGCCGACCATTTAATTCAGGTGAAGGTTAGTTACAGGAGCGTAAGTGTTAATATTGTCACCATTAACCTTCTCATGATCTGGGCAGCTCTAGTATTCTATTTCTACTGATGCATAATGATGTTACTCACTACAAAATGAATAATAGGAGACTGAGAGGTAACAATTTTCCTTTCTTCAGTATTTTTCTTGTTTTATTACCTTCCTCGCATTTCAGTCACTCCCTTCTTTCTTGCATTCCCTTTCCTCCTTTCTTCCATTTTCAGTTTTCACATTTTCTTCCTTCCATCCTTCACCTAAATATTCCATCCTCTTTGTCTCAACCACTTTCCTTCCTTCCCTTATTTGCTTTCTTCTTTTTCCCTCCATACCTCTGCTTCCTTCACCCTCCCTCCTCTCTTATCTTCTTTGTTCTCTCTCTCCCTCCATCCATTCATCCATCTATCCCTTCTTCTGTACTCTTCTCTCTCTCTCCCTCCCTTCTTATTTCTTCATCCTTCTACCTTCTTCTGTATTCTTCTCTCTCTCCCTCTCTTCTTATTCCTTCTTCCTTCCCCCTTCTTCCTGGATCCTCCTTCTTCCAGCTATCTCTCTACTCCTTCCCTCCCTTCCTCCCTCCTCCTTCTACACCCCTCTTCCCCGATTTTCCTCCCTCCCATTCTCCTTCCCCATTACTTCCTGTTCCTATCCATCCTTCCTCCTTTCATCCCTCAATCACTCCTTCTTTTTCTCCTCCCTTCTTTCTTTCCAACCCTTCCTCTTCACTCCCTTCTTCTTTCCATTCTCCCACTCTTCCTCCCTACCTTTCTACCCTTTCTCCCTCCCTGTCCTTCTTCCCTCCCTCTCCCTTCCTTCCTTCATCCTACCTTCTTTCCCCGTACTTCCCCCCTTCCCTTTCTCCTTTCCCTTTCCTTGTTAAATATTGCCTGAGTGATGTCTACAGCCCCCACCCCCCAATCTCTCTCTCTCTCTCTCTCTCTCTCTCTCTCTCTCTCTCTCACACACACACACACACAGTGTGGTCAGTGTTGGATATGTTTACACACTGTCTCCACGTGTTGCAACAAGGGAGGGAGGGAGAGAGGGATGGAGGGAGGGCGGGGGGAGAGAGGGAAGGAGGAAGGGCTGGGGGAGAGAGGGAAGGCGGGAGGGTGGGTCGGAAAGAGGGAGGGTGGGAGAAGAGGAGGGAGAAGGGACGGAGAGTAGTTGTGTGTGAGTGACAGACAGATAGATAAACAGATCGATGTAAATTGGGGAGAGAGAGAGAGAGAGAGATGAGGGGAAGAAGGAAGAAAGAAGAAATTAGCAGAGAAGGGAAGGAAGAAAGAGAGAGAAAAGGAGAAAATGGAAGAAAGAGAGAATAGAGGAAAGAAGACAGAAGAGGAAGCACTCACGATTACAGGAAATGACGGAGAAAAGAGGCTGAAGAGAGAGGAAGACGATAGGAAATTAAGGAAGAAAAATGAGGAAGAAGGACAAGAAGGAAGGAGGGAGGGAGAAAGGAAGGAAGGAAGGAAGGAAGGAAGGAAGGATGGATGGATGGAGCGAAGGAAGGAAGGATGGATGGATGGAAGGAAGAAAGAAGACGGAAGGAAGGAAGGAAAGGGGGGAGGAATTATGGACAGAGGATGGAAGGAAGGACATGTAAACAAAGGGTAGGGAGTGAAAGAGGGAACAAGGAATGAAACGAGGAGAGAAGGAAGAAAGAATGAAACGAAAAATACCAAAATGAGAACAGAAATGTGAAAAACGAAGGAAAGGAGAAAAAAATCGAAAAGGAAAGGGAAGAAAAGGCGAGATAGGAAGAGAATGGAGAAAGAATTGGGAGATGTAGCGAAGATATAGAAATAATGAAGGAAGAGACAAGGAAGAGAATGACTGGAGTAAAGATATTATGAAGTCTGATAAAAGGAATGACGAGAGGGATGACAGGAAGGAGAAAAGAAGGAAGGGAGAAAGGGCAGAAATGATGGAGAGAAAGATGAAGAGAGAGACGATGGAGAAAAAGAAGGACGAGAGGGAGGAAGAGAAAAAAAACAAGTACGGGAAGATGGAGAAGGGGAAGAAGGAAGAAAGGAAGGACAGGATTAAGAAAAAGCAAAGAAGAAGGAAGGAGTAAGAAAAGAAGTAGGAAGATCTGCCCAAAACAACAGAAAAAGACGACAGAAGAAAGGTGTACGGGGACATAATGGGAGAAACGAAAGAAGCTGAAAGAAGGAAGAAAGAAAAGAAGGATGGAAGAAGATGAAGGAAAGGAGGTGTTGGAGGAGGAGGAGGAGTGGCTGGGTCAAGAGGGTATGATGACTAAAGGGGAATATATAGAGAAGGGGTGAGAGGGAAGGGGGTATAGGGGAAGAGGGTGGAGGAGAAAGAAGTGGTAAGATGGTTTAAAAGGGAAGGGAAAGGAACACAATGAAGATTACAAAAGGGTACAAAAATAAATATATCAAATGCATATATATTCGCTAGGCTGATACATATATCTATCTATCTATCTATCTACACACACACACACACACACACACACACACACACACACACACACACACACAAAGCACAGTCAGGTCAGGAAGTTGGTGTTCACTTTCACCGCGTCTACCTCAAGCTTAGGGCATGTCCGTCACTTTCCTCCCTGACGCACCATATCACAGAGAACTTTGCATGGCCGGAGAAACATACGAAGTCTCTCACAGTTTAGGAATAATGGCTAGCAGAGGAAACAAAAAGAAGAAAAAGGTGAAGTATTAGGCGAAATTTTGTCCCGAATTCCTCCTCTTCTGTTACAATACATATAATAAATAAACAAATAAATAATTAAATAAAGCAGAAATTACCAACGCCGGCAGGGAAAAACAAGTCATCCTGGCAAACGTTCAGTTTTTGCCAAGTGCTAATCTCTCCTACAGTATGACCAACAGCCATCCCCTACTACACTGCTGGGTGAACAGCGACTAAGAGGAAGCAAAGTGAGTCCATCAATCTGACCGGCGAGAGCATCGAACTCCGGTGTTTCCAGCCCCGAGTTGGACGTGCTAACCAACGCACCCCCCCGCTCCCACGTGAGAAAGACCCCAACACGCTATAGGAAGACTGATGTGAGTGCAAACAGTATGGCAGGGAGGGAGTGAGGGAAATAATATAAACTGCTGGTGATATTATTAAAGACTGAGTGGGGATATTAATATAAACTGCTGGTGATATTATTAAAGACCGAGTGGGGGTATTAATGTAAACTGCTGGTGATATTATTAAAGACTGAGTGGGGGTATTAATGTAAACTGCTGGTGATATTATTAAAGGCTGAGTGGGGGTTATAACGTAAACTACTGGTGGTATTATTTAAGACTGAGTGGCTAACTGTACAAAAGGCCATAATATCTGACCTGTTACTATTTGGTATACTTAGCCTGCATCTCAAATTACAGCGTGTCGTCAGCAACCATACAGGAAGGTCAGACACGATCTATCATCACAAGTTTCAGATACTGTCGTAAAAAGTTGGGAACCTGTCTATATCATCGTCATCCCAGTTTCAGTAACAGGACTACCTGTACCTTGCTTCCTCAGTGCCGATAATTATGTCAAAGTGAGAAATTGCCCACATACAGAAAATTATGCTTGTTGAAAGACTGCAACTGAGGATCCAAGTCGGGCCGAAACTGTAGTATCTTCTCAATAAGCACAGTTGCGTTTATATGCATACTGCATATTTCATCCAGTGCATTATATCACGCAGTTTTGTATTATATCACAGTTTTTTTTTTTTTTCTGTCTTCACGCTATCAGGATGTATATCTTTCCAAATGTAATTCGCCATTCTTTCATAGGTAAGCGTGCAGTACTCTGCAATAATCAGTATTATAATTATCTGACTCGATTGAATTGTAATACAACATAGTTTTTTTTTTTTTTTCCAAAATTGTGCTTTTTTTATGTGTCCGACTCTGGGAATAAGCTCAACAATTCGTTCCCTAAAGCTCAGCAGTCCTTATACGTTCCATATACCCTGACATGTTAACATTTAGGATCACTAATGTCCACCGCCCATATCGATGAATGCTAAGGCTATCTCATCCAGGACTGGTGCAATGAAAGGGGATGTTTTTATGACATGTCGGTAGGTCTTGGGGAAGATCAGTAAAATCTGCTTTAATGAAATAATAAATACGTACGGTAGCGCTATGTTGGGATGGTTCAGGCTTCAATGACATCATGCACTGATTCATAAGGTTAAGGGCCCACGCACTAAACCCTTGTGAAATCCAGCTTTATGCATATGAACTAAAAGACCTTCGCTATTCAAGTATAACGTTACTCGCAATGCCTCGCTAACCTTCGTAGGAGTTGCGAATTCAGGTTGAAAAAATATCAGTTTCGTTCTTTTGGTCTTTTTCTTTCACTCACTCCTTCTGTCTTCATCAGTCATAAATCAAAAATTAAAAAGCCTTGCAAGACCGTGTTAGGCACCATCACGCTTTGTACAACAGGGGATGTTTCCTTTTTTTTTTTTTTTTTTTTTTATGCGAGGAAGAAGGAACCAAAGGCCACGAGCCCGCAGTAACAGTTCCCTCCAAGAGAAAAACAAAATACAATAGAGAGCCAAATTCAAGATCCAATCATTTTGAGATGCCTGGACACACTACGTTTGAAAGACTGGAGATCATAGGCAGAAGGAAATACAGACAAAGGGAGACAGTTCCAGAGCTGACCTGTTGCATAAATGAAAGACTGGGAGTAACGGTTAACTCTTGCATTAGAGAGTTGGACAGAAAAGGGATGAGAGTTTGCTGCCAGACGGGTGCTACGCGCCCGTCGTAGAGGTGGAGGAATGCAAGCAGACAGTTCAGAGGAGCAGTGACCATTAAAGTAGCGATAGAAAAGAGATAAAGATGCAACAGTGCGGCGAAGAGACAAAGGTTGAAGGGAGTCAGTAAGAGGAGGAGAGTTAATGAGACGAAAAGCCTTTGACTTCACCCTATTGAGAAGAGCTGTATGTGGGGAGCCTCCCCACACATGAGAGTTGTACTCCACACAGGGGCGGATAAAACCCCTGTATAGAGTCAACAATTGTGCAGGGGTAAAGAAAGAGCGGAGTCGGCTTAGCACACCCAATCTCTTGGAAGCAGATTTTACAAGAGATGTAATATGATCTTTCCAAGATAAGTCCCGAGTAAATGAAACCCCAAGCATGTTCAAGGATGATGCAGGATTAATCTGAATATTATTAAACATTAGTGGGTATACCTGTGGAAGATTTTGTCGGGTTGATAGGTGTAAGAACTGAGTCTTAGATGCATTAAAGACAACCATATTATTTTTACCCCAGTCAGAGATACGAGCCAAGTCAGACATTAGGTGTGCCATAGCCTCATCCTATATATTTACAGCAGCATTTGAGCTACAGGATGCGAGTAACAGTTCAAAAACTTACGTCAGACTCCATTTGTCCCTTTCTACGTAAGACCAATGGAGGGAAAACATACTTGGTGGAATATTGGTCCAGGGTGGATAACAGGTCCATGGGAAAAACCGGTCAAAGGTAAAAACAAGTCCAAAGAGGAAAAACTGTGGCTTCACAGGGGAAAATGTCGATGAGGAAAAGATACAGAGGAAAAAGGGTCCAAGGAAGAAAACTGGTCCATGGGGGAAACAGGTCGAAGGAAGAAATAGGTCTAAGGAAGAAATAGGTCTAAGGAAGAAATAGGTCTAAGGAGGAATTAGATCTAACGAGGAAATAGGTCTAAGGAGGAAATAGGTACAAAGGGAAAATAGGTTCCCTGGGAAATAGGTTTATTGTGGAAATTAGTTCCATAGGAGAAAATAGGTCCAAGGGAGGAAAATCTGTCAAGACAAGACCAGATCCTGGGGAACGGGAGGCATGTAGGTAGGGGCTGGCACCTACGGGGTGTACCCGGTGACGGTGTCTATAAACTTGTGGTATATACCGTAATATGTATTTAGTAGTTAGTTTTCATAAAGGGATCATAAACTAGAACAGAGAAATTATATTCTAGAATGAGCGTTAACAAGTAGGGATGAAAAAGTACAGAAACAGGAGATGCAAAAAGCACAAAAACAAAGGGTACCGGGTATTTGGGACGGGAGGATACTCAGAGTTCTATACCCCTTACTACACTCCACCAACTACAAACGTTTTGTGAGTACAGCGTAGTATGAGTATAGAAATCCGAATCTCCTCCCATACCAAATGCTCTCTTGTTTCTGTACATTTTACATATCTTGTTTCTGAACTTTTTCATCTCTGCACGTTAGCAATCATTGTAGAAAAAAAAAATCATTTCTATAATAATCAGACCATTCCTTGCCTCAGAGTCGGGAATGAACTTGCTTCGTTTCGAACTGGATATCTCTTCGCTATCCACCTGACCACTACTTCCCTCATACTGTATATCCACCTTTCCAACATTTGCTAATGTGGTCAGGAAAGATGGATATTGTCTTTATCATTATCACCAACCGGCAGGGTACCCGGCACTGGCTAGGATCGCCCCCAAAGGATGTCCCTGGGGGGCCCCAACCTATTCAAAACATAGTCCAGGTTTCGTTTATCTATGTAAGAAACTATGGCTGTGCATACAGGCGTTACCCGGGATTCTCCCTCCCCTGTGGGGATGACCACCATGGAGCCCCCTGTTTAAACCTAGTCTGGGTGGAAGTCTACCACAGTGTAAAAAAGTTTCGTTTTCCTGGGTAGAAATTTATTGCCGTACACACTGGTGCTGCCCGGAACATCTGGTGTCTTCCATCCCGTGCGGGGCTTCCCATGGGGGTTCTACATTGCTTTAGACCTAGTACAGGCAGAGATCTACCACTGCAAAACACACACACACACACACACACACACACACACACACACACACACGAACATAAAATACTAGATGATGCAGGTTAGCCCTCCCATGGTTGCATCTTCAATGTTTAGTTCAGTACTGAACACTATTAATACTACGACTACTTTACTGTACTTGTAATTAGCCAGTCCGATGATTTTCCCTTTATGCCAACGCCTTATTTCTCTTATAATAAACCAGTTATCAAGTTTAATTTTTTACTCCATCAGGATACGTGATTTCAGTTTACTTTGTCTTTGAGAGAGAGAGAGAGAGAGAGAGAGAGAGAGAGAGAGAGAGAGAGAGAGAGAGAGAGAGAGAGAGAGAGAGAGAGAAGGAAGAAACTCAAAGAATATCACGGAGTTGGAGAAGAGGGAATGAACAAGAAAAGAATGAAGGTGATAAGAGAAGACAATAAGTAGAAAGGAAAAGGGAAAGAGGAAGACAGAGGAAGGAAAAGGGAAAGAGGAAGAGGATAGAAAAGTGAAAAGGGAAGGGAAATAGGAGAGACAGACGAACAGGGAGAAGGGCAGGGGAAAAGAGAAGTGGAAGAATAATGATGAGAAGGAGAGGGAGAGATGAAACAAGAGAAGAACACGGGAGAGAGGAAGAGGAATAAGAAGAGAGGGAGAGGGAGAGAGGAAATACGAGAGATGAGCATGGGAGAGCGGAAAGGGGGAGAAAGGGAGAGGGAGAAAGAAAGATGGAAAAGGGAAAGTGGGATAGGAAAGTATGAGAGAAGCGAGAATGAAAAGGAAGTTAGAGAGATGAAAGGGAAGGAGAAAGTGAAAAAGAGAGAGAGAGAGAGAGAGAGAGAGAGAGAGAGAGAGAGAGAGAGGAAATTGTAGAAGGTCTGGGAGGAGGGATATAGGAAATTTTAGAGAGGACAAAGGGAGGGAAATTTTGGGATGGGAGGGGGAGGGAAGGGGGTGGAGCTGGAGGGAGGGGGAGGAGGGAAGGGAAGGGGATAAGGGGAGGGAGGGAGAGGGGGAGGGAGGGTACTCTGGCTCCCTCAGTTAAAGTTGTTGTGTTGGAATGTGGCTGGGAGGTGGCCCGTCCCCCCCCCCAATTTCCCCCCTCCCCTCCCCTCCCCCTCCAACCTCCTCCCACTCCCCAATCACACCTTTCCCTCCCTCCCTCCCAGCAATTTCTCCCTTGTACACAAATCCCTAAAACCTCTCCTCCATCCCACCCCCTCCCTCACCTCTGCTCTTCCCCTCCCTTTCTTCTACAGTTACTCTCCCTCCCCTCAGCCCATTTTTCCTCCTCCCTCCTTCACATCTACTCTCCCTCCCCACTCCCTATGCCCTCCTTCACCCCCATCCTCTCCCCCTCCTTCACCCCCACTCTATTCCCCTCTTTCACCCTCTCTCCCCCTCCTTCACCCCCACTCTCCCCCTCCTTCACCCCACTCTCTTCCTTTCTTCACCCCCACTCTCTCCCCTCCTTCACCCCCACTCTATCCCCCTCCTTCACCCCCACTCTATCCCCCTCCTTCACCCCCACTCTATCCCCCTCCTTCACCCCCACTCTCCCCCTCCTTCACCCCACTCTCCCCCTCCTTCACCCCCTCTCTCCCCTCCTTTACTCCCACTCTCTCCCCCTCCTTCACCCTCACTCTCTCCCCTTCCTTCACCCTCACTCTCTCCCCCTCCTTCACTCCCCCTTTCCCCCTCCTCTACCCCCACTCTCTCCTCCTCCTTCACCCCCACTCTCTCCCCCTTCTTCACCCCCACTCTCCCCCTCTTTCACCCCACTCTCTCCTCCTTCACCCCACTCGCTCCCCCTCCTTCACTCCCATTCTCTCCCCCTCCTTCACCTCACTCTCTTCCCCTCTTTCACCCCTCTCTCCCCCTCCTTCACCCCTCTCTCTTCCCCTTCTTCACCCCTCTCTCCCCCTCCTTCACTCCCACTCTCTCCCCCTCCTTCACTCCCACTCTCTCCCCCTCCTTCACTCCCACTCTCTCCCCCTCCTTCACTCCCACTCTCTCCCCCTACTTCATCCCTATTCTCTCTCCCTCTCCTTCATCCCCGATCTCCTTCCCTCTCCCTCATCCTTATTTTCCTTTCTCCTCTGCTCCCCCACACCACTCTCCCTGGCACTCCTTTCCCTCCACTCTCCATTCCCCTCATTCCTCCTTCATTTCTACTTTCCTCCCCTCTCCCTTTCCCTCCCCTTCTCTCATGTCGACTTTCCTTCTCCCTTCCCTCTCTTTTTCTCCCCTGCTCCTTCTTCCTTCCTCAACTCCGCTATCCCTCCCTCTCCCTCCTCCTTCATCTTTCCTTTCTCCTCCTCCCCTTCCCTCACCTCCATTCTAGGATCCCCCTTACATTACTTTCTCCTCTCCCTCTCCCCCTTCCTTCGCCTTTCCCCCCCTCTTTCTCTCACTTTTCTTCTCCCTTTCCTTCCCCTTCCCTCAACTCCACTCTGGAATCTTCCTTTCATTTTTCCCTTTCTCCTTCCCTCTCTCCTCCCTACTCCTTTACCCTATTATCCTTCCCGCTACCCTCTCCTTCTTCTTCCTCCCTCTCTCTCGGTCCCTCTCTTCCTACTCCCTCATTCTAACATTTCTCACCATTCCTTTTTCCTTCCCTTCCCCTCTCAATCCCTCCCCCCCTCCCGATTCCCTTGTTCTAGTATCCATCCCCCTCCCTCCTGCCTCCCTCAGCCACACCCAATCAATCCCTCACCTCCACCTCGTCACATATCCTCCCTTTTAGATCCCCTTCCTCCCCCGGAACCACTCCCTCCCCCTCCCACCCCAATAACTAGTCCCTCCCCCTCCCTCTCCAGAACCACTCCCTTCCCGTCCTCTACACCTACTCCCTCCCACTCCCCCACTTCTTCCTCCACCAGAACCACTCCTTCCTCCTCCCCTACCCGTCCCTCCCCTTGAGCCACTAACACTCCTCCCCCTCCCTTTCTTGATCTGCTATCCATTATCTTCAGCTTACAAATTTAGGTATCATAATCCCAGACACTAACAACCCCGGGGGAATCATTAGGTCTTTTGCTATTTCATTTTCTTTGTATTCCTTTGTACTCCTGACGAACCTTCCCTTTCCCGTCTCCCGCCATGAACATCTCCCTCCCCATCAATTCCCCATCCCCTCTCACCTATGAATCACCCCCCCCTTTCCATGCACTTCCCCTCCCACTCCTCCCCCATGAATCCCCTTTCCCTCCCCCTCGCTCATCATGCACCTTCCCCTCCTTCTCCCTCCCCATGTAACTTCCTTCCCCCTCATGAACCAGTCACTCCCCTCCCTCCTCATGAACATCCCCCTTCCCCTCTTCTTCCCATGAACCACTCCCCCCTCCCTCCCTCCTCATTAACCCCCCACCTCCCCTCCCCACCAACCACTCCCATCACGTTCTCATAATCCCCACCACAAGGTATTCTTCATCCCAACACCTATTTACTTCTTATCAGGGTCATCCAGCCATGCATAGTGACAGCTTACCACACCACATCACATCAAACGCCACACAACATCACATCACAACACGCCACACCACACCACACCACACCACATAACACAACGCCACATCACATCACACCACACTCCAATATAACATCACACACCACACCTGTCTTTTTTTTTTTTTTTTTTTTTTTTTTATGTGTCCGACTCTGGGCAAAGGCTCAGGGCCTATTTCTTGGGGGCAGTTGCCTATCCCAAGGCCCAGTAGTCCTCCTACACCTCCACATGTCACCACTTCGGCGCTAACACCCACCGTCCATATTGAATACATGCTAGGGCTGTCTCATACAGGACTGGTGTATTGGTATTAGCGGGGGTACTTTTACGACATGTCGGCGGGTCATCTGGTAGATCAGGAAAGTCTGCTTTTAGGAAATTCAAATCCTTAAACTGTTCCCTGCCCCAGCCGAGATTCGATCCTGGGTCCATTAGGACTGCAAGCCGCCTCTCTACCGATTCCATGAAGCCTAAACAAATTCGACAACACATCGTTTTACATTCCACCACACCACACCATCACACAACATAGGACACCACAACATACTGCACACCATCACACCAGACCACACTACGCCTCACAACAACATACTCTTACTTCTCCATTTCATGCTGCACCACACCAAACCACACCACAGGATTCCTACCCACACCATATTCACCACATCACACCACACCGCATAATTCCTATCCACACCATACTCACCACACCACACCATGCTTAATAACAACATACTCTTACTTCATCATTTCATGTCACACCATATTCCACCAAGCCACTCTTACACCAAGCCACACCATACAACAACCACACCACAATGCTTTCAGGTACCACAGCACACCAGTCCATACTCAATCTCATAACCTAACACCACACAACACACCATGCCATTACCCACAACACCACATCACACTACACTGCACCATACCTCATCTCACTTCACTACACCACATTCCAGCAAAGCACACCACACCAAACTAAACCACATTCCAGCACACTACATCTCACCACACCATGCCACAGTTCACTATATACCAACAATCCACATTACATTACACATCAGCAAACCACATCAGGTCATACTGCACCACACCACACTACATCACACCACACCACACCACACATCACATCACATCACACCACACCACACATCACACCACACCACCCCATACAACAAAATTACTTCACAAAGCCCATCTGTACCATCACAAAGGGGTGCAACATTTCCAAATGCAAAAAAAACACGGCACACTACCACAGAACACGACCCACAAACACTACCACACTGTACATTACACACATATAATACCAAACACCACGTAACATACATACACTATCATGCTATTCTCACCACACCATACACCAGTAAAGTGTGCTGTGTGAATGCGTGTCCAGCGAACGGGCGCTATGTCATCACAATTTCCCTCTGATGTATTATTTCTTCATGATGGTTGCGTTTCCTTGGTAACACTGATGAGGTCTCAATATTCAACGGCACATCGACTTAGTACGAAAGAAACTCACATGTGTTGTTTTCGACTTTGCTCCCGCATAACAGAGGCATCGCATCGTACGAACCACGCGTAATATTCATAATGGCCGAGTGGTTTCAATGAACAACGGCAAAGCGTCGGCTATCAATCGCAGAATGAAAGCTGGAAACAGAGCTTTTCCCCTGGATGATTTTCGGCTACTGATTAAATTTATATTCCTTCAATGAGTACTGTGGAGCACATATTACGACGCGAAGAAAACCAAAATTCTTAGTATAGCTCAGGGTTCCTTTAGGCAACACTGGTTCCTGTGGTAGGCGAATGCTGGTGTAAAGCGAGGCGCCGTGGCATTCATCACACGCGCAATGCCAAATTCTACAATCTCCGTCGTCAACCAGCCGTGTCAACCAACTGAAACGATAAAGGCTTGGTTATTGATGAGATGATAAAACCAGCAATGGGGTGTCTTCCTTTGGTGATTTCACCATCAAAACAGAACAAAACCGTTCATATAAAATTATAGGCGGAATCTTCGATATTCAATTGCTAGAGCTGATGCCAAAAAAGTGTTGCGACTTTTTTTTTTTTTTTTTTTTTTTTTTTTTTTGTGGCGTTCACCGATTACACCCGAACACTCCCTTGTAAAACGAGATTCCAAGGGGTTCCTATGCATTTATAAGTGAGTTTTTGGTTAATAACAAAATTTAACACTCCCTTAATGGAAAACTCGACCTTCCAAGGGGTTCCTATGCATTTATCGGTGAGTTTCTGGTTCATAAATAAATATACTGAATGCATCACATGCAGAAAGCATTACAGCTTTACTTCACATAAGAGTAAAGTTATTATCTGTTGCTTAGCGTGAAGGTCGGGTCGGCCCAGGCTGGGTCGGTCCGGGCCGATCATTTCCAAACTTAACTGAAAGTAAACATCGCTCGCTCACAATTAAACACATTACACACACATACTGCACTACACACAACGCAACACACACACATACTCATACACTGCCACACTACACATACTGCATGACATACATTACACACACACACACATGCACTACCACACTAGCCATTACACATACTCGTACACTGCCACTCCACAAAAAATACAAAACCACACTACACATCCTCGTACACACACAGGCATTACCACACTACACACGACACGTCACACATACACTACCACCGTACACACACACACACACATACACACACACACACATACACACACACACACACACACTGCCAAAAACAACCACACGAAACCACATCACCAACACATCTGACTATCGCCTCTCACACTGACCACCACACCATCACATTACACTACCTCACAGCCCAGCAGCTACCACATCACACTGACCACCACATCACACTATCATAAAGACAGCCACACCATACTGACCTCCACACCACACTACACTACCACAGCACGAGAGAGCATGAGAGGCGAGGATGCATTTTGGTGTGAGTGCAGCAGGTGGGGCGGGGAGGGGCGGGGCGGGGTGGGGTGAGGCAGCACACATTGGGCGGCTGTGATGTGGCCTGTGGTGGCACTTCAAACGATGCACTAACACACACCACACCACACCACACTCTCTCCTGCCCTACCACCCTTCCTCACACCGCACCCTACCTTACCTACCTCACACCGCACCACACTACACTCTAACCTACTCATCAACTCTGCCCCTGCTCAAATGACACCGCACCACACCACACAACACCCTACCATGACACACTACACCACACCCTACCATGACACACTACACCACACCCTACCATGACACACTACACCACACCCTACCATGACACTACACCACATCCTACCATGACACACCACACCACACCCTACTAAGACATACCACACAACACCCTACCATGACACACCACACCACACCCTACCATGACACACTACACCACACCCTACCATGACACACTACACCACACACTACCATGACACCACACCACAGCACATCCTACCTGACTTATACCACACCACATACCACACTTCCTTGGCCCTCACACCACACCACAGTATACCCTACCACCTGCCTCGCACCACACCACCCTCTACCCTGCCCTTCGACCCTGTCACACACCACACCACACCACACCCCAGAGACCCTTAATTTTTATTATACTTTTTCCCCACCAGCAGAGTAGCAACGTGTACCTGGTAACTGCACTCAAGTACCTTCTTGATAATGGTCGTAACATCCTTCGAGGCACTACTTGTCTTTGTAACTCCTTGTAACTACCCTGCCTCACGCCATATCATACTCTGCCACTCAGGTTCACTTTCTGTACTGCCTCACACCTACAATGCCTCCAACTCCCAGCCTTACTCCCTACCTGCACCACACTCCCTTTCCTCCCACACCTTGCTTTCCAGTCATTCTCTCTCTCTCTCTCTCTCTCTCTCTCTCTCTCTCTCTCGTGATGATGAAAAGATTTTAAAAGTATCCATGCTACATTAAACCCACGAGTTACTACCGCTGCCATTACAACTACCACTACAATGCTTCTACTACTACTACTACTATTACTGTTATCGGCACTTACTTCGACCAGTTCGTAATTCCTGTCACCCACCACTCCGACAACAACAACAATAGCAGCAGCAGCAACAACAACAGAAGCTACTACAGCAACTATTACCGTCATAACAAATACAACGCAACAAAAACAACAATTACTATCACTATCACCAATACTATAATTACTACTACTACTACTACTATTACTACTACTACTACTACATCTGTTGAACAATAATGACAGCTGTTAAATTATTAATGATTATGGTAATGACTCTCGCTCTCTCTCTCTCTCTCAACTTTATCTGGTTCTCTGTTTACCCGCCAGTCTCAGTATCTCTTTTCTTCAGCTTGTGTCTGTCTGTCTGCGTTCTCTGTGCCTGTGTTTGTCTGTCTTTCGGTCTGCCTCTCCTTATGTCTGCCAGTTTTTGTCTGTCTGTCTGTCTGTATATTACAGTCTGCCGTCTGAGCCTGTCTGTCTTTTTTTAATAAACAATACGAACACAAAACTATTTTTTTTTCTTTTTACCCTATGAGATCACGATGGCTACATCCAACACTGCACTTCGACACGTCTCTTCTATGTTGTATAAATGAAGGTAGGCTATGAGCTTTCACACATTAAAGTGTAGGACGTGTTCCTACGAGCAAGGCTCCGAATAATGTTGTATTAGCTGGGCAGTGTGCAGTATGCCATTCCACATGTTTAATATTACTGTACACTTCGAAATAATTAAAATTTTTTCAGCATGTGCACATTATCATCTTAAGGGCTTTGGACCCTCATGCTAAAGCATGACTGGCTACACACTTAACTCGTTTTTTGCTCAGTTTGGCGCTTTTCGCACTTTTTGGGAACCTGATGGTGAATTTTGGGAGAAACCACTAAAGTAACCCCTTTAACTCTCTCATTTGCATTCCAACGATATACGTATGCCCGATACAGCTTTAATTACATCCGCTCTCGCGAAGCGAAATTGGCATTGTTTTATTCTTTGTGTGTGTGTGTGTGTGTGTGTGTGTGTGTGTGTGTGTGTGTGTGTGTGTGTGTGTGTGTGTGTGTGTGTGTGTGTGTGTGTGTGTGTGTGTGTGTGTGTGTGTGTGTGTGTGTGTGTGTGTGTGTGTGTGTGTGTGTGTGCGAAAAAAAATCAAACAGTTTTTACCCGACCGTAACCAAAATGTGATGCAGGGGTTGAGCAATCAAAGGCATATCTTTCCTATTTTTTTTTTTAGTACAACAGATCAAAGGCCAAGGTCACAGAGCTAGGTCAAAGCGTGACCTAGTTAAGTCAGCTAAAGCAGTTTTTATTAGTTTTTTACAAATTCTGGGGGAAAGGTTGAGAATTAAGGAAGAACGAAGGGGTTCGATTCTGAGAATAGCCAATGGTCGACGACACAGGGCTAGGTCCGAGTTCCAGCCCTGTGTACGTGTGTGAACAATAATACATAAAACATTTCTGTTCTGATTTGACCCAATTTTGGTGGAAGTGTTGAGGATAAAGGTCAAGGTTACATGGCAAGGTCAGCTTAGACAGTTTTTATCCGATTTGGACCAAACTTTGTGGATCGATTAAGGTTCAGGCACGAATGACGTAGGTCGCTTTTGAGGGCAATCAGATAAAGATCACGTCACAGGGAAAAGCCAGATCTTCAGCCCTCACACCAGTGGCTAGGCCCGGGTGTGCTCCTCCCTCCAATTTCTGAGTTGGCCCAGTTCTATTGCTCAGTTTGGCGCATTCCGACTGCTGTCTAAATTTAGTGGCGGATTTTGAGATGATATTTAGGTAAAACGATTACATTTCGCAAGCTTTCTTACAATATCCGCAGGTCCAATAGTTTTAAAGTCTCCAAAATACTACAGATTTGGTGCTGTACATAACAAGGCTTCCACACACTGATGCAGTTTTTAAGTGTTCTCGCTCGCTTCGCTCCCTCAAGGAAATGATGTGTGTGTGTGTGTGTGTGTGTGTGTGTGTGTGTGTGTGTGTGTGTGTGTGTGTGTGTGTGAGAGAGAGAGAGAGAGAGAGAGAGAGAGAAACACTACTGCACGTACTTGACACTTATTCCCTTTTACTCCTCCTCTTCAGTGTCCTTCCTCTTCTCTCTTCTTCTCTCCACTCCTCTCCTCTCTTATCCTGTCTTCCTCATCCCTTCTCTCTCTCTCTCTCTCTCTCTCTCATTTTTCTTTACCTTGTTGCTACTGCTTTCCCATTCCATCCACTCCCTCCCTCTCTCTCTTCTTTTCCTTTCTCCTTTCTCTTCCCGTGTCTCTCCTCATCCCTTCCTTTCTCCTCTCTTTCCTTTCTCTTCCTGTACATAGCCGTTCCCTTTCTCTCTCCTCTTGTCTAATCTAATTTTGTCTCCCCCCCCCCTCTCTCTCTCTCTCTCTCTCTCTCTCTCTCTCTCAACTGAAGTGTGAGACAAGAGGGTGAGGTAAGAGGCAAATATTAAGGTAAGAGAGAACAGTTCATTGTTTCAGAGGGGGTCCTGAGAGGGGAGGGGGGATAAGAAGTAGGGAAAGGGAGGCAGGGAGGGAGGCAGGGAGGTGAGGAAGGGAGGTAACAGGGCAGGAGAAAAGAGGAAGAGGATAGCAGTGAGAGAGAGAGAGAGAGAGACAAAACTAGGGAAAAGAAAAATAAAGAAGCAGGGTAAACAAAAGAGTAATATATAAAACAGTAAGACAGACGAAAAGGCTGAAAACAAAGAGAAAAAGGGAAGAGAAAAATGATTAGCAGAGAATGGGACAGTGAAAGAAAAAGGAAAATAAATATAGCCGAATGACAGCCGAATTAAAGATCCGTTCATTTCGAGATGCCTGGACACCTTGATTTTAAAAGACTAGAGGTCATAGCCAGAGGGAAATGCAGAATGAAAAAGACAGTTCCAGAGTTGACCTTTTGCCTACATGAAGGACTGGGAATATCGGTCTACTCTTGCATTAGAGATGGCCTGAAAAGAGGTGAGAAATTGTTGCCGGTGCTACGCGCCTGCCTTACTGGAGGAGGAATGCAGGCAGACAGTTCAGAAGATCAGCGACCACTGAGGAGGTGATAGAGAATACATGAAGATGCAGCTGTGCGGTGAAGAGAGAGGCTGGAGAGAGTCAGCAAGAGGAGGAGGCTTAATGAGATGAAAAGCCTTTGACTCCACCCTATTGGGAAGAGCCGTGGGTGGGGAGTCCTACACATGAAAGTTGTACTCCACAGAAAAGCGAGAAAAAAAATGTATAAAGTCAAAAGCTGTGCAGAGTGAAGAAGGCACGGAGTTGGCTTGCAAGCAGAATGTGCAAGAGGTAGAGTGATTTTTCCATAATCTATCTATATATCTAGGCTATTTCCTCCTAACGGGGTAGCCGAGACAGGGCGACACACAAAATTACAGATCCACTCACACACATTTATTCGTATCTTAACCTCTAAGGGGAGAAGGGACTGTTCCACACCGTACCATACCGCACGAGGGTCAACTGTGCAGTGCAGTCCAGCGACATTCACAGCAGGGTCCGACAGCAGAGCTGGTTTACCCCTGCCACACCATAATGGGCCCATCCCCTTCCCCGCACGAAACCCGATCAGCTGATCAGACCAGATGATAGAGAACATCCCGTCAAGGCCGCGTCACCATTCATGCATTCACAATTTCTCTTCAGTCATCCCTATCACGCACAGTGACTCTTCCTTGTTCTACAGACATCCCTCTCACATGTAACGCCCTCTTCACGCTGTCCATCCATCCGGTTCGTGGTCTTCCACCTCTCAGCCTTACACCTCTCACATCAGATCCAGTCATCTTTTCACCAATCGCTCTTCATCCATTCTCTCCATATGCCTAAACCACTACAACACACTCTGATCAACTTGATCAACCCTCTCTCACGTAACTCCAGTTCTCCATTGCACGTAACATTTCTCATTCGATCTATACACGTCACCCTACACATACTCCTCAGACACCTCATCTCCATTACATTCAGTCTCTTTTTCTCTGCTAAACCAATATTCCATGTTTCTGGCCATTATAGCCTAATGCTGTCGGTACCACTACTTCCTCATACAGCCTTCTCTTTACATCCATTCTAAGCGAATGACATTTAAACACTTCTTCATTCCTCCCAGCACCTTTCCAACTTCATTCATTCTGAACTTCATAATACTTTTCTATAATAAATCCCGAAAATGAAACCCAAAGAATGCTTAGAGAAGATGCAGGATGTAGTTGGATATTCTATATCTATCTATCTATTGCCAGACGCCTCAATCCCGTTTGGGGTGGCCACAAACAAATCGCCTCCAAGTCGCCCTGTCCCCCGCCATTTCACTGCCCTGCTCCCAACTCACACCCCCCTCTCTCATATACCTCTCCACCCCATCCCTCCATCTCATCCTCAGCCTCCCCCTCCCTCTTCCCCCATCCACCTCACTCACATACACTCTCTTCGTCAGTCTTTCACCCTCCATCCTCTCCACATGGCCAAACCACCTCAGTGTGTTCCTCATAACGCTTCCTATCACATCCACATCCACACCACAACGCTCCTTTATATCCTCATTCGTCACCCTGTCTCTCCATGTGACTCCACAGGCTCCTCTTAAATAACTCATTTCCACTGCTCTCATTCTTGACTTGTGTCCTTCCAACAATGTCCAAGCTTCACTTCCGTACGTTAGAGTGAATATTAAAGGATACTCCTGTGGAATATTTTTGTGGATCGTAAGATGCTCAAACTGAGCTGTTGTTGAATTTAGAACAACAAGGCTACTTTTATCCTGAGATATGAACCAAATCAGAAATTAGTGTGCTATAGCCTCATCCCGTATTTGTTGCAGCAACTGCTGTGATGGACGCTGTGACAAGTGCCTGGAAAGGTGATGGGTGAAGTCACTGGCATATGAATGGACAGGGGAAAAATGTACAGCTTAGAAGATAACTGATGAACAGAAGAGTGTTGGTGATAGGACAGAACAGTGAGGAACACCACGACTGATATTTCGTAGAGGAGAGCGGTGGCTGTCTAGGACTGCAATGAATGCCCAGAAAGAAAGCTAGAAATGAAGGCATAGATAGAAGGATACAAACAGTACAAGGGCAGTTTGGAAATTAACAGATTATGGCAGACTCCGTCGAAATCAAGTGCAATGGCAAAGTTTTCGCCAAGGACACAAAAGGAGGATGACTAAGAGCCTGAAAGGAATGTGAGATGACTGCCAGTGAAGTGTCCCTGGCAGGACCCATACTGGTGACCTGAAAGGTTATGATGAGAAAGGCGTTTTAAAAGTTTTGTAAAGAATATATTCGAAAGTTTTAGTAATACTGGATGTTAAAGTAATTGGATGATACTTAGAAGACTGCAAACAATCACTTCTCTTCGAAACAGGCTGAGTGAAAGCACAATTACAGCAAGAAGGAAAGGTAAAATCAGACACTCTCATCCCTGCCTTATCTTTCACCCCATTAATGCATTACCTTCTTATCCCCCCCCCTTCCTCTTTTTAACACTGCCTTACCCTCTCATCCCACCCTACATCACTCGTCCCATTACTCTTCACTCCACTTGGACAATTCTTGAGAACAACAGGAGGGAACCCATCAGGCCTAAATGCCTGCTAATACTGCGGCCAGTGAGGGCAGACGGTACAGCAACTGGAATATTTTCTTTTATATCAGTTATGAGGAAGTCAAAGAAGAGAAAATAGAAGGAAGAACTGCACTAGAATCATCCAAGGTGGAGCTGGCGGAGAGTCTGGCCAAGAGTTCTGACTTTTTAGTAGAAGAAACAGCTACAGAGCCATCAACGCAGAAAAGAACAGGGATGAAGAATGAAGCCAAATTGTTTGCAAGGCCTTTCGGCAAGGCGCCAGAAGAAGCAGGAAGAATCTGAATCAGCGAGATCAGAGAATTTAGCTCAAATGAAATTATTCTTAGCAGAGCAAAGAACAGGCTCATGATTCCGGGCAGCAACATAAGAGACAAGATTCAGTGGTGAGTTTGTGCAGTATCTTTCGTAAGCCTCCTCACTGTTGTGGACAGCATAAGAACAAGCATAAATAAACCATGGCGTTTTTGCTTTAGTCAGACGGTAAGAGAAAGGAATGTATGCTTCAGTGCAGGAGAGAATAACCTCAATAATGCATGAAGCACATTCAGATGGCTATCAGCTATGGAAGTAGTAATCATTTCAGGGAAAATCAAAGAAGTACTGCTTGACGGCCTCCTGATCAGCAACTCCAAATTGCCACAACCACTGCTTCTTGGGAGAGTCCACGGGCCCTACTGGAGCAATGAGAAAAGTTAAGGTTATACGACTGTTAATGGAGGAGCCCAAAGAAGAAATGAGAGTAAAAGAACAGATAGAAAGATATGTTGTTAGCAAATGGTGAAATATGCTGGCACCATCTCAAATGTGGTTAGGGATATGGGATAAATGCCTCTGACTCCACCCTGTTGGGAAGAGCTGTGTGTGGGGAGCCCTCCTACACATCATAGTTGTACCCTACACCGACAGCAAGCGATTTGTTCCATTTGAGTCAACTCCGGGATTATGCAACCTATAAGCGGGCTCTTTAACAACACAATATGAAGTTTCTCACAGGAGCAGCATCACGCAGTTTTTATGGGATATTTGGCTCTCTGTCATCTCTCATCCCCCCACCCTAGGCTGAGCTCAGAAGCAAAGTAACTGTAGATACTGCAGGCTAAACGAAATTCGTGCATTTCCTGACCCATTTTCCATGGCAATAGCACCTAAGGAAGGCTCAATCTTTTCTTGAAAAAAACGTTTTTGATAAAATCGAATGCAGGTCCGCCACAGGTTAAGAAAAAAAATATGAAATAAATTATCGAAAGTAGCACGTGACGCTAAGTCTGGCTTACTGCGTTACCTGACAATTCACTGAGGCTTTGACATGATTGAGTCAGGCTCGTATAGTTGCTGGTTTCCCGCCAACTTGGAAATTTCCGACCACAGTAACTCCATAATTACAGTAATGAACGAAAATATTTCATGGCTTGGTGTGTAATACCATTTCCAGGACGCTGACGTATATCTGAAATCATTTTGAAATGGTTTCTAACTTGGTCATATTGTGGTACAGCACAGCCTGTTTTGTGACCCGCCTATTGCAGTCCACCAGTTAAGGATAGGAGAAAAAAAATGTAAGCTTGTTCAGCTGGTGGATCAGTGAATGGAGAGGAGAGCCAAGGAGGAGGTGAACATCACCTACATGGACATTTCAGAGAGAATAGAAACTATCATTGAAATAAAATAGTCAACAAATTTCATATAGTCAGCAGATTTACAGGATAAGTACACAGAACAAAATACTGTATATATTTGATACAGAATGACAGGACAGCCACAGCCAGAGTGTATAGAACTCAAGGGGTTCAAGTTCAGGAACACAAGAGCAAAACGTGTTGTCGCATACATATACACAACCACCACCTTTGGCTATGAAATGAGCATAAAGAAAGTAGATAGATAAAGAGAACTGCTTGCTATCAGTCACCTCTGACAGGTGGGTCTCAATGAGGTAGAGAAAGTAAGGTTTAGTGGAAGACAGGTGGTGTTCAATCGAAAAAAACCTGAGGAATGACCACGAATGTTGCACACATACAAAGAGAGAGAGAGAGAGAGAGAGAAGGGGGGGGGACAGGCTGGTCCAGTATATATCGCTTGGTCATCACCTAGAGAGGGGTGGATGGTGGGGGTATCTGTGCCCCCCACTACCGCGTATTCCGAGGCTGGGTGTTGAAAAGCCCGCCTTCCCCCCCCCCCCTTTTAAAAACAAAGTGTGCTGAATAATATGCGTGTAGTTTTGTGTGAACCGTCAGAGGAAAGTGTATAGGTGAATCTACTGACTTACTTCCGTGTTATGGCTTAGTTCCGTGTTTCTGAAATGCTGAAAAAGTTTGGCAATGGTAGATGGTCAGAAGGTAGTCATGAGGGATGATGAAACAGGAAGAGGAAACACAGTGAAACAGAAGAAACAGGGTGAGGGAGGGAGGGAGGGAGGGAGAGGGAGAGAGAGAGAGAGAGAGAGAGAGAGAGAGAGAGACGGGGGGAGGTGAGGTAAGTTAGTGCCACGGCTGTCGCTAACTTTACCCTAACTTGGAGTAACCCTACCTTTGCCGTGTAAGCCATCTGCCTCACCCTACCTTTACCTCCTCACCCCTGCCTTATCTCTCACCCCACTACTGCCTTACCCTCTTACACCATTCTTCCCTCATTTTAACACTGCCTCACCCTCTCATCCCACCCTACATCACCCGTTCCCTTGTTCTTCACCCCACTCTTGTCTCACCCCTCACCCCACCACTGGCTCCATTTACCCCTGCCATACCTTCTAACCCTACCCTCCCACATCCCTCCCTTTACCACTCACCTATCCCTTATTTAGCCTCTTTCATCTATCCCTACTTCACCCCATCACTCTATCCTTCCTGCCTCACCCTCAACCCACCCTCCCTTCCTCACCCCTGCCTTGCTCCTTACCTTACTCCTTACCACACCCTGTCCACTTCACCCCTGCTTCACCCTTGTTGATTAGTTCTACCTAACTGACTCATACTTTCTCAACCATACTACTACTTTCCCAGCCCTACTGCCTACCTCACTCCCCTTGTATTCCTACCTCACCCCTACTTCCAATCTCACTCTTGTTCTATTGCTACCTCATCCCTACCGCCTATCTACCTCACCCCTACTTCCTATCTCACTCTTCTCCTATTCCTACCTCATCCCTACCGCCTATCTCACTCCTCTTGATTTCCTACCCCGCCCCTACAGCCTACCTCACTCCTCTTGTATTCCTACCTCACCCTATCTACCTAGCCCCACCTTCTGCCTCACCCTCCCTACTTTTTATACTCCTGAATCACCTACCTACAGCCTGACTCTTTTCTAATTCCACATATTTTCCCTTCTTTCATATTCCTTGGCTTCCTCCTTCCCTCTTCTTATTCTTCTTTTTTTCCTTTATTTCCATTCATTATCTTCTCTACCCCTCTTCCTTCTGTCTTCCTTCAACCCCCTTCCCATCTTTCTGCCCTTCCTTTCTTACCTATTTACTTAATTACTTAGATCTTTCTAATTCTTTTTTCTGTTTTCCTTCCTTCCTTCTTCCTTTCACACTCTCCCTCAACCTTCATAACGTAAATTCATAATAATCTGTCATCTGACTCAAGGCAGAAGAGAGAAGAAAGTCCATGGGAGGGAAGAAGGAAAAGAAGAAATGAGGGAGGTGACAGGGAGGAAGAGAGGGGACGGGTATGGGACAGGGAGAGGGAGACAAAATGGAGTGAAATAAAGGAAAGTAGGAAGAGAGGGGAAAGAAGAAGAGAGAGGAGGCGGTGGGAGGGAGTGAGGGGCAGGTAGGAAGAGAAAGAGGCAGTGAACAGAGGACAAAAAAGGAGGGAAGGACAGAGGAAGGAAAAGTGCAAAGGAAAAGAATGAGGAAACGGATACAGGAATGGAAGGATGTTTGACACTGTACTAGAAGGTCCACAGATTATTCCCCGCATCAGTCTAGGTATAAACCCAAGTCCTTAACAACTACAGTCCCTTATTTTACCCATTCGCCCACTATCTGTCCCATAAAGATTTCTTATAACAAAAAGAAATAACCAGAGGAAGTAACCCTTTAAAGTTACCTTCACATGAATATTTTAGGAAAACAGAGCCACAATCAAGATCCGTTCATTTCAAGATGGTTGGACACACTGCATATAAAAATTGGAGGTCACAAACAGAGGAAATACACTCTGAGGAGGGCAGTTCCAAAGTTAACCAGTTGCACATGTGAAGCAGTGAAAGTTCCAATTAATTCTTGCAGTAGAGAGCTGAACAGAAAAAGGGTGTGAATGCGTTGCTAAACAGGTGCTGCGCTCCCGTCGAAATGCGGGAAGAATACAGGCTGACAGTTTAAAAGAGCAATAACCATTGAAATAGCGACAGTAGAGGGATAAGAATGCAACTCAGTAGCAAAGAGAGAGACACAGAGAGGTTAAAGGGAGTCAGTCAGAAAACAGGAGTTGATGAAATGAAAAACCATTTCTTCTTCCTTGTTTGGATGAGCTGTATGTGGTAAACCCCCCCCCCACACATACACACTCAACCAATGAGAGTTGTATTCCACACAGGGGCGGATACAGCGCATGAGCAAATTCAGCAAATGTACAGAGTTACAGAAAGTATGAAGTCGGTTTAGCACATCCATTCTCTGTGAGGTGGAATTAGCAGGGGAAATACACATATCTTTCCATGACAGGTCTCGAGAGAAAAAACTAAAAGTTCTAGTGTACTTATATTTACCCATGCACTTAAACGTCATCGTGTACTTATAATAGTTTATACTTACTACCAAATTATCCGGGAAAATGAGTCAAATGTACTTACAATATTTCATTCCATAAAGGGTACATTTATTACTTACTAATATGGCCCATGTCCCATCAGCTCTCTTACCTGAAAGAAGAAAGCCAAAAATAATTACTGTGCGTATGAGAGAGAGAGAGAGAGAGTGTGTGTGTGTGTGTGTGTGTGTGTGTGTGTGTGTGTGTGTGTGTGTGTGTGTGTGTGTGTGTGTGTGTGTGTGTGTGTGTGTGTGTGTGTGTGTGTGTGTGTGTGTGTGTGTGTGTGTGTCATTCACTTCCAAAATACGTGTTGTGTATCTCTGAATAAACGGAAAGTCTCTGGATAGTCTATACTGTATTGTCCCTAACTCTGACCTCCGACAATTTACAGTACATATCACCAGAGTTACGCTACATGGGGTGTAATCTTCCAGCAGCTTCACATCACCATTCGTAATATTAGGGTGAAAGTTTCCTGCTTTCAATCCTCCCGGACTCTTCCTTCTTACAGTATCAAGGTAAAATACTGGGCTAGGGGTTGAAAAATCCTATCTTCATCACCTTCAGTCCGATGACGCAATTCCTATCCTAACCTTGTTACTTCCAGGCCATTTTATTCACCTTAGGGATGACTTTTCAGCTCAAGGCCCGATACTGCCTTCATTAATCCCTACTGTACTTGAGGACTCTTCTTAAGTTATTTTAAACACAACTGTAAGATAAGAGCGAGAATAAACTATATAATGTCACTGAACTGAATAGGTTAACCTGCTTTACATTTCTGGATGCAGTCAGTCTGGGGCAGGACTTTTCACAGTTTTCATTTTGATAGGTTTGCTGGTGATGTCAAAGGCATAACTATTATTGTCGAGTCACATCTAAAGCATGTATCTATGTATGTGTCTGTTCTTACAACATATATCAAATATTTGATCCGATTTGGATCAAACTTCACACATAAACTGTGTGTGGAGCTGGAAAGATCTTGGTGCAGATCAATCAGAAGTTAAGGCCACGGAACAACTCACAGTCCAGGATCCGGAAAACAACTCATGAGCGTCTGATTCAATATGGATTAAAAACGCCAAATACCTTGTGCTGTGTGTGGCAATTGGATGAAGTAGTTCGACCTTACTGGAGCACGACCAAAGGTCAAGATTACAGGTAAAGGTCACTGTTGGAGCGCGGCTTCGCTGTTCTGTCTCTGCACACTCTCTGACTGAATAATTGATTGTGATGTCTTCTGATACCATGTGTTGGCAGTCGACTTGGGCTGTTTAAAAGTTGTTTGTTCTTTCACAATATTCAAAAGACGCGTTTCTGGAGGACACCATTTCGACGTTATCTGATGGTAATTCTTCGCTTTAACTTACAAGAGGTCCAATGTAAGCCTTCCTTTGATCACCATCAGGTAACCACATGTAAAAAGGCTTCCCCTGTTTTTTGTTTTCCAATATGTACTTAATACTGACGCACTGCTCTAAAACTATTACCCTGTAGTGGTACTTAATTGTGCTTAGATATTTAACTGCTTTCTTAGTTGTGTTTAGTGAACCATATTCCATACCTTACTGTATTTTTTTTTTTTTAAGCTGTTCCATGATTTACTGTTTTTGTCACTATTGTAGGCTCTTTTTTTCCATAAACTGTTGTCGTTGCTGCTGAGAGAGAGAGAGAGAGAGAGAGAGAGAGAGATAAACTAACCGTCTGGGTGTGCTGAGGCCAGAGATCAACTATTCAAGTCAACAAACACAAAGGAATCATATCCAACTCTCTCTCTCTCTCATGTCAACAAACACAAGGGAGTCAAATCCAACTCTCTCTCTCTCTCTCTCTCAGCCTGCCACTCTGTCAGCCTGCCACTCTGTCATCCTGTCTAAATCTACCTGTCTGCTTCTGTGCCCGCCTACCTGCCTGCCTATCTACTTACATGTCTGCCAGTCTAAATTTGTCTCTCTGCCTGCCCACCTTTCTGTTTGTCTGTTTCTTTATCTGCCAGAATCTATGCAGGCCCTACTATCACTCTCCCTGTCTGCTTGTATACCTACCCCTATGCCTGCCTGTGTTCCTTTCCCTATGTCTGCCTGCCTACCTCTCTTCCTACCTACGCCTGTCTTCCTACCTCTCTGCCTGTTTGTCTGCCAACCTATACCTGTCTGCCTACTTATCTTTCTAGCTGCCTGTCCACCTCTGCCTGTCTGTCTGCCTGCCTGGTTTTCCCGACCGAAGTAACCAGTAAAAATTTAGGGTTTTAATCGATCTAAGGCTGGCAGGGTGACAGCTGGTGGCCTCCCTCCCCGTCTTGCCTCACCCCTGTCACCCACACCTCTGCTCTGCCTCTCACACTCCTGCCTCACACAACCCTGTCTCAAATTCCCCTGCCTGCTTCAAATACCCCTGCCTCACACACACATCCCTGCCTGAAATACCCCTGCCTCACACACACATCCCTGCCTGAAGTACCCCTGCCTCACACACCATTGCCTTACACACTCCTGCCTCACACACACACCCCTGCCTCAAACACACCTCTGCCTCACACTCATCCCTGCCTCACACACACCTTGCCTCACACACACCTTGCCTCAAACACACCTCTGCCTCACACACGCACCCTGTCTCACACACACACACCCGCTTCAAAACATCCCTACCTCCCACCTTTCTCACACCCTTGTCTCCCCCTGCCTATCTAGAATTCATCACTGTCTCTCATCCTCTCCATCTATTTCTCACTACTGTCCCTCACAACGCTCTCTCTCATCCCTGTCTCTCACACATCATTTCACTTTTTCTCTCACACTTTTATCAATCACTTCTTCCCACGCACGCTCATCTTTCTCTTACCTCCTCACACTTTTATCCTCACACTCTCCCTCTCACACAATCGTCTTTTTTTTACAATTTTCTGTCACACTCATATTTTCATCTCATTCACACTTGCTTCTTTCTCTCTCACACACTTTTCTCTCTCATATTATTGGCTTTGTGCTCTTTATCTTACAACTCTCTCACTTTATTGTCTTTTCTTTCTCTTTCTCAATCTTCTCCCCCCTCCTGTCTCCCTATAAACTCTCTCTCTCTCTCTCCTCACAACTTAACCTCTATCTCTCCTCTCTCTCTAACCTCTTTCCGGGTCTGAACTCTCTCGAACATCATCATCTCTCAAACATCGATGTCTCTTGTCTCCCTCACCCCTGTCTCTCACACCTCTTGTCTCTCACATTTGTCTCTCTCACCACTATCTCTCACACTTGTCTCTCACATCCTTTTAACACTCACCGATTGTCTCGCCCTGCCTTTCACTGTCTCTCTCTCATCATCCTCCCATCCTTCCTCTTTCTTTCTCATGGCCGTCTTTCATTTGTCACTACCGTCTCTCTCTCTCTCTCTCTCATCATCCTTTTCTTCACTACCATTCATTCCGTCACTCAACCTACCCTCTTTTCTCCCTCCTGGATAACTGTCTGCCTCTCCTTCCTTCATCCTTCCTCCCACCACCGCCTTCCTCACTTTCTTCAAACTTCCTTCTCCCTCTCCCTCCCTCCCTCCCCCACTCCCTCTCCCTCCCTCCCTGCCTTCCTCCTTTGTCTGGGTCTCCCTAATCCCTTATTTATGTAACCTTCTATTGATTTTGCTATCAACGTTTTTATCTATCAACCTTTTTATCTATTTCACCTATTTATCTACCTATTTATCTACCTACCTACTTACATGAATATCTACCTAACTACCTACATATATACAAACGAAACTACCACTCTGTTGTATATACCTGCCTACCCACCCACTAATCGACTTACCTACCTACCCATGATGTATGTACCTACCAACCTACTTACCTACTCACAGATGTACCTACCGGCCCACCTACGCATCAACCTTCCCACTTAGCAACCCACATAGCCTGCCTACCTACTTACCAACCTTCCCACTTATCAACCCACATAGCCTGCCTACCTACTTACCAACCTTCCCACTTATCAACCCACATAGCCTGCCTACCTACTTACCAACCTTCCTACTTATCAACCCACATAGCCTGCCTACCTACTTACCAACCTTCCCACTTATTGACCCACACAGTCTGCCTACCTACTTACCTCCCTCCTTCCCTCCCTACGAACCTACTCACATATATACCGACCACCCTACCTACTGTATGTACCCATCTACCTACCTACGCACGTCTACTTACCTACCCACTTACATAATTAACTTCCTACTTACCCACAAACTGACCCATCTACCTACATACCAGCCAACCTTCTTACCCACCGACCGACCTACCTACCTAAGTACCTACCTATTTACTTACCTACCTACCTACTTAAATATCAATCCAGCCACAAAATTAGATTACACCCAATTTTCTTAAGCTTATCAAAATTGAGGATTTAGGTGAAAGGAGGGGAGGGGAGGGGAGGGGAGGGGAGGAGAGGGGAGTACAGTGGAGGGGAGGAAAGGGGAAGAAGATTGGAGAGCGATAGACTGGATGAAAGAGGAATGGGATGAAAGATAGGAAGGAATGGAGAGAGAGAGAGAGAGAGAGAGAGAGAGAGAGAGAGAGAGAGAGATGAAAGATAGGAAGGAATGGAGAGAAAGAGAGAGAGAGAGAGAGAGAGAGAGAGAGAGAGAGAGAGAGAGAGATGAAAGATAGGAAGGAATGGAGAGAGAGAGAGAGAGAGAGAGAGAGAGAGAGAGAGAGAGAGAGAGAGAGAGAGAGAGACGTGGGAGGAACAGACAACGGAAGAGAGGTAGGAATGGAGGAGACGATAGGAAAATGGAGAGAGAGAGAGAGAGAGAGAGACGTGGGAGGAACAGACAATGGAAGAGAGATAGGAATGGAGGAGACGATAGGAAAATGGAGAGAGAGAGAGAGAGACGGGGGGGGGGGTGCTGGAGGCGGAAAGGAAGAGGAAAGTTGTCAGGCGGAGAGGAGGAGAATGGGGGAAGAGAAAAATGAGCGAGCGAGAGAAAAAGAGAGAGAGAGAGTGAGATAGTGAGATAGGGAAGCAAAGGGAGAGAATATCTTGATTTTGACACTGGTTCGGTATTGATCTTATATCTCCCTCCCACTCTCTCTCCCTCCCTCCCACTCTCTCTCTTTCCCTCCCTCTCTCTCTGTCGGTTCCATGTTTTCTTTCCTCTTCATCTCTCTTTCATATCTTCTCTCCCTCTTTCCCTCCCCTTCACCCTCTTCTCCCTCCCTCTTTCATTTCTTCTCCTCTCTTCCAATATTCCTCCATCAAAGCTCAGGCAGTCTTCCTTTGTCTTTCTTTCATCTCTCTCTCTCTCTCTCTCTCATTCTCGACTAGTAACACTGACCCACTTGAAGGGAGCTCTGGCCCAATTTCTCATCTCTCTCTCTCTCTTTCTCAATTTTCCCAGTATGGTCTTATTTTCTATTTCACGGTTAGCCTCCCATCCAAAGAGACTGGTATTGATGAGAGAGAGAGAGAGAGAGAGAGAGAGAGAGAGAGTTGCCCCGATCATGACAGGCTAAAGCAACAGAGAGAGAGAGAGAGAGAGAGAGAGAGTTACTAGAGTTGCCCCGATCAATACAGGCTTAAGCAACAGGGGGTATGCATCCTATGAACAGCTTAACAGTATTACCTACGGCTCAGAGCAATATTATCAAAAGTAAGAACAAAAAGGTATGAAGCCCCTAATATTTTACGATTATTTCCGAATATAGAACAAGTCTGACCTTTGACCTTTAAGTGTTGTTGCTAAATACACTCCTGGTTTGGGATAGGGCCTAATCACGTCACTAATTACAGGTGTTACGTGAATGACCCTCAAAACTCAGGCGCTTGTTGACACCCCTGCATGACTGGCGGAAATTTGACACTGGCTTACACCTATGCGCGTTAAGTTTTATTAATATGGGCGTCACTGCTGAGGGGGAAGGGTCGGGAGCACTTAAATCAGCCACGCTCAGGTATCTCTCTCTCTCTCTCTCTCTCTCTCTCTCTCTCTCTCTCTCTCTCTCTCACACACACACACACACACACACACACACACACACACACACACACACACACACACACACACACACACACACACACACACACACACACAGTTTTGGATGGTTTGAGAAACAGTTGACCAACTGCCATCAGAGAGTATTAGCCAGTGGGGAAACCTCTGGCTGGACATCAAGGTGAATGTGCAGTATCCGAAGGTTCAGATCTGGGTCTGGTTTTATTATTTACATCACATATAAATACAGGTACTGCCAGCTGAACCGCATGATTTGTGTACGACACAAAGCTAGGAGGCTTTATCACTCGAAAAGGCACCATATAGGGACTTGGTTAAGAGAGGAGAGTAATCTGAACAGTGACGAATGCCGTTCAAATTCGACATGTACAAGGTGATGCACATCGTTCATACAAATTGAAGAACCAACTACAGGTACACTTTATTAGGAAGTTCAATCAGCAGTGGTGACACGAAGAAAGACTTAGGTTTACTAATCAGCAGGAGACTTAGGTTTACTAATCAGCAGGAGACTTAGGTTTACTAATCAGCAGGAGACTTAGGTTTACTAATCAGCAGGAGACTTAGGTTTACTAATCAGCAGGAGACTTAGGTTTACTAATCAGCAGGACTCCAAGTTCTTCAAACAGTGGCAATGAAGTAGATAAAAATCCACAGAGGCTTGTAGGTTATACAGTATAAACATTCAGTATAGGAACAACAATAATGAGACAGATCTCCATCTGCACAGTTATCTTGTACAGTCACATCTGGAATGTGTTGGACAGTTTTGGCTGCTGATCTTGAAGGATAATGCGAGGATTTATTGAGTTAAGGCACGGGCTACTAAACTGATTTTACAGAGCACACAGGGTACCAGAGAAATTGCTGGTGCTGAGGTTCTTTTCGGTGGAGGCTAGATGCTTGCCTGGACAGCTAAATGAGGTTTTCAAATTCTTTAATGGATTTAAAAGCATCGACTACCAGCACAAGTTTAGCCGGGTAAAATGGGTTGCACTAAGTCGACGTGGCATCACTGGCGGAAACTTAATGAAACTTTTCCACCATGATACACTGTGATTTCATCATATAGAAGACTGCAGGACTCGGAATCGCCTACCAGAAGGAACAGTTGACATTCCTCGGCTGAACAGTTCGAGAGATGGTTAGACAAAGCTTTGCAGACTTGCTAACAAAGTCATTTCTCCCGGGTCAAGTGTACTGTACTTCCTTTTCAATGTGCTCACTGCAGGTGGGAGAGGTGGGTGGGGGAAGCCTCCGTCTTTGGTATACTTTTCTCTCACCGTTGGAGTAGAAACGTGGACCCAATAACCTCTGCCATCTACCTCCTCGGTATGCGTCGTACGACCTTTTGAGATACTTCATATCACTGCAGCTCCTTGGAAATCCTCTCTCTCTCTCTCTCTCTCTGGTAATCTATTGGGAAAGTCTACAAGAGCAGTTCCAACTAAAGTACCCATTAAATAGGAATCCTTTCTGAACTAGACAATCTTCTACCTGTAACCTGAATAGTAAGACGAAAGTACCATTTTAGTTAATAAATAATGAGTTTGTTTATAGTGAGGTTATTCTTGAGGTTAATAAAAGATTCAGGGGCAGCCACAATAAAATATATATAGGTCCTAGTCTCACAATAAATAGTGCCTCACACTATGGAGGGGAATAATAATGTAGTGAGTTTGTAGCTAGGTAAGTGTTGTGTGTCCTTCATAATGGGAGAGGCATACAAGATGACAGGTCAGACGAGCGATTACCACTGAGAGAGAGAGAGAGAGAGAGAGAGAGAGAGAGAGAGAGAGAGAAACAGGACGGGATGGAGAAGAAAAAAATAAAGGAGAGAGAGAGAGAGAGAGAGAGAGAGAGAGAGAGAGAGAGAGCGTTACAAGGAGTTACAAAGACAAGTAATACCTCAAAAGGTCTTACGATCCAAACGGAGGAGTAACCATGGATGAAGTTATCAGCTACACTTTGCTACTCTGCTCGTGAGAGAAAAGTATAGTAAAGATTATCTTTTTGTTCCCACCTCTTCCACCTGCAGTGCTGGCACAAAAACGGAAGTACACCTACCCTGTGGGAAAGACCTGGCAAGGAAACTTTTCAGAAAAGGAGGAAACTTCACCCTACCACTAAGTTAAAGCTAACAGAACTTTGTCAAACCTAAGTCTGACTCGCTCTGTCGAGGAACTGTCAATTACTCGTGCTGAAGGCCGCTTCTAGGTACTGCAGAGCTTAAATGTGAAGATATTGTGTAGTGTGTCAAGGTAGTAACCCTTCAAGTCAGGCTTCTATCCACGATTAATCGTTGATTTGCTGTGTGAACTAACTATATACTGGTAGTGAGTGTTTTCAAATCCAAGAAGGATTTTGAAATCTTCGATCGGTTGTCCATGCAAGCGCCTACTCTTTCTTTAACGAAAAGAGGCGCAGTGCCTGCAGCCTTCTGTGGTGTCCCTTGTGCCTGATGGATGGGATCAGTTTAGTAGCCGCGCCTGGATTCTCCCAAGCCTTGCAATATCCTTTTTCAGGGTCAGTGACCAGAACTACTGCATAGTCCGGATGAAGCCATACAAGGGAATTATACAGAGAGAGGAATATTTTCTGGTTTCTGTACACTGCCTCTTCATTTAACTTAGAAGCCTCTATGCTTTCATTTCTATTTCAGTGCACTGGTTGGTGAACTTAAGCTCATTGCTAATAGACAGCTTATACCTCTCTCCACATTAACACTGTTGTTGACACACTCTAACAAATAGTAAAAGTTCTTGGATTTGCAAGACCGATTGGCATCACCTTCCACTTGCCAGGCTGAACAGCATTTGCCACTGTTCACACAACGCCCCAAGTTTAAGCAAATCCTTACTAATTCTTCTTTTTTCTCGAATGATGAGGCACCTCCTAGCACTGTGTTGTCCGCCCAATTTGCGATTTGGCTGACGATGCCCAGATCTATATGACTGATGAAACTGATAAATGATATTAGTCCCAGAACTGACCCCTGGAAGAATCCACTTGCAACTTATGGAATTCCGGTCAGAGGTTTCCCTATTGACTACTACTCTCTGGCGACGGTTACTCAGCCAAATTTCACTCCATGCAGCTACTTCTCCCAGACTTCCCAGTGTGTGTGAGAGAGAGAGAGAGAAATCGCCTATAACTCCACCCTTTTTAAATGTGCTGTGGTTCCCTTCCCCTTCCTCCTTCACCACCATATTTCATTCAGTTACTCGCAGGAAAGTTTTGTAGCTCTTTTCCCGCAGTTGAGAGAGAGAGAGAGAGAGAGAGAGAGAGAGAGAGAGAGAGAGAGAGAACAGTACAGCTCTACACACTTTCACACACTCCACAGCACATCTTCGTGACATGCATCATATTCTATACCTCATACCAATTAATCTGGCCAGGAATGTATGGCAACACTGTTCCGGCAGAGATTCTGATTGGCTGGAGGTGTTTGTTCGATTTCGTTGTTGCTAAAACTGATACTCTTTGTATTATCAGATGTGATACTGAGTTTGTCGACAATACAATCATCAAAAGCAATAAGAAATCAGTTATATACTTATCAGCAATGAAATTTTCGTAGGAAGATAGAGATATTGAGTCAACAAAGTATTATAACAGTCCAAGTCAAGGTCAGCATTCGAACAATTCCTTTAAATCTCTGACACTCCGTAATATAACAGAAAATTAAGGAAACTTGCTTAATCTAAGCGTTGGTATAACACATTTAAATTTTTGAGATCAGTCCGTACTGTGATAATAGAGGATATAATTGATGAAATAGTTTTCATTTAGCCTAGTTTGATTTTTCGCGATTATTTGAAACCTCCCTCCCTGCAGAACTAGTCTTTTCATTAGAATTTTTAATTATTCAGAGTTGTGGCATGATTTAAGGGTGCAGACTGATCTTAAAACTTAAATGTGTTACACCAACGCTTTGATTAAGCAAGTTTCCTTAATTTTCTGTTATATTACGGAGTGTCAGAGATTTAAAGGAATTGTTCGAATGCTGACCTTGACTTGGACTGTTATAATACTTTGTTGACTCAATATCTCTATCTTTCTACGAAAATTTCATTGTTGATAAGTATATAACGGATTTCTTATTGCCTTTGATGATTGTATTGTCGACAAACTCAGTATCACATCTGATGATAAAAAGAGTATCAGTTTTAGCAACAACAAAATCGAACAAACACCTCCAGCCAATCAGAATCTCTGCCGGAACAGTGTTGCCATACATGGCTGGCCAGATTAATTGGTATGAGGTATAGTCACTTTTACAGCAAATTTCAGGCGGCCAAATATCAGAAAAAAAAAAAAAAAAAAAATACTACGGCTCTACATCCTCTCCGTACAATTTCTTCATGACCTGCGCCTTAGTAAGGTTGTGTTAATCTTTTGTTTTTAGGCCAAGTTAAAATGAACAGACCACCGCATTCCACACACCTACATTCTACCTCTGTGGGTGTATCGCTCCTCTCCAGGCTCCTATGGCCCAATATCAGCTGAATAAAATCGTCTGGCATTAAATGGAAGAGGAAAAAAAAAGAGTTGGCCCGTCCGTATGAGGGCTAATGGTGAGGGAATGAACTGTATCCGGCTTTTGTTTACTCGAGTAAATAGTGTGGCGTTTCTTGGAATTAAATACTAGAGTTGTCGCGATCATGAGAGGGTTAAGTTCAATTCTTTCTTTAAAACTAACGATTCCACGAGAGAGAGAGAGAGAGAGAGAGAGAGAGAGAGAGAGAGAGAGAGAGTAGCGTGGACAAAGGTGATAAGGAATGAAGGAACGTAAGTGAAAAAGAAGATAAAAAAAAAAAATGAGAGCAAGAGAAGACTCTGGGAGCAAGAAGGTGTGAGGAGGAGGAGAATGGGAGAGGAGTTGGAGAGATAGTAAAGGAACAGAAACGGAAAACGAGAGAGAGAGAGAGAGAGAGAGAGAGTGGGAATACGCAGAGGAGGAAATGAAGGAAATGAAAGAAGGAATGAGCTGACAGAAGGAAAGAAGGAAGGAAGGAGTAGAGGGTGAATGAAGGAAGGAGGAAAGACGTGAGTTCCTGAATAACTGAGTGAATGAAGAAAAGATGTAGTGATAGAACAAATACATGAAAAGGAGAAGGAAAACTGACTAGATGAATAACTGAATGAAAGAAGTGTATGATGAATAAAAGAATGAAGTGACTGAAAGAATTACGAAAGAAACAATGAAAATGAATTAATAACGGGATGAATGAATGAATGGATAGGGAAAGGGAACAAGGAACAATCAATGACGGAAGGAAGGAAGGAAGGGGAAAGTTGGGTGGAAGGAAGGAAGAGGAAAGCTGGAAGGAAGGAAGGAAGAGGAAAGTTGGAAGGAAGAGAAAAAGGAGGGAAGTTGGAAGGAAGGAAGGAAGGAAGGATGGATAGATGGATGGAAGGAAGGAAGTGGAAAGCTGGAAGGAGGGAAGGAAGTGGAAAGTTGGAATGAGGGAAGGAAGTGGATAGTTGGAAAGAAGGAAGGAAGGAAGGAAGGAAGGAAGTGGAAAGTTGGAATGAAGGAAGGAGGAAGGTTGGAGGAGGGATGGAAGGGAGATGAAAGTTGGAAGGAAGGAAGAAGAAGGAAGCGGAGTGTTGGATGGAAGGAAGGAAGAAGAAAGTTAGAAGGAAGAGGAAAGTTGGAAGGAAGGGAGAGGAAGGAAGGGAGAGGAAGGAAGGAAGGAAGGAAGGAAGGAAGGATGGAAGGAAGGAAGGAAGGAAGTTGGAAGGAAGAGGAAAGTTGGAGGGAAGGAAAAGTTCGAATGAAGGAAGGAGGAGGAAAGTTGGAATCAATCAAGGAAGAGGAAAGCTGGAAGGAATAAAGGAGGGAAGGAAAACTGGGAACGAAAATAAGAATGAAATAGATATGAGACAAATAAGCAGGAAAGAAGAACTGAAGAAGGAAGGAAGCGAAGGAAGAAGCACGCCAGAAAGAAAGGAAGAAAAAGGAAGAAAAGAATGAAAGAATGGAAGAGAAAAAGGGAGGATAATGAGGAGAGGAGAGGCACCAGGAGCTAGGAGGGAGGGAGGAAAGGAGGGAGAGGAAGGGAGAAAAGGAGGGAGAGGGGGGGAAATGGGATGATGGAGGGAAATAATGAGGGGAAAAGGAAAATATAAAGTTACTGAGGAAAGGCAGAAAACGAGATATGGAAGGAGAGAGAGAGAGAGAGAGAGAGAGAAAATGAAGGTAAATGGGGGAAACGAAAGTGTCAGAAAAAAAAAAAAAAAAAGGATAAGCAGGGGAAAACGAAAAAAAAAAAATGAATGGAGGAAAAATGTGGAAAAAAATTACGAGAGAGAGAGAGAGTGAGAGAACAGAAAAGAGGAAGGCAGGAGGGGAGATAGGCAGACAGGCAGGAGGGGAGAAAGAAGGAAGAGGTCGGAAAGCAATAGTGAGAGAGAGAGGGAGAGAGAGAGAACGAGGAATAAAGTAGGAAGGGAGGGTACGAGGAAGGGAGGGAAGGCTGCAACGAAGGGGGGAAAGAAGGAGTGAAGAATTAAAGAAAGCAGTTAGGAAGGAAGGAAGGAAGAAAAAGGCAAAGAAACTGAGGAAAATGGAGGGAGGGAGGGAGGGAGGGAAGCCAAGTGGGAGGGAGGGAAGGACTGAGATGAAGGAGAGGAAGTTAGAGAATAGGACATCTGGGCCGGGAGGTGTCTGGGAGGGAGGGAGAGAGGGAGGGAGGGAGGGAGGGAAAGAGAGGAAGAGAGAGTGTAGGAACGGGTGGGTGGGTGGGAGGAGGATGGAGGGTAACAGAGAGGGAGAGTTGAAGCGGGAAGGTAGGAGAGAGAGAGAGAGAGAGAGAGAAAGTTGGAAGAGGGAGGAGGGGAGAGTAAGGACTGGACGAAGGGGGGAGAAAGAAGGGAGAAGCGTACGAACAGAAGAAAGGGAACGAAGGGAGGGTAGGGATATAGGGATGATATCTGGGCAAGAGGGAAGAAGAGAGAGGAAGAGGGGGAAGGGGAGTGAGGGAGAATGAAATGGGAAGGAGAAAGCGTATGAAAGACGGGGAGGAAGGGAGAGAAGAGGAGAATAAGAGTGAACTGAGGAAGGGAGGGTAGGAGCTGGTGGGAGGAACAGGGAGGGCAGGAGCAGGAGGGAGGGAGGAAGGGGGGGTAGGAGTAGGAGGGAGGGAGGGACGGAGTTAGTTGGAGCAGGAGGGAGGGAGAGAGAGCTGGCTGGTAGGATGTTGGTAGGACTGAGAGAGAGAGAGAGAGAGAGAGAGAGGAGGGGGGAAGGAAAGGGTACATGAAAGAAAAAGGAGGATGAGGGAAAATAGGAATGAAGGAATACAAAGGAATAAAAAGAAGAACGACGGAAAAGCATCGTGGTAGAGAAAAACTTGAAGAAAATAAAGAAATTAGGAAATACGATTATAAAAGCATCACACAGGAGGAAGGGAAGAAGAAAGGGTAGGAAGAAAGAAGGAAGGTGAAGGAGGGAGTAAAGGAAGAAGAGAATGGGAAAGAAGAAGGATGATAAATGGTGGGGATGAAAGGAAGGAATGAAGGAAGGAAAATAAAAACAAATGGTGGGGGATGAAATGAAGGAATGAAGGAAGGAAAATAAAAACAGAGTCACAAAAAGGAGACAAACTGAAGGAAAAATATAGGCGAAGAAAAGAAAATGCTAGGGAAAAAGAAAGAGAGGAAGGCGAAGAAAAAAAATGTAGAAGGAAGGGTGCAGAAGAAAAGAAGGGCGGTCCTGGATGGACAAGGAGGGAAATGAAGGAAGAAAGGCCAGAGTCGAGTGGTACTAGAAGGGAGAGAGAAATGGGAGAATATGGGTGGTTATGGGTGGGTATGGGAGGGCACTGGAGGGCATGGGTGGGTATGGGTGGGCATGAGTGGGTGTGAGAGGGTATGGGTATGGGTGGGCATGAGTGGGTATGAGAGGGTATGGGTGGATATGGGTAAGTATGGGTGGGTACGGTAGGATATAGGTGGGTTAGGGGTGGATAGGAGTGGGTATGGAAGGATATGGGTGGGCGTGGGAGGGTACGGGTGGGTATGTGGGTATGGGAAGGTATGGATGAGTACAAGAGCGTATGGATAGGTATGAGAGGGTAGGGATGGGTATGGGTTGGTATGGGAGGGTATGGGAGGTTATGGGTGGGAAAGAATGGGCATGGGAGGGTATGGCTGGGTATGGGAGGTCATGGGTGTGTATAAGTGGGTATGATGAACATTGGATGATATGGCTGGATATGGGGGGATATGAATGGGTATGGGTAGGTATGGCAGTGCGGGTGGTTATGGGTAGGTATGGGAGGATATAGGTGGGTATGGAAGGGTTCTTAGTGGATATGGATGGGCATGGATAGGTATGGGAAGGTATAAGCATGGATGGGAATGGGAATGGGAATGGGAGGGTATGGGCGGGCATGAGAGGGTATGGATGGGTACTGAAGGGTATGGATGGGCATGGGAGGGTATGGGTATGGCAGAGTATGGAAGGATATAAGAGGGTGTTGCAGGGTATGGGAGGGTATGATTGTGTATGGGCGTGGGAGGGAATGGGACGGTTTGGGTGGGTACAGCTGTGTATGGGAGAGTATGGGAGAATAAGAGTAGATATAGAACGTGGGTTGGTATGGATGGGTAGGGGAGGGTATGCGTGGGTATGGGTAATTATAAGTATGGGAGGGTATGGGTGGATATGGGTATGGGAGGGTATGGGTAATTATAAGTATGGGAGGGTATGGGTGGATATGGGTATGGGTGAACATGGGTATGGGTGTGCATGGGTGGATATGGGTATGAGTGAGCATGGGTAGGTAGGGAAGAAAATGGGTGGATATGGATATGGGTGAGAATGGACTAGTATGGAAGGATATGGAAAAACATGGGTGGGTATGGGAGGGTATGGAGTTGCATGGATGGGTATAGAAGGGTATGGGATGGTATGTAAGGTTATGAAAAAGTATGATCTGGTATTTAAAGGAATGGGAGGCGAGAGTATGGGTGGGTAGGGAATGGGTAAGGGAGGGTAGTTGACTCAGGAATGGCATGAGAGAGAGAGAGAGAGAGAGAGAGAGAGAGAGAGAGAGAAGCAGGTCAATAGGGAGGTCACGGGTATGGAGCAAGGGCACGGAGAGAGGGTGAGAAGAGGGGAAGAGGGAGTGGAGAGGGAGGGAGAACGGAGGGAGAGAAGGGAGATGGAAGAGTGGAGAGGGTCAAGCGTATGAGGGAGGGGCAGGGGGAGTCAAGCACAGAGGTGAGGGTATATGGTGGGGGGGAGGGAGGCAAGAGAGTGAGGGAGGTAGGGGGGAGCGAGCTGAGAATGAAAGGGAGGGGGAGGGAGGGTGCTGGGAGGGTGAGACAGTTTGGGAGTGAGGTAGGTTGGGGATGAGGGAGGGGAAGAGGCAAGTGCATCGAGAGGGTAGGGTGAGGGGGATGAGGAAATGAGAGGGGAGAGAGCAGGGATGGGGAGAAGAGCGTAAAAGGAGGAGGTGGAGGGGGATGTCGAGGTAAGAGAGAAAGGGCATCATAGAGGGAGGGAGGTAGAAGGGAAGAAGAGGAGGGGGGAAGGCGGAGTTTGGGAGAAGGAAAGGGATAATGTGACAGGAGGGAAGAGGGAGTCAGGGAGAGAAGGGGACGGGAGTGGGGAGAGAGGGGGTGAAGGAAATGAGGGAGAGAAATGAGCGGTTAATGACTGAGGGAGACACGGGTCAGGGTGAAGATGCGAGATAATAAAACACGGAGAGGAAAGGGACTGAATGAGGGAGCGAGTACGGGACAGGGGAAGAGGAAGGGTGTGGTGGAGAGGGGAGAGAAGGAATAAGGGTGAGGGAGGAGGGAGAGGACGTGAGGGAGTGAGGGAAGGAATAAGGGAGTAAGGGACAAGGGAGGTCGAAGGAAGGGAAGGAGAGGGGAGAGAGGGAGTTACAGAACAAGGGTGAGGGAGGCGAGATAATGGAGAAGGAGGGAGTGGGCAAAGGACAAGGAAGGGGGGGAGAATGATGGAGAAAGAAGGAGGACGTGATGGAATATGCGTGAGGGAAGGGAGGGAGAGAATGATGGAACAAGGATGAGGGAGGGTGAGGGAAGGTGAGGGAGGAGGGAGAAGGGAGGGAGAGAGGGAGGGACACCTGCAGGAGGGAGGCGCCGTGAGATCAATACGGCAGAGCGGGACAGTCGTTGAAGCTGAGCGTAGGAGGGGAGTGTGAGGGAGTGAGGGGATGGTGAGGAAGTGAGGGGATGGTGAGGAAGTGAGGGGAAAGTGAGGGAGTGAGAGGATGGTGAGGGAGAGGAGTATAAGGGAAGAGAGAGGGAGTGCAGGAAGTGAGAGTGAGTGAGGGGTTTGAGGAGAAGTTAGGGCAGTGTGATGGAAGTGAGAGGAGTTTGGGGTGAGAGGGGAAGGAGAGAGGAGGTAGAGAGAATGAGGAGGATGTTAGGGAATGAGGGGAACAAGGGGGGAGTGACAGGAGTAATGAGGAGTGACAGCAGAGTGAGGGGAGTATGAGGGGAGTGTGAGGAGAATGAAAGGACTGTGATGAGTGAGGGGTATGAGAGAGTATGAGGGGGTGTGACGAGAGTGAAGGGAGTGTGAGGGAAGTGAGAAGAAGCGTGAGGGAGTAAAGTGAAATGAAGGCAGTGACAGGTAATGAGGGAAGTGTGATGGGAGTGAGGGGAAGTGTGAGGGAGGGTGAGGGGGAGAAGAATGAGAGAAAGTGTGAAGAAAGTGAGGCGAATGTGAGGAAGAGTGAAGGGAAAATGTGTGGAAATGACAGGGGGTGAGGGTTGAGGCGAAGTAAGGGGAGTGGGGATAATGAAGGGACTGTGGAGGAGTAAGGCGGGGGAGTGAGTGGGGGTGTGAGGTACAACAGGGAGGGGAGTGGAAGTGAGAAACTTTGGAACAGGTTATTGGAGTGGGAAATGTGTGTGTGTAGGTGAGAGGAGAAGTGTGAACAGGTGGGGGGGTCAATGGTGATGAAGTGAATGGGAGTGGTATTGTGGTGTTCTGGTGTGTGGGAGTGGGGATGGAGTGTTAGGGGAATGTTGACTGTGTGGGTGTGGTGTTGTGGGGGTGGTGCTGAATGTATGGGTGTGGTGTTGTGTATGAAAGTGGTGTGGTGGTGTTGTGAAAGTGGCGTCGTGTGTGGAAGCTGTGGTGTTGTGAAAGGGATGTTGTGATGCTGCAGGAGTGATGTTATGAAGTTGTGGAAGGGATGTAGTGGTACTGTGGTGTTGAGGGAAGGGTGTAGTGGTGTTGTGGAAGGGCTGTTGTTGTTTTGTGGATGGGGTGTAGTGGTGTTGTGGGAGTATTTGCGTGGTGTTGTGGAAGAGGTGTGGTATTGTGGAAGGGGTGTAATGGTGTTGTGGAAGAGGTGTTGTGGTGTTGTGGAAGGGGTGTTGTGGAAGGGGTGTTGTGGTGTTGTGGAAGGGGTGTTGTGGTGTTGTGGAAGGGGTGTTGTGGTGTTGTGGAAGGGGTGTTGTGGAAGGGGTGTAATGGTGGTGTGGAAGGGGTGTAGTGGTGTTGTGGAAGGGGTGTAGTGGTGTTGTGGAAGGGGTGTAGTGTGAGTGGTGTTGTGGGAGTGGTGTTGTGGTATTGTGGAAGTGATGTTGTGGGAATGGCGTTGTGGGAATGGTGTTGTGGAAGAGGTGTTGTGGGAGTGGTGTTGTGGTATTGTGGAAGTGGTGTTGTGGGAATGGTGTTGTGGAAGAGGTGTTGTGGGAGTGGTTATGGGAATGGTGTTGTGGAAGGAGTGTTGTGAGAGTGGTGTTGTGGAAGGAGTGTTGTGGAAGGGGTGTTGTGGGAATGATGTTGTGGGAATGTTGTGGAAGGGGTGCTGTGGAAGGGATGCTGTGGGAGTGGTGTTGTGGGAGTGGTGTTGTGGGAATGGTGTTGTGGGAGTGGTATTGTGGAAGGGGTGTTGTGGGAGTGGTGGCACGGTCCTGTGAGAGCGGTGACGTGGTTTTGTGGGAGTGATGGAGTGGTGTGTGGGAGTGGTGTTGTGACAATAGTATTATGGTGCTGTGGAAGTGGTTTGTGATGTGTGGAAGTGATGCTGTGGGAATGGTGTGGTGCTGTGGGAGTGGTATGGTGTTATGCAAGTGGTATTGTGGGAGTGGTATTATGGGAGTGGAGTTGTTGGAGTGGTATTATGGGAGTGGTGTTGTGGGACTGGCATTATGGGGTGGTGTTACGAGAGTGATATTATGGGAGTGGCGTTGTTGGGGTGGTATTATGGGAGTGGTATTATGGAAGTGGTATTGTGGGAGTGGTGTTGCGGGAGTGATATTATGGTAGTGTTGTGAGGATGGAATTATGGGAGTGGTATTGTGGGAGTGGTATTATGGGAGTGGTGTGAGTGTGGAATTATGGGAGTGGTGTTGTGGGAGTGATATTATGGGAGTGTTGTGAGGATGGAATTATGGGAGTGGTGTTGTGGGAGTGGTATTATGGGAGTGGTGTGAGTGTGGAATTATGGGAGCGGTGTTGTGGGAGTGATATTATGGGAGTGGAATTATAGGAGTGGTGTTGTGGGAGTGGTTTATGGGAGTGGTATTGTGGGAGTGGTATTACGGGTATGGTGTTGTAAGAGTGGTATTGTGGGAGTGGTATTATGGGAGTGATGTTATGAGAGTGGTGTTGTAGGAGTGGTATTGTGGGAGTGCTATTACGGGTATGGTGTTGTAAGTGGTGTTGTGGGAGTGGTGTTGTGGGAGTGATGTTATGGGAGTGGTGTTGTGGGAGTGGTATTGTGGGAGTGCTATTACGGGTATGGTGTTATAAGTGGTGTTGTGGGAGTGATGTTATGGGAGTGGTGTTGTGGGAGTGGTGTGGTGTTGCAGGGTGGTGTGGCGTTGCGGTGGTGGTGTGGTGTTGCAGGTGTGGTTTGATGCTGTGGTAGTGGTATGGTGTTGTGGGAGTGGTATTGTATCAGTGGTGCTGTGGTGATCTGGTGTGTGCGAGTGTTCATACTGGGAGTGGTATTACGGTGCTGAGGAAGGTGTTTTGGTATGTGGGAGTGGTGGTGGGGGAGTGGATGGTAAAGTATGTGAGCGAGGAGGAAGAAATGAGTAAGAATGAAGGGACAAAAGTGTGACTGGAGGAAGAAGAATGACTGTGAAACAATAAAAGCGAAAAAGAAAGCATTACAGTTTATGAGGAGCGACAGAGGCAGGGAAGAAGCTGTTTTGTCTGACAGATGGCGAGAGTTTGTGATTAAGAAGTGAGAATGAGAGAGTGCGTTTGTGAGGAGTGTGTGGAAATATGAAAGAGCGAGTGCGGGAGAGGGTAAGAGTGAGTGGGGGTGAGAAACTGAATAACTGCGTGAGTGTGTAAGTGCATTAACGAGAAACGGTGAGTGAGTGTGCGAGTGGTAAACCTAAGGGTGTGTGCGAGAGTGGGAGAATTTGGCAGCGAAAAGGAAGGAGTGAACGGGAAAGTGAGAATGAGAGGGAATGAGAGGGCGTTGGGGAGCGAAGGAAATTGAAGGGGGGAGGGGGTGTGCGCTAGTGGAAGAGTGGCAGCGGGGAGAAGTGGAGGGAAGGTCATGCAGAGAAGGTGGAGGGTGGGTCAGGGGGTCACAATGGAGGGAAGCAGTAAAAACAAATGAACAGTCGGTAGCGCAGGTCTCCCTCTATACACAACCCACCCCCTCACTAACAACGGAACCCGGTGCGTATAATTATGAGTATGAATAGCCTCGGCGGGAATATGAATGCAACTGTTTAAACACAGATATTAACTACGGCTGTGGCAATACATTCTCTCTCTCTCTCAACTTAGAAACAAAGGAATATCACCCTATTTGTCTAGGTTTCTCGTAAATATTACTGATTTACGGGGAACATTATTTTTTTTTTACCTGCTAATTGATAAGGTAACAGCGTCATTCCTAAACAGCGTGAAGAGACGCGATACAGAAGCAGGCGGCTGGGAATGAGAAATGCGTGAGAGCAAGTTCAGACCAATCTACGAGTCTGTCTGTCTATCTATATATTGCCTGACGCAGCAGCCTGTGAGGGATGGCTAACAAAAACATCCCTCTTGCAGCTGTCCCTATTCAGTAACGACCCTTCCTCCCCAACACAATAATATCCTCCTTCATATAAGACCGTATTATCTTCACTAATCTCCTTCAGTCCAATATCGCATTTATTTCGTTATTCTTGTTACCTCCAGAAGACTCAGTTCAGCTTAGGAAAGAATTTATTTTAGCTGGAGAGATCAGATCAGGTCTCTTATCATGAAGCTCTTGTAAGCTCTTTAAAATCGTCTTAGAGCTGGATGGAAAAAAAAAAAAAAAATCATTGGACCAGTTTATATGTGTATCTGAGAAGTTAATATAATGTTGTAGCATACATTATTTACGAATTCAAGGCCCAGCAACCCACTCTAAATAACATACAAGTGAAGAACAAGGTGCAATAACCATATATTAACTTTAATGAAGAGGTGATACAAATCTAACATACATACTTCCACCCGTAAGTCCGTTCTCTCATCGCCTTAGCAGCCTTTCTTACACCTCTTCCTTAGTCTTTTATTTGGTCTACTACTTCATGTTGTTCTTTTTGCTTAGTTATACCTTTTTAATATCCAAAAAGTTTCATCACCATCGGACAAAATCATACCAAGGTGACACAGGTAAAAATCATATCAAGGAGACACTGGTAAAAATTATATCAAGGTAACACAGGTAAAAATCATATCAAAGTGACACAGGTAAAAATCATATCAAAGTGACACAGGTAAAAATCATATCAAAGTGACACAAGTAAGAATCATATCAAAGTGACACAAGTAAGAATCATATCAAAGCGACAGGTAAAAATCATATCAAGGCGACAGGTAAAAATCATATCAAGGTGACACAGGTAAAAATCATATCCAGGTGACAGGAAAAATCATATCAAAGTGATACAGGTAAATATATCAAGGTGACAGGTAAAAATCATATCAAAGTGACACAGGTAAATATCATATCAAGGTGACACAGGTAAAATTAAACAGGTAAGTGAGGTGCTGGGGTAGTCTCCTTAACTGATGAGAACACTTAAGGCGGTAAGGGAGATTTCATAGCACCATTTCCTCGGCGACTTGTTTTGCTTATTACACCTTTTTATCCTCTCTTGGAGCCATGGAGAGGGACGCCTTCATGTGGTGGCACCGATAATACTGGGCGGTGGACCTGCCTGGTTATACAAACGTCCGTCACCCCCCTCCCTATCCCCCCTAAAGGAGGATGGTGGTTTGTGGAAGAAGGGCAGCTTAAACCTGAAGTCCACTTGGTTTCAGATGAATTTGGGCTACAACAACAACAACAAAACAACAACAACTACTACTACTACTACTACTACCACCGCCACCACCAATACTACAACTACTCTCTCGTAGGTTACTGAGGCAAACTATGTCAATACTGAAAATATCCACATGAACCTAAAGATACATCAAGGTGTAACATGCATAACAAATCGCTCGTTAAAGTGCGTTGCGAACCTTCCAACGCCAAAGAGAATACGATCATTTACCGTGTTGTCAATAAAAGCAAAATCGCACTTCTTTTACGGTCATGACCTACTGCAACTTTGAATTCAACTTCATTCAGCAATCAGCGAGGGAGCTTCTTATCCTTACCCTAACTTGTCACGAGAGAGAGAGAGAGAGAGAGAGAGAGAGAGAGAGAGAGAGAGGCGCGGGGGGGGAGGGGGGACGCCCTCCTAGATAAAGTTAATCCATCAATCAGTGAAATAATGAATCGGTTAATATCATCGGCCTCTCTACCTCTCTCCTGGTACCCCCTTCACCCCTTTCCCATATCCCCTTCCCTCATTCCCTGCCTCTCTAACAAGCTCCTGCTCCTCCCCTCGCTCTCTCGGCCTCCTTTTCCCATCTTTTATATTCTGTTGCTCTCAGTCTTTCTTCGCCTCTCGCCTGGTGGCCTAGTGGGTTAAGACGATCCAAGTGAATGTGACTCGTAAGGGTTTACATCTAAGGGTTGGCTGAAGTTTATCGCTCTAATAATGCGACTCAGGGACAGCGAACTGCTCACTCTTGCCTTAAATGCCTGGAATGACTAATCTAGCCTCGGTCACCTAAGCTCCCGATGCGGCGATAAAGGATGAACGCAATAGCCCTGTCTTCGCTTCCCATACTCTTATTCCTCTCGTAGTCACTGGTACTCCGATACTCTTATTCATTTCGCAATATCCTGTTACTTTCTCACTCTTTCGCAGTTCTCTTACTCGCACAATCTAACTCTTATTTCTCTCGTAGACTCTCTCTGTCACTCCCACACTCTTAATCATCTCGCTGTCTCTCATCCACACTCTTATTCCTTCCATAGCCTCTCTGTTACTTCCACACTTGTATTCCTCTCTGTTACTCCCACACTTGTATTCCTCTCTCAGTCTCTCTGTTACTCCCACACTTGTATTCCTCTCTCAGTCTCTCTGTTACTCCCACACTTGTATTCCTCTCTCAGTCTCTCTGTTACTCCCACACTTGTATTCCTCTCGCAATCTCTGTTACTCCCACACTTGTATTCCTCTCTCAATCTCTCTGTTACTCCCACACTTGTATTCCTTTCACAGTCTCTCTGTTATTCTCACACTTTTAGTCCTTTCGTGGTCTCTCAGTCGCTTTATTTTCTACCTCCCCTTCCTCCGTAATTCTTTCCTTACCACTTTCTTCTCTCCCTCCACTTCTGCATTTTTTCTTCCTCTTTTTTCCTATACTATTTTTCCCATCCCTTCCTCTTTTTCAACAAGTTTCCCTTCCCTTCCTTTTTCCATTCGTCTGACAGTCTCTTTGGCTTTATCATTCTGCATACTCTCTCTCTCTTTCTCTCCGCTTGTCCTTCCACCTCCGTCCTTCCCCCTTCGCCCTTTTCCTTTTTTCCTCAGCTTTCACCATCACACTCCCTCCCTCTCACAGCCTCCCCTCTCCTCCTAACTGCCCTGCCATCACTTCCCACGTCACTTTAGGGCAATATTACTCAGTCTACCCTCCAATATTCCACCACACACACATAAAACAACATTCTTATCTAGTTACTCTCGTTAACCTCCTCAAGATTCAGTTTTTCTTTCTTTTTCTTTTTTTCCGCTAACACCAGACGATTTCTTTCAGCTGAGAGTGAGTCATAGTAGCATGAGTGTTAATCTAGTATCACTACGCCTCTCATGATGGGGACAACTTTAGTATCTAGTATCTATTCCACCCAGTGCAAGACAATTTCACTCAGTTGATACCAATGAGCCTGAAAGCTTTAAATCAATGTTACTCAGCTTATCCTCCAATACACCTTAGCACATGAACACCACTCTGCCCTACTTCCCTTCATTAACCCCTTTACTATGACGAAAATGCGCTGACGACCTGCCTACACATGGTGGCACTGTGTACTCGAGGTCCCTGGGTAGAGCAGCTCTGACGTGTACTCTGGAGCCAAATCTCCTTCTATTTCCCTACACCCCGCCGTGGAAAGACCCTGACCTGACCCTGCTGAGGAGCTGTCGACCACACGCGGACACTGAATCCCGACACGGCGTATGTATTGTACTGTACAGTACTTGTAAGACGGCCCCATTTACCCGTGGTCGACGGGTCTGCTCAGCCACACAGACCAGAGTTAAACAATAATGCTAACAGCAGCGATGACGTCTGTATTATTAAAGACTATTCTTGCTGCCTCCAGACGATTTTATTCAGCTTCGGATAGACTTGTGGGCCGGAGGTGTTAAATACAGTCGTCACTAGCCTCTTCAGCACGAGTGGGGTTGTCTACCAGGAACAAAATCGTCTGGAGGCGCAAGACTTACCCATATGAAACGTCAAAGAATTGTGATTAATATTTCCCCCATACCCACCATCCATTTATCCACGCTTTTGCCTTTATTTGTGGCTTTATCTTCTTTCTCTTTCCCGTCTTCCGCTGAACTCATCTCTAATCGAATGTGTCCTTTCACTGTCAGAATCCATTACCCTCTTGAATCCGGTGGAGTCTTTTAAGTATACTGTTGTTATTTACGGACGAATCTTTTAGGTCTCGAGACGCTTGTCAATCTGGAGGGGTTACATACAGCATTCATCAACTTTCCCCACTCGTCCGGGCTCTGATACTGAAAAAATCGTTAGGTACTAGCAAGAGTGAAAAACAATAAACGTTCGCTATACTGAAGGAGTTGAAATAATACGAATATATTCGCCATGAAATTCACCAACCGCGTGGCAGTGGGAGGGGGGGGGGGACTACAATCCAACTTGAAGAGTAATTCCTCTCCCAAAAAATCATTCCACACGAAAATACGTTGATTCGAACAAGGCAAAGATCTCTAACCTCTTTGCAGCTCAGTTGATAGCCAAGTGCAGTCATCCTGGAGGAGGGATCTGACTTGTAACCATGGAGACTCATACCTACCTCATACCTAAAGTTCATCACTTTACTATAGCCACAACTTAGTATCCAAGACGTGGTGAACTCGTCAGGCGAAGAAACTCAACACTGACACTCACCACGCTGTATAAACTTCAAATCACCCGTGCTTCACAGTTAACCACGCTTCCCACACACACAGGTTTAAAAGCAGCCGGAAAGGTGGGAAAAAACTGCATCTGAACAAGGGCAGAAGAAAAAATCTCAAAAAGAGGAGCTCAACCAAAACAAAAGAACCGTCCCGAGAGCGAGTGTGGCCACAGTGTATTGTTATGGTAATGGCGGCAAGGTGGCCCGTCTCCAGAACAGGACTTTATTTACGCCTCGCTGTAAATACGGAGGTTAAGGCGTGCTGGGTCGGGATCTGTGGGCTTCTGGGGATAGAGAAGAGGAAGGCGGGGGAAGGAAGGGAGGTGGAGGGGATAGGAAGGGAGGTGGAGGGGGTAGGAAGGGATAAGAAGTAAGGAGGGAGGGATCAGAGGGACGGGGAGGGAGGGAATGAGGGGAAGTGGAAGGAGTTGTGGAAAGAGGATTGGGAGGCAAGAAAAGAATCTAGTAGGAAGGATTGGGTGTGAGAGAGAGAGAGAGAGAGAGAGAGAGAGAGAGAGAGAGAGAGATCGGGAAATAGGGGGAGGGGGGGGAGAGGGGGTAGGAAGTTGTGGAAAAAAGGAAAGAGAAGCATGAACAGAGACAAGACAAGTAAGAAGAGCTCGAAGGACAAAGAGAAAGCCATGAGGGAGAGAGGAACTAGAAGGAGGAATAAGTAGGGAGAAAGGATAAGAAACGGGGAGGGAGAGAATGATGGAGAGTAGAAGCAGGGAGGAGTTGTGGAAAGAGGATTGGAAGGCGCGGAGAGAATCTGTTAGGGAGGAGTGGGGAGCAAGGAGAAAGTTTAAGAGGTTCCTTCTTCCTTGCATTAAAAAAAAAAAAAAAAAAAAAAAAAAAAAAAAGAGAGAGAGAGAGAGAGAGAGAGAGAGAGAGGGCATGAGGGGTCAGGGAGGGTCAGGACAGTAAGACACTCGAAAAATTCTTCCCAGCAGATCCGTCCAACTGCATTAGCGGCGATGGTCATAAAACTGTTGGCAATCGTTTCCAGTCACATGAAGCTAAGCATCTCTTCAGTAGAGTTGTAAATACATGTGATAAAATGTGACACTAACATTTAAAAATCGCTTGGATAAGTATTTGGCTGACATTCCCCGAGTAAAGATGTTCATTCTTGAGCTAGAAAAGAGTTCGCTGTATTATTATCGTACAGTAAAGCACCCTCATCTATGTGGGGCTGGAGCTCACCTCGCCACTGCTGGTCTATAAAATGTGTGGCCGTCACGTAATTATGACGTGACGAGATGGGCTCCAGACCCACAAGGATGAGGGTGCTCTACGGCACGATGTTCTTACAACCTGTCATTATATACAATTTGTCAACCATCGTGACCTGAAAAGCTTCAATTCACTGCAACCCACACTGCAACAGGACAGGGTGTGTGGACTCGATAGGAAAAACGCCATAAATAAGCGACGGTCACACATGCTTTAGACCTGCAGTGGCGAGGAGGGTTCGAGTTCCACACACATAAGGGTGCTTTACGGTACGATGTTACTACAACCTATCGTTAATATATAGACAGCGTTCTTCGCTTTTGCCGGACACTCCAAAAGGCACGACTAAGCCAAGTAAAAATATAGGCCTATTTATTTCATATAGCTGTAAATTATTCAACTGGAAAGAGATTAGGGGGAGGAGAATGGGAGGGCATGGAGTAATTAAATTCTCCCCAGTCCCACCCACTTCAAGAGAGAGAGAGAGAGAGAGAGAGAGAGAGAGAGAGAGAGAGAGAGAAAAAAAAGACAGACAGACAGAGACAGAGCAGGTATGGAGAGAGAGAGAGGGAGGACGCAAGGGAGGGAGAGATGAAGAGGCAAGTAAAGGGAAAGGCATGGAGGCAAAGGAAGGTAGGGAGGAAGAAAGGGAGAAGCAAGTAGGAAGGATGGGAGAGGAGGCTAGGATAGGGGGGGTAAGTAGGGTAGGGTGGGGGAGGAAGGGAGGGAGAGTAAGGTAGAGAAGGACGGAGGAGGAGACAGGAAGAGAGAGGGGAGGGTAGAAGCAGGAAAGATGAAGGAAGCGACAGGTAAGTAGGTTGAGATGGCGGGAGGGATAGGCAGGTAGGTAGGGAGGAAGGATGGAAGGAAAGAAGGAAGCGAGGGAGGGATAGCAAGTGGGTAGGAAGGAAGGGAGAGAGGAAAGGGGCGAGGGAGGGAAGGAGGGAGCGGCAGGTAGAGGCGGAAAAAAGAGGAACAGGTAGACAGGGAGAGAGGGAGGGAGATACGGACTGGACGTGAAGGAGAGGCAGGTAGGGAGAGAGGGAAAGTAGGGTAGGGAGGGAGAGAGGGAAAGTAGGGTAGGGAGGGAGAGAGGGACAGACAGGAAGGGAGAAAGAGAGAGAGAGAGAGAGAGAGACAGGAAGGGAGAAGGAAAGTAGGGCAGGGAGAGAGAGAGAGAGGGAGAGACAGGATGGGAAGGGGGAATGAAAGGCAGGCTGGGAGAGAGGAAAAAGTAGGTAGGGATGGAAGGGGGTGGTAGATTAGGAGATGGAGGGAGGAAGGGAAGAAGGGAAAGAGAAGCAAATAGGGAAGGGGGGGAGGGAGGAAGAGATAGACAGGAAGGGTGGGAGTAGGTGAAGAAAGAGACAGATAAGGAACAACGAAGGAAGAGGGAGGGAGAGAGAGAGAGGGAGGGAGGGAGGGAGAGGTAAGCTGAGAGGTAGACAGGGAAAAAGTGAACGATGCGTCGAGGGAAAGATGGAAGGGGGCTGTAGGAAGGAAGTGAGGAGGGAGGGAGGAATGGGAAGAGGAAACGACACTTCTACGGAAGGTAATGAGAGGGGAGGGAGGGAGGGGGAGGGGGACAGTAAGGGAGAGAGTGAGGGGGTGTGAGGACGGGGCAAGGATGAGAGGGAGCGTGGAAGAAACAGGGAGAAGGGTGAGTGGTGGAAGGAAGGGGAGGTGAGAATGGGGGAGGGAAGGGGTGGAGGGAAAGGGGAGAGGGGATGGAAAGGAGAGGGAGGTGAGGAGATGGGATGGAGAAAGGTAAAGTGGGGGTGGAATAGAGTGGAGATGGAAGGGAGTGGATGTGGAAAGGAGTGGAGGTGGATGCGTGGGGAAGAAACCAAGGAATCAAAGTATTAAAACTACCTTGTCAACCCTCCCGCTTCCAAGAACTCAGGTATTTCAAGTAAGCTAGCACCAGACGATTTTGTTCACCTGAGAGAGATCCTGTCCGAGGAGGGGTTGAGCAGCTGGAGGCAGTGTGAGGAAGTTCTGAGGCAGCCAAAAAGTAGCAGACAGTGAGGAGGACAGATAGAGGAAGAGAAGAAGAGGCCGAGGATGAGCTGGGGGAAGAAAGAAGAGGCCGAGGGGAGAGATGGAGGAAGAGAAGAGGAGGCTGAGGATGAGTCGGAGGAAGAAAGGAGATGAGACCGAAGACGAGAGAATGAAGAGGAGACTGAGAAAATGAGGAAAATAAATGACTAAAGAAGAAAGATGGACAAAGAGAAGACGGTGGAAGGACAGAAGAGAAGAAGACTGAGGAGGAGAGGTAGAGAAGATGAAAAGGAGTATAAGGGAAGCAAAAACTCAGCAAACTTTCTAACCCTCATGTGGCTACTTGTGTCACTGTGGGTAATGACTATGGTATCTGATCTGACAGAATACAAATACGTTAGGAAATCGGGTATAATATTCTTAAACTTTCTGGAACTTAACTCCATCACTACCATAACTTGTTTTGCATTTTGGCCTTCCTACCTACATATTATTTTTTGTCTTTTTTTTATTTGGAAGAGAATTAGATACAAGCTTCATTAACCTACTCAGTACGAGATTCTAAGATGAACACAATAGTAGCAAGAACAAGCCTCAACAAGACGACACCGAGTTGAAATGGCTCAGGTGTAGATAAGACTGCTTGTACGAGTAGTAACGTAGCTACCAATCCTGCACAACCAAACGAGAACGAATATTAAAGTGAAAAAAAAGCAAACAAAGTTATATATGACAACATACAGAACGTTTTGCCGACTTGCTTATCCTGCACAAAGCTTCAGATACGGCCCAAAATACTCGACTCCTATCATACCCCACCTATTCAACCTTAAACATATGAGGACAAGGAAAAATAAGATCACCAGGGAACAAACCCACAATCTCATGGAATTCTTAGAGAAGGTGAATGAATGGAAAACACTGATAAACTGAGGATAAAGGAAGAAAGAACTATGCCTTTGAGAGGGTACGAATGTCTAAGGAACAGAGATATAAGAAAATGGGAGGAAGATATGGAAGGAACGGGGAGAGAGAGAGATGAGGGAATAGAGGGAAGGATAGATAGATGGATGGATGGATGAGAGGGAAGGATAGATAGATGGATGGATGGATGAGAGGGAAGGATAGATAGATGGATGGATGGATGAGAGGGAAGGATAGATAGATGGATGGATGGAGGAAGGGAGGGAGAGAGGAAGGGAAGGGGGAAAAGAGGGAGTGAGGGCATGAGCAAGGGAGAGAGAGGTAAGGAGAATGAGGAAGGGTGAGAGAGAGAGAGAGAGAGAGAGAGAGAGAGAGAGAGAGAGAGAGAGAGAGAGACGGAGGAAGTGAGGAAGTGTCAGAGGGAGGGAGGAAGGCTGGGAAGGTGCGTGTGAAGCGGAAGTGGCATGGGAATATGAAGGCGGGAGAGAATGAGGGAGACAATGGATCTGTGTGTGTGTGTGTGTGTGTGTGTGTGTGTGAGAGAGAGAGAGAGAGAGAGAGAGAGAGAGAGAGAGAGAGAGAGAGAGAGAGAGAGAGAGAATGAAGCAAAATGAAGAAAAAAACATGAGGCTAAACAAAGGAATATAGATATTCAGAGAGAGAGAGAGAGACAGAGACAGAGAGAGAGAGAGGATGAGATACAGATGCAGAAGAGAGGGTGAGGCAGAGATTAAAGAAGGGAGAAGGGGAAGAGTGAGACAGAGTAAGAAAAGAAGAGAGTGAGAAAGAAATGAAGAGAAAAACCAAGAGATAAGGAGAGAAGGGGAGAGGAAGAGATAGTGACACAGAGGAAGAGAAGAATGAGACAGAGAAGAGAGTAAGGAGGAGAAGAGTGAGAAAGAGAGACAGAGAAAGCAAAGAAGAAAGCGAGAAAGCGATAGAGGAGAAGAGGAGTCAGGAAAGAAGAGGCAGAAACTGGGGAAAAGAGCAGGGGAAGAGAAGGGGAGATAGTGGGGAGAGATGAGAAGAAAGGTGAAGAAAGATAGACGAAGAAAAGAAAGAGAGGAAGAGAAAAGAAATAAGAGTGAGGAAGGGAAAAAAGAGAGGAAGGGAAAAAAGAGAGGAAGGAAGAGAAGAGTGAGAAAGGAAGAGAGACAGAAAAGAGAGGACGAGTGAGAAAGAACGAGAAAAAAAGAGAGAGAGCGAGACAGCTAAAAGGTAAAGGATCGATATTTGCAAGGGCTGAGTGGGATACAGAGAGAGAGAGAGAGAGAGAGAGAGAGAGGACAAAGGGGGTGAGGAGGAGGGAAAGGGAAAAAGAGTTAGACGGGTAGGGGAGGGGGAGATGAGTAGGGGAGAAAAAGAGAGTGGGAAGGGGAGAGGAAGAGGGTGGAGTAACAGGAGAGGAAGACAGTGAAAGCGGAAGAGGGGAGAGAAAGAGGGGAAGGGAGAGAGGAAGATTGAGAGAATTCGGGGAGAGGACTAGGAAGGAGGGAAGGGGAAAGGGAGAGAGGAAGGGCAGGAGAGGAAAAGGGGAAGGGGAAGGGTAGAGGAGGAGGGGAGGCAAACAGATGGGTAGTGAGTGAATGGAAAGGAATGGAAGTAAATAAAGGGATATTTAAAATTAAATAAAGCATTAAAAACAGAATAAAACGGAAAATAAAAAGGAGCAGAGACGGAGGTGAATGGAAGAGACAGACAACTGAAGGAAGAAGTGAAAGCATAGAGAGTTAAGAGCAGGAACGGGGAGAGAGGAAAATGGAAGGCGAGAGGGATGGAGGGAGGGAGAGAGGGAAGGAAGGAGAGCTACTGAAAGGAACGAATGACAAAGGGAGAAAGAGCCGGAGGGAGAAATGGGAAGGAGAGAGAGAGAGAGGGGGGGGGGTAAGCAGACCCACTCCCACCTGCAACCTGACCCGCCAAACCAACCATTTACGTCTGCATTCAGGCCCGGCCCCACCCTGCACACACACACACACACACACACACACACACACACGCCTTTAACCCTTTGACTGCTGGGGCTTCTGTGGACTGTGAGAAAGTCGTGTGGTGTCGGCCTACGTAAAATTCCAAGGTATATTTGACGCCAAGAACGAGTCACTTTAGTTTTAGAAGCCTGAGACCGGAAGAATTTTTTTTTTTTTTTTTTTTTTAATGCGAGGAAGAAGGAACCAAAGGATGTCTCTCAGTGGATGCAAACGTCGTGTAAAAAATAATATACCTAAAAATAAACAAATATGAAATAAACAGTAAATGAATAAATACAAAAATAAACACTAAATAAAAATAAATAGTAAAAAATAATATACTTAAGTGCACTAAATAAAAATAAATAGTAAAAAATAATATACTTCAGTTGATGTATTTTCTGCCATTACTGGCCTCAGTACTAACAAGGCATATGGGCCTGATGGGGTCCCTCCTGTTGTTCTCAAGAACTGTGCTTCTGTACTTACACCCTGCCTAGGCAAACTATTTCGCCTTTGTCTGTCAACTTGTACCTTTCCTTCTTGCTGGAAGTTTGCTCTCATCCAGCCAGTCCCAAAGAAGGGTGACCACTCCCAACCCTCCAACTATCGTCCAATTGCTTTAACGTCCTGTATTTCAAAAGTTTTCGAGTCAATTCTTAATAAAAAAATTTTAAGGCATCTTTCCTATCACAACCTTCTTTCCGATCGTCAGTATGGGTTCCGTCAGGGACGCTCCACTGGCGATCTTCTCACCTACCTTTCAGACTCCTGGTCATCCTCCTTTCGGGACTTTGGCGAAAGCTTTGCCATTGCACTTGACATCTCAAAGGCTTTCGATCGAGTCTGGCATAAATCTTTAATTTCCAAACTGCCCTCCTACGGTTTCTATCCTTCTATCTGTACCTTCATCGCTAGCTTCCTTTCTGGTCGTTCTATAGTTGCTGTCGTAGACGGCCATCGTTCTTCTCCTAGATCTATCAACAGTGGTGTTCCTCAGGGCTCTGTCCTATCACCAACTCTCTTCCTTTTATTCATCAATGATCTTCTAAGCTGTACATCTAACTCTATCCACTCATACGCTGATGACTCCACCCTTCACCTTTCCATTCGGTTCCCGCAACGCCCATCTCAACAGTTACTTCAAGAAACAAGGGATGAGGCTATGGCACACCTAATGTCTGACTTGGCTCATATCTCTGACTGGGGTAAAAATAATATGGTTGTCTTTAATGCTTCTAAGACTCAGTTCTTACACCTATCAACCCAACAAAATCTTCCACAGGTATACCCACTAATGTTTAATAATATTCAGATTAATCCTGCATCATCCTTGAACATGCTTGGGGTTTCATTTACTCGGGACTTATCTTGGAAAGATCATATTGCATCTCTTGTAAAATCTGCTTCCAAGAGATTGGGTGTGCTAAGCCGACTCCGCTCTTTCTTTACCCCTGCACAATTGTTGACTCTATACAGGGGTTTTATCCGCCCCTGTGTGGAGTACAACTCTCATGTGTGGGGAGGCTCCCCACATACAGCTCTTCTCAATAGGGTGGAGTCAAAGGCTTTTCGTCTCATTAACTCTCCTCCTCTTACTGACTCCCTTCAACCTCTGTCTCTTCGCCGCACTGTTGCATCTTTATCTCTTTTCTATCGCTACTTTAATGGTCACTGCTCCTCTGAACTGTCTGCTTGCATTCCTCCACCTCTACGACGGGCGCGTAGCACCCGTCTGGCAGCAAACTCTCATCCCTTTTCTGTCCAACTCTCTAATGCAAGAGTTAACCGTTACTCCCAGTCTTTCATTCATGCAACAGGTCAGCTCTGGAACTGTCTCCCTCTGTCTGTATTTCCTCCTGCCTATGATCTCCAGTCTTTCAAACGCAGTGTGTCCAGGCATCTCAAAATGATCGGATCTTGAATTTGGCTCTCTATTGTATTTTGTTTTTCTCTTGGAGGGAACTGTTACTGCGGGCTCATGGCCTTTGGTTCCTTCTTCCTCGCATAAAAAAAAAAAAAAAAAAAAAAAAAAAAAAAAAAACAATCGAAGCAGAGGAATCAGCACACCAGCCGCCAATTACCACACTCTCACAACACACGTCCATCTATCCATCAATCAGACGGAACGTAGGGTCCCGTGGCTAGGCGTCTCAGTCCACGCACTTAAGGAGAAAGCAACCAGGTGCTCTTTAACGGCAATACGTGAGCCATAAGCCCCAACCTATCCTGGGAATGGCACCCTTATGGACCACATCTGGTTGAAGCGCCTTAACTCACTACACTACAAGGCGTCTAGGAAACTGTAGGAGGTCGACGGGGCTAATACATGACACCAACAGACAGTACAAAGACCCACCCTTGATATCAATGTGTGATTCGGAAAACTGTCCCACGAACGGGAAAGTGATCAAGTGCGACAAGGTATAACATAAGGAGGGTTAATGGTGACGGTATTAACACTTGGGCTCCTATGACTCCCTCTCATTCGAACAGAATAATTTGGCGTTAGCGGGGATACCAAGACAGAGTTGTCCTGACCATGACGGGGTTAATCGCTCCACTCTTACACACGACACCCTCCTTGTCTCACGCAGCACGCCACAGACCCTCCTCATCTCGCAGCATTTGCCGTATTTTCATGTCTCGTAGTTATTAAAAGCGATAATACTTCTAGGATTGCTGATTCTGTCCGTCTGCCTCTCACTAACGATTTTCGGACGCGAGGTGCACCATTCCTGTAATTCTTGGTGATTTTCGCGAGGCCACACCACACCATCCCACACAAAATCACACCACACCACACCATCCCACACAAAATCACACCACACCACGCTATACCATCCCACACCACACCACACCACACCATCTCACACAAAATCACCATCCCACACCACATCAAGAGCATTATTAGAAGCACCATGAAGTTCCTGAGTACCTTTGTGCTTTCAACAGATCACATTATTTCTCTTGCCAAATCAAAACCGTCTTGGTCTTATGGATTCCTGCATAATTCTTTTCCTCTCTCTCTCTCTCTCTCTCTCTCTCTCTCTCTCTCTCACACACACACACACACATACACCCTGGACACACTTCGTCTGAATTCTGTGACCGGACGTCCTACCCTTTACAGCGTACATGTAGCACCAATCTATTCATAATCTTTGGCTGGTGAAAATTATATCCAAGAACAAAGACAATAATAATAAGGAGGAATTAAGCATACTACTCTCCCGCACACCTGGCCCCTCACGACGCAGGTAGAACAGGGCACATAACGTGAAAATTAAGGTAAAAAAATACACACGGGAAATTTGCTGACCTGATCCTGTTAATCCCTTCACAACGATGACGTGATATTTATTCCTGCTGCTGCCAGACAATTTTATTCAGCCTTGGAAAATCCCCAGGTAGTGAGGGAATTAATACTGGCTGCATCTAAGTCCTTCAGTTCCAAAAGCCTATTCTAAGCTGAGAAAAATCGTCTGGAAGTTAACAGGAATATGAAAAATGACGTCCCTCCTCGGGCTGAAAGGATTAATTATGCTGGAAGGGTACAGTATAAGCGGAGGACAACGGAATGATGACAATGATATAGCTCCGCCCACGCTTGACTTTGCTCTCTCAGATTTGCTTGTTATATCGTCTGGTGATTATTAGCCATTACAAATATACGGCAAGCTAAATAATCCACTATATCTTATTAAACCGATCTTAATTCTACCGCTGTTGGTATGTGATGTGATAGCTACTGTACTTACTATCATGGCAATTCATGGAAGTGTATATTAAATGTTGATACGCTGTATTTGATCTGAACTGGACAAATCTATCATCTCTTGCAGTGTTGACATACTGGCCCAGGGTACAATGTATGTGATATATAGTTGCGAGCATAAATACTGATCCTGTACAAAACGATAAATAACGAGACAATGAGGGATGACTTTAGAAACCCTGGGTGCGACATGCGGAACCCAACAAACTTCTAAGAACATTAGGTCAGAGTTTCATAACCACTGTTCTAAAAAGTACGGTAAAACGGTATTTCTGTCTGCGACTGTATACTTCCTTGGGTGCGTATTTCCGTTCTCCGGCCCATTTCAGCACAAATCGCTAATTTTTCCTCGTCTCAAAATGACCATTCTTCCTTTTATTTATCGACAACCCTAACCTAACCTAAACACCTTAACTTAACCTAACCTAACTCTACTCATCCGGCCTAACCAGATCTAACCTATCCTTACCTAACCAAACCTCACCTAACAGCTTATCCAATGTAAACAAAACACCCTAACTTAACCTATCCAACCTAACCAAACATAACTCCAACAAACTATCCTAACCCTAACAGATTAACATAAACAGACCTAGATCTTCCTGGAAATTAAAGTGCTCAAACTGACTCCCATACTTAAATATGCTCCCTGGCTTCATGGCGATTCAGTGGGCAGAACAATTTAGTAGGGTTATTTTCACTACAAAGAAATGGGTCAGTGTCACAACTTGAATACTAAGTCGTTGCTGTATTAAATGCAATGAGTCTCCTTGGTTACTAGACAAATGAACCCTCCAATCTGACTATACCGTACTTGGCCACTAACTGAGCTGCAAGGGGTTAGAGGTCGTTGTCAGGTTAGAATAAACATGTCATAGTCAACAGCATCTCGGAGTTAGAATTTGTGACAGGCTGAGTGTGTTGTGGTGTTGCTTCCCATCCACTAGCCCACACTGCCAATCCAAGTTTAGATCGGATTCACAAACAAACTTACGATCAATCCCCTGTCGTAACTCTGATTTGTTAACGCAGGAAGGATAACGAAAGGAGAATGCAGAGTCCTCCCATGTTATTTAATCCTCCTGTAAAACGCAAATCTTGGTTATGGAAGCAAAATGATCGCAGGCTTTATCAGTTCTCTGCAGGAGGAACAAGGGAAGGAGACTACAGACTCCGTGTACCTAGTTCTTCCTCTAAAAGCAAATCCTTAGTTTACGGCAGAGGATCGATGGTAAATACAGCGTGTCCCTAGAAATTCGGGAAAAGTTTGAGGTTATTGTTGGGCTCATAACGAGTAAGGAAAAAAAAAATGGATACATCACCACGGGTCCAATTTTCATACGTTGCGGAGCTGGAATTACTAACAAAAGCTAATGGGTTAATTGTGAGGCTGATCATTTTCCCTATTAAGGTTATCCGTAAACGTACCTCCATACCGGCTGAGAACTGGACCCATATTGATACAGCATTTAAAATCCTGAAATTAGTTCCAGAATAACCTCCTAAAGCATCTCAAAAACTTGGCGTGGCACCCTGTACGCTGGAGATCCCCCCCACCCACCTCCCCCCGTCTTGAGACAGCCATCCAGTGTGGTGAGATATGGGTCACCCCAAGCCAGAGCACATACAGCGGACCCACCACCCAAACACAAACAGCACATCACACACAGCATATCACGGACAGGTGGTGGGCCACTGAGGAGAGAAGACTGCTGCCTGAATAGACGTGAACTCGATCCTAGGCTAAGCAGGGAGCCGTCTGATGATTTAACAGATTTTATAGACTTTCCGCTAGACTCATCGACATGCCATATGAACAACCCCATTTAATACCATCACGTCAGTCCTAAAATAGACCGAGCTAGTATATACGTAATATGAACAGTGGGTATTGCCGAAGCAGTGACATGTGAAGGTATGTGGTATGTTGGAGGACTGCTGGGTCTTAGCCGTACACATAAAAGAAAAAAAAATCAAACTACAGCCTCCAGAGCCATCATGTGTTTTGTTTCACAGTCCCAGGCATTGATCTATCATTGACTCCTTTACTAGCTCAGTAGGAGCGTAGCGACCCGGAACTAGGATACTTAGCCCAGACATTTAAGGTAAATGTGGCCAGTCGTTCTTCGCTAAGCGGTATTATGTAATACACCTTAACCATCTTTCGAAAGTAGATCTTTCTGGGCCACATCCAGTTGGAGTTTAACCCATTCGACCACGAGGCGTTCATCTGGTTGTATGTTTACCACCTAATGTTATAAATGGGGCTTTGGGCTATAAGACACTATCAGGCTACAAGTCACTCAGTGCAGTCACTTAGATAAATTCTACCCACATACTTCACATGTATTTACCGCAAGGATACAACACTTTCGATCCGACTCGAACCTTGAGGTGCGTGAATGTCAGAGTGAAGGTGTTGTACTGTAACAAGTTATGTTAGTGTGTGTAGTACTGAAGTTACTATACCGCCTACTGTACATCAACCACCACGAACCTACCTTACCACAGAGAAGTTTGCATGAGAGGAATTTCTTTTTGTTAGAGTAAATCGTACGGCTCTACCCTCAGAGAACTGTAAGAGTAAGAGAACACACGTGACAAGCGAAATGAGAGGTTTGATACTTTCCACTGATGGTAACTTTCTTTTGCCAAATAAAATAGTCTGGTGTTAGCCATAATGAACTATTCCAGGCCAACAATGTCTGTACAAAAGTTAAGTATAATTAAGGACAGATAGTCATTATTAGCCACTTCTTACAACCATAACACAATTGTCTGCCATTAACCACCATTATACATTTACTTCTTCCCCTCCATTCCTTACCCATGAACTTCTTGTCTCTCCTCCTCAATTCTTTCTTTCACTATCCTTCCCGCCCTCCTCCTCCTCCTCCTCCTCCTCCTCTCCGTATGGACCTACTCTCTCTCCCTTCTCACTCTTACTCCCCCGTACAATTCTACATCCTCTCCCTTCCCTATTCCCTTATTTTCTCTCTCTCTTCCCTCTCCCTCCTTCCCTGTCTCCCTATCGAGCTACAGTCTCCCTCTTCACTTCTTACTTCTCTCCCATTTTCTCTCCCTCCGTATGGATCCACATTCTCTCTAGTGCCTTCTTTCCCTCCATCTCTCCTCCTCTCACTCACTCCCTTCCCGCCACACCACCGCCACCACCATTACCATCCCTGCCACAGTGAAACAGGAGCCTCGTAAGTCCCATTAGACACCATTAGCCTCAATAAAGCCAAACACAACACTGCAAGTCAAAACCATCAGACATTACCAAACTTGCACTGAACACTACTAACACTCTCAGGCTTCTTCAACATGCGCTTACCTGAATAAAATACTTTGGCGTTTGCTGCAAGAAATACTAGAGTTGTTCTGACCATGATGGGGTTAAGAGGCATTAGTACCATTATCATTTAATAAAACCACTAGACACCATTTACCTTTACCTTTGCCGAAGTGCCGGTCATGTGACGTTAGCAGCCATGGAGCGCCATCTTCCTCTACCCTCAGCTATCCTGATTAACTCCACATTGCTGACTGTTTCTTGTAAATCGTTTCTTATAGAATCCATATACTTTAATCGTTGTCTTCCTCTTGCTCTTCTTCCCTCTATTCTTCCAAGTAAACAGTTATTTTCAAGTTCTTTTATAATATGTCCCAAAAATTCCATCTGTCTTTTCCTTACAGTCTTCATCATTTCCCTCTCCACTCCTGCCCTTCTCAGAACTTCTTCATTTGTTACTTTTTCTATCCATGATATTCGCATCATTCTTCTCAAAAACCATACCTCAGCTGCTTGTAATCTCTATCTCATTTTCTTCTTTACTGTCCACGTCTCGCACCCGTATCATAGCGTTGACCAGACAAAACATTTCAACACCCTTATTCGTGTCCTCATATCCATAGTTATGTTAGTAAAAAATTTTCTCATTCGTCCGAAAGCTCCTTTAGCAATAACAATTCTTCTTACAATTTCCCTCTCACTTCCTCCGACATCTGATATAACAACACCCAAGTATTCGAAACTTCTCCCCTGCTCTCTATAGCTTCCGTGGATATTAAGTTGGATATTTATCGCTTCTCTCCGTTTTGTTAGTACCATTTATTTAAGCACCACATAAATCACTACGGATGGGGTGCTACAAAGCCTCCCAAGCTTCTTATAACGTCAAGGTAAGAACTTTTCACACCATTATTAGCTATACTCTTTTCACTTTGCCTTGGCCTAAACCTGTCACATCTCCACCTTGAATGCTGACTTGTAACAATAAATTAACCCCAGGATGCTACTCACGAGGAAGAGCTGTGTAAAATTACAGAAACATAACAATGTCTTTTTCATCCGCTGAGCTATGTGAAATATGCCACAAAAGGGTGAAAAATCTTGACCAAGTTAAAATGACGTTAAATATGAAAAAAATATATATATATAGCGAACACCTTTACCCCATCACTGAACACCTTTACCCCATCACTGTCTAGCCCCATTACCCCTGAGTGAACATCATTAGGCACCATTAAACCCGAACACTGGCCATTAACTAGGTGTCCCCGGGCCTGATCGCTGTAAGCCTGTAGTGAACACCATTAAGCACCATTAAAGCCATTATAAAGCCATTACAATGATGGCGTTATGAAAGAAGTCCCCACCAGACACTGGGACACAGAGGCAGGCAGGAAGGGAGGGTGGTAGGCAGACAGGCAGGCAGGAAGGGTGACAGACAAGCTGGGAGGAAGGGTGGCAGATAGACAGGAAGGGTGGAAGGGTGGCAGGCAGGCAGGGAGGGAGAGAGGAAGGATGGTATCCGGGGAGGGCAGAGTGGAAGGGAGGGTGGCAGGCAGGAAGGAAGGCCGGGAGGAAGGGAAGGTGGCACGCAGGAAGGCGGAGAGGCAGGGAGGGTTGCAGAGAGGCAGGTAGCGGGGGAAAGCTGGAGGAAGGGAGAAAGGCTGGGGGACAGGAAGGGAGAAAGGGAGGCAGGGAGGCAGAGAAGGAGAGAGGGAGGGTAAAGGGAGGGAGGGAGGCAATGAGAAAGAACGGAAAGGAGGAAAAGAGGAAGCAAAGGGAGGAAAATGATGGATGGAGGATTACAGGAAAACAGGGAGGGAGAGGAAGTGAGAAGGAAGGAAGGAAGGAAGGAAGTGAAGACCGGAAGGAAAACAGTGGGGGGGGGGAGGGAAAAAGAGTGAAGGGGAAGGAGGAAGAGTGGGAGACAGGAAGAGAAGGGGAGGAAAAAAGGTGGAAGGGAGGGAAAGAAGGAGATAAAAAGTAAAATGAAACCAAGAAAATTCTAAAAAAGGGGGACGGAGGGCGGGAGGAGGAAGAAGGAAGGATAAGGGAACAGGAGGGAGGGAAGGAGGGATTTGAGACTGAGGGAGGAAAGGAGGGATTTGAGAGGGAGGGAGGAAAGGAGGGCTTTGAGAGAGGGCGAGGAATGGAGGAAAGGAGGGGATGTAGGAGGAGGGACCTGAAAGAGAATCCTTGAAACGGTAATAGTAGGATCGAGGGAGCTGGGGGGGGGTGAGGAAGAGAGGGGGGGGGGCTGGCAGGGCGACGGCACACAGAAGGGTAAACAGGGAGGCAGGCAGGCAGAGAGGCAGAGGTGGAGGTAGAGGGATAGGAAATGGGAGATGAGGAGGTGGGTAAGAAGGAAATGAGGGAGGCAGAGGAGAAGGAACGAGGGAGGAAAGAGGGGAGGCACGGAGGCATGGAGAAAACATGGATGAGGAGGCTGAGCTGGAGGTAAGAGGAAAGAAGGGAGGCAGAGGGAGAGAAAAAAGGGAGGAAAAAAAAGACAGGTAGGGTGGAGGAAGGCAAGGAGGGAGGTAAAGGGAGAGGAGAAGGGAAGAAAGAGGGCAGGTAACCGACAAGGAGAGAGAGAGAGAGAGAGAGAGAGAGAGAGACAGCAGGGGCAAGGGGAAAGGAAAATGAAGATACAAGAGGCATGAAGAGAGGCAGGTGGTAAGGTGGTGGGTGAGGGCAAATGAGGATGGGGGAGGGGGAAGCAGAGAGGCAAGGAGGAAGGCAGAAAATGACGGAAAAGGGGAGGTGAGGATGCAAGGAGGAAGGGAGAGGGAGAGAAATAGGGAGGAAGGAAGAGGAGAAACTGGCAAGGCAGGGAGATAGGGAGGGATGGGGAGTACGGTGATAGCAGAGAGGGAAGAAAGACGATGCTGAGAAAAGCAGAAAGGCAGGGAAAGAGGCAGACAGGCAGGCAGGTAAGGCAATGAGAGATAGGTAAGAAGCAAGCCGGGGGCAGGATTGGGAGGGAAAAGGAGAGTGAGAGGGAGAGGGAGTTGGAGAGGGAGAGGGGAGGGGAGGGGAGAAGGGGGAGGCAGAAGGAGTGGAAGAGGGGGGAGGGATGGTAAGAGACAGGTGCAACAATAACATCTGTCAACACAAACCTTTTTTTCCTCCAAGATTCAGGTCAAGAAGATGCAAATGATGGGAAGAGGAGGAAGAAGAGGAGGAGAAGGAAGAAGAGGAGGGAGAAGGAAGAAGAGGAGGAGAAGGAAGAAGAGGAGGGAGAAGGAAGAAGAGGAGGAGAAGGAAGAAGAGGAGGGAGACGGAAAACAGAGGAAGGGAAAATGTATGGAGAAGACTGGAAAAAAAAAAAAAAGAGAGAGAGAGAGAGATGAAAAAAGAAGGAAAAGACAAAACTGAAATGAGAAAGAGAAGGAAAAATAAAAAAGAACAGAAAAGGTAAGAAAAATATAAAGATAAAGAAGCTGGAAAATGGAAAACGGGGGAAGAAAAAAACAAAGCGAAAGAGAGAAAATGCGGGGGGGGGGGTAAGAAGACAAGAAAAGGATTCGGAGGAGGAGGAGAGAGAGAGAGAGCGAGAGAGAGAGCGAGAGATACAAAGCTGTGTGATTTTCTCTCTCTCTCAACCCCTTCACTACGATGTCTGTTATTGTACTGCATGTTTTTATTCTCCTACCCGACAAACTTTATTTTTTATTTTTTTAACATCTGGAATAACCTCTTGCACTTAAAGGGACAGGAATAATCTCTCTAGACCTCTGCATTAAGAGAGGCCTGCCCAGGGTCAAATAAATCGCCTGGTGCTGGCAACAAGAAAACAGGGAGTAGTACACACACAGCTCACCACCCACGTTTGGTCTAATGGCCGAAATTTTGACTCCGTGACCTTGAGCTCCGACCGACTGCTATCAAAATCGGATCACTCCATTCTTGCCTGATCCTTAACACTTCCAACTAGCTGGGTTCAAATCTGATCAAAACTTTTGGAGTTGACCTTGCCTTGTGACCCTAACCCACTGGCCTTTTGTTGTGACCTTGACCTTTGACTGATCGTTCTCTAAATCATTTCGGTCTTACCATACCTCGAACCCTTCCACCAAATTTCAATTCATCAGTATAATAGCTGTTTAAGGTGACCTTGCTAGATCAGATTTGACCATGCCCTGTGACCTTTACATTTGACCGGATATTCTTTAAAAAAAAAAAAAAAAAAAAAAAAAAAAAAAAAGTCGACCCCTTGTTCTACAACTCATCCACCAAATTTAGTTGATACATCATGTCTGAATTATTTGTTCACACACACACACACACACACACACACACACACACATCCAGCAAAACGTACCACCTGCTTTCACTTCGTGAGCACGTGTGTGTAAGTTAAAGTGTTAACATGTCGCTATAACTCTCTCTCTCTCTCTCTCTCTCTCTCTCGTCTTCATTACCTCCCTGGATGAAGAAACAAACCATTAAAAAAAAAAAAAAAAAAAAAAAAAAAAAAATTTAACCCAATCACTGCCATGGCGTATCGTTTATTGCATACCTGTTTTCGTGAGGCAAAATTATTCAGCTTAGGAGAATCACCTGGAGAAGGATGGGTTACTGGAAGCTGTATCTAAGTGTACTAGTACGAAAAGTCTGTCTTTGGCCGAATAAGAGCCCTAAGGAGATTGCGACTGTGTAACAGAAACTGCAGTACATACTCGGAGTGATGGTGTTAATTTCCCACGGCACAGATGACACGCTTATCATATTCAAAGATCAATATTTTCAGAAGATATGAAATTGCGGGAGTTTACGTATCCTCCCCAAGACTCCACTCCATTTACTGTAGAGGTAAGAGATAGTAACTCACTCTGGCTCCTATGGCTCACTTTCGGCTTCATAAATCGACTAGCCTTCGTGGGAATTGGTAAAAAATTTGTTTCTTTGGCTCACACTCAGCTTACTATAATCGTCTGTCGTTAGCTGGAACAGAATATAAGAATTGTACCGATCATGGGAGGCTTAAATTGTTGGCAAATGTTTCCAGTCAAAGAAAAAAAAGGCAGTTCTTCAAGTGGGTGTAAACATACGGAACAAACTGCCCAGTAAACTGGAGAGGTATGATACAGCACTGACAGCCTCCTGAATTCCATGACGTCAATTTGTAGTTTATTCTTGCTACCTTCAGAGGACTTGATTTAACTTAGATCTCTCGTGTTAAATATTGAATGAATGCTATGTCTAACTACTACACCTCAAAACGTCTCTCTAGGGCTCAATAAATGCGTCTGAAACTACCAAGAAAAACGGAAAAAAATGGGTCTTTGAACAGGTACAATTTCTCGTATCCACCTCAGCTTGGCACGATCACGGATGAATAGTACCGTGTTTTATACCATCTAAGTCATGGAACAAAGATTAGACCAGCATCGTTAAGTATATATTGCAATAATTATTCCCTCTCAGATTTACCCATTCAAGGATTTCTCCCCATTGAGCAAAAACGAATGACGCTAATCAGTTAAAACTCCCACTTATAACAGCAGCAGAGAAAGGGTTATTGAACCTTTAACTGCTGGATTTTTCTCATCTGAATAAAATAACGTGGTGTTTGCCTTAATAAAGTATATACCAGTCGCGGCAAAAGCGCTAATACACAGCTGACTGTATTTTCCTTCGTTCTTTCGTACGATATTCCGAGACAGTTTTTTCATGCTGCAACATGGTCTTGACTTTCTAGATTTGGAGGTACCTCCAGAAGCGGCTCTGTTCATTTCTCTCTCATTAACAATTTTCGGCTGCAAGGTGCTTCATTCCCGTAGACTTTAGCGCCTTCGGTGAAACCACTCTACATCACATAACACACAGTACCACCCCCTCACACTAAGCCACACAAACACCCTCTCACACCAAGCCACACAAACTCACCCTCTCACACCAAGCCACACAAACTCACCCTCTCACACCAAGCCACACAAACTCACCCTCTCACACCAAGCCACACAAACTCACCCTCTCACACCAAGCCACACAAACTCACCCTCTCACACCAAGCCACACAAACTCACCCTCTCACACCAAGCCACACAAACTCACCCTCTCACACCAAGCCACACAAACCCACCCTCCCACACCAAACAGCAAAGGCACTGGCTGAAGAACCCTGAAGCTCCCACATCCAGTACTTTTCAATTCGTTGTGAGAGATGTGGCTGGAGGGATTGGTGGGTGCAGGGAGCCTTTTTGCTTTACTAATCCTATGTTGGACTCTGAGAAAAGATAACAGAAACAAACAGCCTCCAAAGGATTAACGGGCTTGTTGCTGTCTGTTTTTCCACTGTGTTTTCTGTCTCCCCTCTTCCACACCTCTCTCAGCCCCTTCCCTTCCTCACCCTCACTTCCTTCCCTCTCTCAGACTTCGCTCCCTCTCCTTCATTTTACCTCTTTCTTTCCCTCCTTCCTTCCCTCTACCTCATCTCCATCCCTCCTCCTTCATTACCTCCTTCAATATCTGAAAACTCGCTTCCTCTCCTTCACTCCCTCCATTCCTCTTATTTACCTCCTTCCATCAATCTCGTCTCCACCCCTCTCTCCTCCTTATCTCCCTCCATCTCTCACCATGCATCTCTCTCTCTCTCTCTCTCTCTATAACTCCCACACTCCTTCCCCTCTTTTACCTTATCTCCATTCCTTTCCTCTTGCTTCTCTCTCTTTCTCTCTCTCTCTCTCTTTCTCCCTTCATTATCATAATGTTCCTTTTCCTTCCTAATTTTCTTTTCCCAATCTTTTAGTTTCTACCTCCTTTTTCCTTTTATTTTGTCCCCTTCTCTTATTGTTCATCTGTTTCTCTCTCTCTCTCCTCATTTTGCCTTCCTCTTTCCATTTTATTTTCCTTTCCGTTGCTCCTTCCCCCTCTTCTTCCTCACCCCTTCACCTCTTGTCAATTTTCCGCTCTTTCCCTTCGTTTTCCTGTGTGTCTTCTGTTTTCGTCTCTCATGTTTCATCTTCATTTCCTTTTCCCTAAGTCCCTACCCGTTTTACAGCCTTTCCATTATGTCATTCGCTGATTTCTCATTTCCTCTCCTCTCTTATCTTCTCCCCTCTCCTCCTCTCCCCTCTTCTCTCCTTTCACCTTTTCTCCTCTTCTCAATTCTGTTCTCTTCTTTCTTATCTCCACCCCCTTCTCTCCTCTCCTCTTCTCTCCTCTCTTCTTCTCTCCACTCAGTTCATTCCTCTCCTCTCTTCTCTCCTCTCCCCTCCTCTCCTCTGCACTCAGTTTTACTCCTCTTCCCTCTGAACTCGTCTGCTCTTCTCTCCTCTCTTCTCTTCACGTCTCTCCTTTCTCCCCTCTCCTCTACTCGCCATTCCTTTCCTCTCCCGCTGTTCTCCATTAACACTCATACTATACTAATTCCTTTTATCTCTTTTTCCTCCCAAATATACATTATAATGCTTCTCTAATAACGCCTCCTGCCTCTTTCTTTCCCTCGCTCGCTCACTCTCTCTCATTTATTTTCCCTCTCTACCTCTCTCACATTCTCTCCCTCCCTCCCTCACTGTCTACCTCACCTCTTTATTGACATTCATTTCCTCTCTCTCTCTCTCTCTCTCTCTCTCTCTCTCTCTCTCTCTCTCTCTCTCTCTCTCTCTCTCTCTCACCTTCCTATTCTCACTCTGGCCAGGTTAGAGGAAATTTATGTTAGTCCATTTCTTTCTTCCGTCCACGTCCTCCCCCTTCCCCCCTCACTCCTTGTACTCCCTTCCACCTTCCTCCTCCTTCCCCCTCCCTCTTTCTACTCCCCTCCTCCCTCCTCTTTCTTCCCATTCTTTTCTCCATATTCTCTCTCCATTCCCTCCCTCCTTCCCTTCTTGCCCTCTGACTCTATTTTCCTTTCCTCCGTCTTCACTTCATCTTCTTCCTATCTCTCCCCTTCCTTCCCTCTCCTCTCTTCGTCAGTCTGATCATTTCCTCAATATTATCTCCCCCTCCCCTCCCTTCCTCCCACTCTTCTGCCCTGTCCCTCTTTCCTCACCTTCCTCCGTTTCCCCCCCCCCCCGCTCCATTTTCCCACCATCAACTCATCTTTGGCTGTCCTTTTATATATTCTGCTCGCCTCCATTCCTCGCTTTCCTCTACAATTTTCCACATCTTTCTATCATTCCCATGCCCTTTCCTTCTTTCCATTTCTCCCCTCTTCTCTCTCTCGTTATCTCCTCTCACACTTTCCCCATTTCTTCTTTGCTCTCTCCTTTCATGCCTCCTCTTCTTCCTGATCTTCTAAATATTTTCCTTTACCAAATAATATCCTTTTGACTAAGTGACCCAAGGTTTAACAAGAAGCGGTGCCAAGGCACAGCAAACCCGTCCCCGGCAGTCATTTTAGTGCTGACATATAAACACAACAGGATATCTAGTCAAAGATGTCACATATCAAATTTGGAGTAAATCGGGTGAAAATTGACGATTTTATGCCCATCTGAAATTTTAGGCGCGACACACCTGACACTGACCCCCCCACCAATAACTGGAAGGTGACCCCCCTGATGTAATGAGGCATGTTATAGCATGCAGATTTTAAAGATGCACCTTTAGGTTTTGGTTTCATGTCGATACGACGAATCTGAAAGAAGTAATGACGAAAAAACGGTTTTTTTAATTGTTAAAATATTATTTAGGGCTACAGCCTGGGCCTGGGCCCAATTTGGCCCATAATTTAATCAGGTGATCAGAAGGTCATAGCCCATCACCCTTGTAATTTTAGTCAAAATTGCACTAGTAGTTTTCGTGTAAAGTTGCTAACAGACAGACAAACAAAAAGACAAACCGAGTGAAAACAATACCTGTCCCAGAGCCCCTCCGGGGCGGGGACGAGTAGAAATATAACAAAATGTAAATAACCAAGCGAGTTCGTCGACATCGTGTATCGTGTTGCCATAACAGTCAATCGGCATTACCAGCTGTCATAACCTTCAACCAGCATAACCATCAGCCGGCATAACCATCAACCAGCATAACCATCAACCAGCATTACCATCAACCAGCATAACCATCAACCAGCATAACCATCAACCAGCATAACCATCAACCAGCATAACCATCAACCAGCATAACCATCAACCAGCATAACCATCAACCGGCATAACCATCAACCGGCATAACCATCAACCAGCATAACCATCAACCAGCATAACCATCAACCAGCATAACCATCAACCAGCATAACCATCAACCAGCATAACCGTCCAAGGCACGACCGTCAGCGGGCATAACTGTCACCGGGCATAACCGTCCACCGCGTAACTTTCAGGCGCTGGACAGTCAAAAGTACCACAGCTGCCAAATTAGGAACTTCTGAGCTACATCAGAGACTTTCATTTCAATTCCGCAACAGTTTTTTGGAGGATCTTTCCCATATTCTAGCAATATATTGGCAATATTAGCTTATTCTTTAGCTACCCCGTGGCTTACGTGTTTAGCGACTTTATAACATCTTTTAATATCAAGTTTACAGACGCTCTGGCAACTGTCTCTGGCACCAATCAAAGCGCCCCATTATTTGCCTCCGAGACCAAACAGGCAACGACTTCAGTGATGATGATGCTGATTTAAGAGATCAGTTCAGGCAAATTCAAGGTCCATTTAGGCTATTCATTCCAACTTAAGGAAATTCAGATGCTGTTACACCAACTCAGGCCCGGGAAGTCTGCATTTAGCTCCTTTCAGGCAACACCATATCTACATCATATTTGTGTTTGCCTGAGAAAGATCCGTAACCCCATTCAGTTTAGTTGATGGTCAAGTGTGGTCAGATCGGAGGGACACATAACCAAGGAGATTCATTCCTACCCCACAACATAGGATCATCAAATGTCATGCAACCACAACTTAGCATTCACGCTGAGGTCATGGCCCAATTCCTTCAGATGAAAGCAAACCTACTCTAATAATTGTATGTGTATGTTGGTTTCAGTCATGCTCACGCCGCTCAGCTCAACGCTATTCACGTACATTTACCTGTGTTCAGAGGACGTATATAGAAACGCTTTAGGTTTCTGTTGTGTTTAAGATTATTTATGTATATATTTTTTTCTCTCACTCATACAGCTACCAAGTACTTCCCAGTCAAATTAAAGCCATTATTAAGATGACAAACTAGGGAAAACAAAACAACCATTGATGCTAGTTATCTGGTGTGGAGAGTCGTTTACTAGTTTGTTTGGTTAGGATTCTTTATAAATGCGACTTCTGATCCTTCTCATCCAATGTGTCAAAAGGCCGTGTTCTAAATGGCATAGGAAGATTCGAAGCACCTTTTCCTTAGCGAATTATTTGCGTATTACGCTTAACATCCTCTTGTACGTCATCTATATCGCTTAATATCGACACGTTTTCATCAGTGATATGTGAGAATACTAAGGTGGCTGGAATAGAATATTGTGAGTTGTTCCGACCATGAGTGGGGGAATGTTCCAAATATTTTACTCTCATACTACTGTGCCTGACTTCCAGCTGAATACTGATATACGATGCTGAAGAATACGGTACCATGAGAGAGGTACGGTCTAGCTACGTCACGAAAGTTTCATCCGGGCCATACACATCCATTCAGCCCGAAGGTCGTATTCTAGGTAGTACAAGAGGCCTCCAAACACCTCTTTCTCAGCGATTTATCTTTAATATTGCGCTCTAATATTCTCTTCTGGGGTATTTTACTCATTTTAACATCGACATAATTTGCATGAATAGAATACAGAAAGTTACTGAGGTCTTTGTGTGGAATAAATATGGTAGCTAAATGTGTTGCAAAATCTCGAAAGCCAAATACAATTCAACCCTCAGTCAGGCCATTCGGTTCAAATCAGGTCCATTCCCGCAGTTCAGGTTCAGTAAGAGAACTTCTGGTCCCATCTGCCTGTACCTGTATCTATCGGTTCATAAGACGTTCACTACACTCCTTCCTCAAGCTGACCAGGTACGAAGAAGCAAGGGTTGTCTGTAGTGGGAGGTGTGCCTGTGAATTTCCAGGTGCTGTATTTCACTGTATATGGTATGTGTGTTCCAACCTGTGAATGTCATCGGTGTGAACATACGCTAAACTATGAAACGACAAACCTCAAGGATCCATGTTAACTGCCCGCCGTTGTTTAAGGTGACTGTGGTAAGTCCCTTCGTACGAGCATATAGCTTACCGGTACGTTAACATCCCTGTCTCTTCAAACCGATAACATTTACAGTTTCGGACACAAACTAGCGGGGATATACAGCACTTGGACTTTTCACAGGCACTGCTTTCACCACAGATACCACTGATTATTAACTCTCCGCCGCGGTTTAATTTCGAGCCTTGATTTACGACGCACAGACCGATCGTGAGTTAACCCCTTGCCCCTTGGCCGCAGTGGCTCCCTCTTGGTCCATTCACATTCATTTAGATCATATTTTACAGTCATTCCAGTTCCTACATTCCAAGGAACTGTGACATTCTTTTTTAGTTTATTTTTTGCTGCTGCTAGATGATTTAACTTAAGGCCTCTCGTACCAAAGTGGTTTTCTAAGGTTGTATCGAACCCTTCATAAATAAGTCGTCAAAAGATGGTATGAAAAAAAAAAAAAAAAAAAAAAAAAATCCGGGGAGCAGTGCATTAAGCTGTATTCAGACGGCAGCAGACCATTTCAGTCCTATTTTGGTCAGCTTGGGTCAGTTCGGGTCCTTGTAGGTCACTTCACGTCAGTCAGATCAATTCAGGTCACGTCCAAAACAGCATGGTTCATATTGTCAGTGGCAGAGGAGGCTTCGTAACACCTCTTCTTTAGCGATTTATTCTGCCCACTGCACGGTAATGTCCTCTTGCGTACTAACAATGAAAAGCAGGTCGATAACAGAACGGTGGGAAAAAAAAAAAAAAAAAGTTAAAATATACTATGCAAAATAAATGGACGAGGTGTTACGAAATTTGTGGAACCTATAATACGTACCCACGAATCGAAAACCAGCCCAGTATGGTTGGGGGGGAGGGGGGGAGGTATGGCAGTTTAGGATAGTGAGTGAGGGTCTTTGAGGTCCATTGGCGCTCAGTTCGGGTCAGTACAGATCAATTCAGGGTTGCTGTAAAAATCAGGCCAGTCGGTGGTGAGGTTTGGAGATGAATATTATTAAGGGAAGTAAACATTTCCTAAGTCAATTATAACCACATAAAACATGGTATTCAAGAGCACATGATCAATACCTACCTACCAACAGAGTACCAGTATGCCTCAGTATATCCCTAGAACAGGACACGCAACCACCGAATCGACATCAAGGTTCCTAACTGTACCGCAGGGTGAACAGGATCATGGAGAAAACATGCTCTATCAAACAGTCTGACCGGCCCGGGAATGGAACTCACGGGCTTTCCGATACAAGCTGGATACGCTACCACTGCACCACGTAGGGAGAATTTTATAGGCGTTGTTTTGGAGTAGATTAAAATTTTCGCCATTCAAAACAACAAAAACAATTAAGGACGCTCTTATATACCTGGCGCATCACGACGCAAGAGAAAATATATATACCCAGTCCAATATTGGTTTCAAGGCTTAATTTGAGAGAGAGAGAGAGAGAGAGAGAGCGGGGGGGGGGGGCAAAAAAATATATATGGGCCAGCAGTTTTAAATTTATGCTCTCTGATTTTTCCTTTTCTCTGCCTTTCCTCCCTCTTGTGTCTCTTCGTAAAATATTCATATCCTCTTTTTCTTTCTCTCTCCTTTCTTTTTCTCGTTCCATTCCTCTCTGTCTCTCTGTCCGTCTCTCTCTCTCTCTCTACTCAAACACCCCTCCTTTCTCTCTTCCTCTCCAACCTCTTCCTCTTGTTTGTTTTCCTCCACTACTCTCTCTCTCTCCTTCCCTCTTCATTTCTACCTCCCTTTCTCTACTTTCCTTCTCACTATTCTGCTTTTCACATACTTCCTATTTTCCCCTTCCTATCTCCTTCTTTCCATCCTTCTTTCCCCCCTACATTTCTTCTCTTCTTTATTGGTTTCCCTCCCTCACTTCTTTCCTTCATCTTCTTTTCTCTCGTTCTCCTCTTCTTTTCCTCTCTACTTTTTTCCCTTCCTCTTCTAATTCTTCAGTCCTCTTGTCTACTTATCTCCTCTCCTCCTCCTCCCTCACCCTCCATTCCTCTCCTCCACCCCTACATCTCTCGCCCACTCTCTCCTTCCTTCCTCTCCCCTTGCCCAACATCTCCCTTCCTTCTTCTTCAGCCTCTCACCTTCTTTCTCTCCCTCCCCTTTAATACTCCTCTTCCTCCTCCCTCCCTCCAGACAATTTCTCCTTCCTGAATGTCTTCCTTCATCCTTCCTTTATTCCCTCCGTTCACGCCTTCTCTCCCTTTCCCTACCATCTCTCCTTCCCTTCCTCTTTTACAAATTATTTATCCTCTTCTTATCTCTGTCTTCCCTCTCCTTGCCCATCTTCCACTCCTATCTCAGTCGCTCCCTACCTTCCTCCCTTATTTACTTCCTTCTACCTCCTTATCCTTCTACTCCCTCCCTAACCATCAAGTTCTTCCCCCCCCCTCTCTCTCTCTCTCTCATTAAACTATCTTCCCTCTCCATCTCCTCCTCTCCCTTCCTTCATTTCATTTGCTTCCTCCTTTCCCTCATCTCCCCTCTCCCCTGTGTGTGTGTGTGTGTGTGTGTGTGTGTGTGTGTGTGTGTGTGTGTGTGTGTGTGTGTGTGTGTGTGTGTGTGTGTTGTGTACATTCTCTCCTTCTTTTACCTTTCTCCCTTTTCTTTTCGTATTCATTCCTCCCTCCCCCCCCTCTCTCTTTCGTTCCTTTCATTGTTCCTCCCCTTCATTTCTTTTCATTTTCCCTTCTTCATTCCTAGTTTCATTCTGTTTCACACCTTCCTACCTTCATTTTCGCCCTCCTTCATATCTCTCTCATACTTTACCCCATGGAGGTATTCGTCCATGCTTCTCCTCCTCCATTGTCCTCTCACTTCCTACCTTATTCGTCAACATCTTTTTCCTTCTCGTCCTCCATCCTTCTTCCTTATGCCTTTCTTCCTTTCATCTACTTTTTTTTTCCTCTTTCCATACTCTGTCCTGCCCATCTTCCTACACCAGCCACCTTCCTTTTGTTTCCCTTGCATTGTTTGCTATCTGTTGCTCATTTCTTTTCTTTCCAGCTCATTTGACTATTTTCTTTTGTTACAGTACGACTCTCTCTCTAAATGTGTGTGTGTGTGTGTGTGTGTGTGTGTGTGTGTGTGTGTGTGTGTGTGTGTGTGTGTGTGTGTGTGTGTGTGTGTGTGTGTGTGTGTGTGTGTGTGTGTGTGTGTGTGTGTGTGTGTGTGTGTGTGTGTGTGTGTGTGTGTGTTATGAGAGAGGGCAGTGTTTGGAAACTACCTGTACTGCTGTTTGGTGATGATACTATATTGTTAAGGAAAGACAAAGGGGAACCGGTGTATGAGTTTGGAAGAGTGTGTACTTGTAAGAAATGGAATCTAAAGGTGAATGTAGGGAAGAGTAAAGTTATGATCTTCGACAGAAATGAAGTCACTGAACTCACAGTGAGGCTGGATAAGGAGGAAATGGAAAATGTGAGTGCGTTGAAGTACTTGGTTAATGTGATGAGTAAGGATGGAAGTTTAGAGGGCGAAGTGCTTGAAAGGGTGCAACAGGGAAGAAAGGTTGATGGTTCTCTGAAAGCAGTGATAAAGAGCAAGGAAGCGAGCATGGAAGGAAAAAAAGGTCGATGCATGACAATATTGTGATACCAACCCTAACGTATGGAAGTAAAGTTTGGACCTTGTTGGAAGGACACAAGAGTGAAAGCAGTGGAAACGAGTTACCTGAGACGAGCATTTGGAGTTACGTGGAGAGACAGACTGACAAATAAGGAAGTGAAGGAACCTCGTGGTGTGGATGTGGATGAGATAGAAAGTGTTAGGAGAAATACAATGAAGTGGTTTGGCCACATGGAGATGATGGAGAACGAGAGACTGACGAGGAGAGTGTATACGAATGAGGTGGAGGGAGGGAGAAGGATGGTGAGGTTGAGATGGCGGGATGGGGTGGAGAGGTAAATGAGAAAAGGGGGGTGTGAGATTGGAGAAGGGCAGTGAAATGGTGTTGGACAGGGCGACATGGAGCCGATTTGTTTGTGGCCACCCCTTACGGGAATGAGGCGTCTGGCAATACAGAGAGAGAGAGAGAGAGAGAGAGAGAGAGAGACGGCTCTTTTTTAGTAAATATTTCATAATGTAATGCACTTTTCTTTATTTCACCCAAATAAAAATACAAGAAGAAAATGCACTTCAGCGGACCTCACTGTATTCATCTCACCTGAAAACCAATGTCTTCGACTCACAGAAGATATCACAGTCACAGCCTCTGCTACTTGTATGAACGGCCTCCACACAGCCAATGACTGAATTTCTAATTGCCTTACTTTGCAATTCTTCGCATTCCCAAGCGCTCTCTCTCTCTCCTATTCCCTCATCCCCATCTCCCTTTCCTCTTCTCAACACCATACTCCTGTTCCTCACTCCCTCTCTACGCCCCCCTCTTCCCTTCACCTTTTCTCCCCCTTATGCATCCCTTCATCTCATCTTTCGTTCTTTCCCTCCACCCTACTGTCTGTCTCCCTCCGAAACCTCCTCCTATCCATCCATTTCTTCCTCCCCTCCTTCTTCCCTTCCTCCCCTTCTTTCTTCCCTCTCCTCCCATCCATTCCTTCTCACAAAACATCACTTTCAACTTCCTTCCTCCTTCCCTCACCTTCCCTCCACCCCTCAGCATCTTCCCTCTCGTATCTCCCTTCCTTCTTTCCTCCTCTTCGCCTCCTGATTTCTTCCTCCTCCATTTTATCTTCCCTTCTTCTCTTTCTCCACCTCTCATCTCTTCGTCCTTCCTTCATCATTCTCTTTTATTGCAATCAGGACAGTTACAGGTGTCTTCCTAGGCCCCCTCCCCCCCACAAGCACTTACGTCATATTCACAAAGATTCTTCCGTTGAGGATTAATGATGGATTTAGTGCCTATATTCATGATCATTCTTTTATAAATATGGCTAGCAATATTTCCAAAGATTCTCAAGTTACAAATTCTTATAAATACCTTGAGATTCTTTAGGTTTAAGAAGTTAAATTGATAAAGTGGCCTTCCTACTATTATTTTTTTTTTTTTTTTTTGGGGGGGGGTGTCACTGCGTCAAGAGGCCAGAGAGTCAGGCAGTAAACGAATTAGCTGTCCTAGTTTTCTTCTACCTCTTCGTCCAGTTACCTCTCTCCTACTTCTACTACTCTCTCTCTCTCGTACCCTTTCTTCTCTACCTTTCATTCCTTTCCTTCTCTCCGTTTACTTATCTCTCCATCTCTTCTCTATCATCCCATTCCATCTCTGTCTATGCTTCTCCACCTCTTTTCTAACTTCCTTCTGTCTCTCCATCTACTCACTTCCCTCCCTTCTCTCCTTCTGAACTCTCTCTCTCTCTCTCTCTCTCTCCCTAGTGCCCGTCATTGTGAGCCTGTTTGCCCGCCAACCAAGCCTCAGAAGAGCCGTGTTTACTCCCTCCTCACCTCACCTGAGTCTCCTCACCTTCACCTCCCATCTCCTTTCCTTCATCCCATCCCCCTTCTTGCCCTCATACATCACCCCTCACCTCGCCTTACCTACCTCCACTCCAACCCTCCGCCCCTCACACAACACGCCTTCCCTTACCCCACCTCCACCCCTACCCCCACCCCTCAAACAGTCCCACACCCCTTACCTCACCTCCACCCCCTACCCCAAACTGACCCTTCACACAACACTTCTCACTTCACCTCATGTCTACCCTGACCATCCCACACACAGCACTCCTCACCTAACCTCACTCCAACTTCCGTCCCCCCCCCACTCCTCCCACAACTGGTACATTTCTCCTTCCCAACCCACAATATGCCCCCCATCACCACTCCATTCACACACGTCAACCACCCCACAACACACTCTCACAGAACTCCCTCTCTCGCTCTCAAAACCTTCTTCACTCCACCCTCACATCCTTCTCCCCCCCCCCCACCCTTACACAAAACCTCCTCCCACCCACAGTAAGTCCCTTCACCCTCCAACCCTCACATTTTCTTTCTCCTCCTACACCCTCAAACTCACACAACACTCCCTCACCAACTTCCACCTCTCCCTCCCTTCCTCCCCCCCCTCTCTCTCCCTCACTCATCTACACCCTCACACAACACCCCTTACTCTCAAAGGAAAGCAAATATAAAAATACTTGGCAAAAAATTCAGTGGGCCCACCTCAAGGGCGGTATTCCCGGGGTAAGAAGAGGAAAAAACTCCTTAAGAATTCCGTACCTTCATCTCCTGTACCGCACGCCCTTGTTTTGCTAAGGTAAATACAAACGCACTTCCTAAACGAGAGAAAAATTGTAATCTAAATACTCCTTGAGTCCATGTTAGGAGTTGCCGCTTTCCGGAAAAATAAGGCGTCTTAAAGTATTACAAACGGTAGGGCGTCGTCTCACCTGCGTATGTTTAATAATCAAAAGGGCAAAAGGTCAAGGTAGCTAACTTGCATGATCAATATATCATTTCCCTTAACCTGGCAGAGATTATCGTCCTTTTGTAGCTTCTTATTGGTAGTAATCACAAAAAAAGGCTGATACTATGGCTCTACATCCCGTCCACAGCACTTCATGATGATTAACACTGTATTCTAGTGTTAATCTCTTGTTGTACCTCAGCATTCAAGATGGAGAGAAACAAACTTAGTCTTACTGAGTCATGTACACATATCCACAACTCTCTCGGCTCCCTCCTTCCTTTTCTTCACCTCCCTATCCTCTTTCCTATCTCCCTCCTTCTCCTTCTAGTCCCTGTCACCTACTTCCCTCCCTCCCTCCCTCCCTCCTTCCCCTGTCATTTCCTTCCTTCGCTCTGAACCTCCTCTTCCTTCTTCTCTCACTCTTTGATACCCACAGCGAGCGTTTTTCATACCTATAACTTCTCTCTCTCTCTCTTTCTCTCCCTACCTACCTACCTACCTACCGACCAATCTCTCTATCAGTTTCTCGTATGTTTTCTCATCATCCTTCCCTGCACAACTTCAGTGTCAGGTTTTGCCTTATCGTGAGCCGTTAGTTTTCATAAGAGTAGAGTTTGGTTATTTTGATGTTGCTGTTGTTCCTATCTACACATGATGTAATACTTCCGTCCTACCCTACCACCACGCATCACCAGCCTGTCCCATCCACCCTCGCCAACCATCCCGCCGTTTTTGCACCTCAGCCTTCCACATCCAAGTGCTATAAGATCACTTTTTTTCTCCATCGCCATTGCCGCCTCAATACAATGTCCTTCTTCACAGGGTGTGTTTGCTCTGCCACCCACCAACCCACACAGCTAATTCTCCTCACCCACTCCTTTCCAACCTCCCACCCACTTTTCACTCCCCTGCCTCTCACAAGCCTACCCACAGCACAACACACACCCCCAGAGCATATCCTCCCCAGCGACGGGTAATGATAAACTTAGAATCTCGAGAGTGGATAGATGTAACCCAGTAAGTGCCCCAGTGATCAGTTCTCAGACTAGTTCATATCATTTTTTATATCAGGGATTTGAAAAAGTTATTCCCAACCTTGTCCGTTCTGTGGTTCCCAGGACAAAATACAGTACTATCTGTGGCCCATCTACATCGTATTTTGAAGAAAAAGAAACAACGATGCCCGAAACAACAAGAACGATATAAGATTTTACCACCTCGGAATATACGAATGGGGTAGTGATACATGCACATAAAAGAACACCCAAAAGGTATCATTTTGCTACCAACTGATGTATCTGGGGTTAAATCACACTGAAACGACACAGCAGAGGTCACATTCGTTTTCGTTTTCGTTTTTAAAGGCTCCAACATGCTTGCATGTGTCGGCCTTGGTCACCTAATGGCGGCTCTCCACGCTGCACGATCCATTGCAGCCTCCTTGTTCAGTCCCTTAACCCTAAGGTCACACTTAATGACCTCGTCCCATGTCTTTCTCGGTCTACCCCTCATAACCCCACCCCCAATATTAACACTTCTCACCTTCCTCACCCAATTATCATCCTCCATCCTCTCCACATGTCCAAACCACCTCAATCTACCTCTCCTCATCACAACACCAATACACTCCAGTCCCATCCTACCTCTCAACTCTTCCATTGTAAACCCAGCCCCTCCAGGCCTTGGACGCAGGGACGCACTGCACATCCACCTAATCATTGTCATTTCTGTACGTCTGAGCCGGCGAATGTCTTCCTCCTTCACTGCCCAGGTCTCACCGCCATACAGCATTCCACTCCTAACACATGCTGCATACAAAGACCCCTTAGCACGTAAGGAGAGCCCTCTCAATGTCAGGAGAGGCAAGAGCTCCCTGAACTTCTTCCAACCACTTCTCACCCTAGCCACAGAGCCAGCTCCAGCCCCACCTCCAGCACACAACATGTCTCCCAAATAACAAAACTCTTCCACACACTCAAGAGATTCACCAGCAAGTTCAATCCTTTCACAACTGACGATCTCCACCTGCTCACCCCGGCACGCCGTACACATAAAATCAGCATTATCTCGCAGTCTACCTCTGATACCACTACATCTCTTATGCACCCATTTATCACACACACCGCACAAGATGGAATTACTTCCCACGCCCTTGTGGCAAACTGCACATGGCCACTCTCCCTCGTCTCTGACAGTACCGCCACCAACCCTAGATATCATCACTTTTGTTTTATCTGCATTTACCCTTAAACCCTTTTGCCCCATACCATCTCTCCACTTTCTAAACCTTTCCTCCGCCTCCCTTTCATTCTCTGCAATCAACACCAAATCATCAGCATACAACAACTCCCACGGGAGTCCGTTTCTAAAGTCACGTGAAAGGGCTTCAAGTACCATGTTAAACAACATGGGACTCAAGCCTGACCCCTAATGCACACCAACATTCACGGAAAACTCATCACTCAAATCTCCATTCACTCTCACCTGGGTGTGATCACCTACATACATGGCCATAACCACCCTAACCAGCCACTCCTCCAAGCCAAGCTTTCTCATTGCCCACTTCACCACCTCTCTAGGGACTCTGTCAAAGGCCTTTTCCAAATCAACAAAAACAAAGATCCCTTCTCCTACCCATATATTTTTCCTGAAGCTGTCGAACAATGAATATGGCATCAGTGGTCCCCCTACCTGGCATAAACCCAAACTGCATCTCATCAATATTCACTCTTTCTCTAATCATACCTTCTAAAACTCTCTCCATTACCTTCATTATCTGATCTAAAAGCTTTATACCTCTACAATTTCCTCTTTCCAGGGCATCACCCTTCCCTTTATACACATTTACAATTACACTCTTCAGCCAATCATCTGGGACAACACACTCATAAATAATCCTATTTACCAGGTCAGCGACTAAACTCACCCCAATATCGCCTGAGGCCTTCAACATTTCGGCAGTCAACCCAGACACACCTGCTGCCTTTCCCACCCTCATCCTGCCTATTGCCTCACTCACAGTAGCAGTATGAATCAAAGGCCAAGGGCCAGACACTGGATCTGCTGGCTCCAAACCTTCCCTGTCCCAGTCAAACTCCTCATTCAACAACCGGTTATAATGCTCTCTCCATGCATCTTTAATAACCTCACTGTTCACCACTACCCTTCCTTCATCATTCTTCACACACTGCTCACCTATGATATCCCGATTATCCCTCTTCACCTGACCTGCCACCCTAAATATATTTTTCCTTTCCCCATGATTTAGGTTATCAAGTAATTGTCTCTGTGACTCAGACTTTGCCCTGTATACCTCTCTCCTAGCCCTACGCTTGGCAGCCAAATATTCCTCTTTGCTACCACATTTCTTCCATTCCCGGAAAAGCCTTCTTTTCTCCTTAATTGCAGCTTCTACACCCTCATCCCACAACCAATTTACTTTATGTCTTGGTGGTCCTCTTGTCCAGCCGCATGTTACATCAGTAACTCTCAAGAAATTGTTCTTGAGGGCTCTGTACTGTTCATTAACGCCTCTGTCTACAGCTCCCTGTTCAGCCACCACTCTCCTCAACTCGCTATAGAAGGCATCCCTTACTACTTGGTTTTTCAGCTTCCATATTTTCCTCCTAGGTACGTAAGTCCTCTTTTTCATCACTTGTTCTTTAAGCACCATATCACAAATCAATAGTTTGTGCTGCTGCACACACTCCTCACTTCCTATAACTTTAACATTGCACGTGGTAATGAATACATTGTTTTTACATGACGTCCAGTTGGCTGGAAACCTCCACTATACAGAGATAAGCAGGTGACATTGAGAGAAACCGCCAGCTAGCCAATTTGCTGACAATTGCGTACCGTTGCATTCTCACCCAAACTTTCATCATTCTCTTCTCCCAGAATTTGTCTTTCGCTAATGAGTCACTCTGAAGTTCGAGAAATTAATTTTGCACTGCCTCCAAGTATGCGCTGCACCACACGGTTAACAGAAAGAGGATTCCTCACACATCTTGCTTCAAGATTATCATTATCTCTATAATTAGTGACTCAGATGCACCCATTACTCCATGGCCTCCCCTGAAAAATACATCAAGGCCCCCAGCCTTAGACCCGCTAAGATTCTAGAATATGGGATCGGTTGTAAGAGTATGCACACAAAGGAAGAAAATTACTTGTTTGCCGGCTGCCAGAGCCAGTATAGTCAGGGCGGGCAGATGAACACAAAGGAAGATGGTTTACCTGCCCGCAGGTAATCATGTCGGGTACAAGAGAGGATCAACGGCGGTAATAAGTGCAGTACCGTCGGTAGCTTCACTACCACAAGCATGTCTGCCACGTCCTGAGGCGATGAATTTCTCTCACTGGACTGGGGGGAAAAAATGGTATTCATGAAATAAACCTCACGAGAGAAGAATACAGTGAATGTTATCTATTTACAACCTGAACAGGCAACCAAAGAAATTTTATCAGTAAACGGGGAAGACTTGTTGGACATTTGACTACAGTCTGCGGATGGCTGAAACCTGTTCCGACAAAAACATAGTGTAACTGGCACAGACAACTTATACTACTAAAGGAAAGACTTGTCATATTTATCAAATAATCCTTTAGTAAACAATAAGCCGGGACAGAGAACACATCAGCTGGCTGTATTTTGTATAATATAAAAAAAAAATATCGTACGTGTGTATGTCTCATTTACATAATTCCATTTATTCACTGTACATCTATCAAAATATATATCTGTCTCCACTCTTATGTACCCGGAAGTTTAATTAACTGAGATAATGATATAATAAGTTAAGAATCCGTATTATAATAAAGTTCCCTACAGAAAAGAACAAAGGGAACATTTAGATCACTTGCCATCACACGTCACTGCAGTGCTGATTCCCGTCCAGCATCTATCAGCAATATTTCTATTTGCAGGCCTTTTGTTTCTTTATCCCAACTTGAGGCTGCCTGAACACACTGGCAATGAACACTTCCACGTCCACCACGATAATCTGCTACTACACAAACTTCAGTCACCGCCTCACCAGGACGTTAACCTGCGCAAAGAAAGCAGGCAGGAATGTTCTGTTCATTCCTGTAAACTTGACGCACAGCCACACTGGACTTCAAGGTAGGCTAATACTCATGACGCTGGTGACAGGCAAACAGCTAACCTGTTTCCTTTATGTGCGTACCCTGAGGAAGTGAAATCTGCATATGCCACAAAAACCGGAGGTGGAACAGTTACTAAAGTGGACGTTATACCGATCTACAAGGATCTGCATAAGCAAATATAATACCTGGTGGTAAATCTTCATAAATCACACGGGTACGTATGCAAGTACATCATGTGAAATTCGATCACCACTACACCATTTCAAATAGTGCCATCCCGTACTACACCACACCATACCACATTCTATTAGACTGTTTTCACACAAAGAAGAAAGAACCAAATGCTAAAATCAAAATGAAAAGTTATCCTTCCCAGAAAACTTAACAAAAGAGCGCTAGATTCAAGATCCATTCATATAGAGATGGAATACCACACCACATCACAATAAGCCATAACTCACCACAACACATCACACATCTCTGAAGAGCATACCACATCACACCACGTACATTAGACTAGAACTCAAAACCACCACATCCTACCACATAACACCACACCACACTATATGACGCCACATCACACCATGGCACACAACACCACACCATCAACGCCTTACCGCCACACCATCACACAACACCTCACCACCACACTTCACCATAACATACCACACCACCAACACCCAACCACACCACACCACGCTACACTACCAACACCCTGCCACCACACTACATCACACCACGCTCGCAAAACCCAACCACCACATCACACCAACAGCACCTTATCATGCCATGTAAAGATTAAAGAAACGTGTGTGTGTGTGTGTGTGTGTGTGTGTGTGTGTGTGTGTGTGTGTGTGTGTGTGTGTGTGTGTGTGTGTGTGTGTGTGTGTGTGTGAGAGAGAGAGAGAGAGAGAGAGAGAGAGAGAGAGAGAGAGAGAGAGAGAGAGAGAGAGGCAAGGTGGTGTGCGGGACGGGTAAGGTAACTAAATCCGTTGTAATTACCGTAGTTAGCCGAATTTAACATCATTTGTCCGGCCGCCACCAGGGGAAAGGCAGGGGATGATGAGATGGGGCAGGGAAAGGGAGGGGACGGGGAGGGAGATGAGGAAAGAGAATCAGGGGAAGAAGGGGAGGGGAGAGGAGTGAAAATGAGGAAACGTATGGGAAAGGGAGAAGGTGAGATGGGTAAGGATGGAAAATGAGGAAATGAATGAGAAGGGGAGGAGATTCGAGAGAACTGAAAATACATGTGAGAACGGGAGAAGAAGAGGGATGGGGAGAAGAGGATAAATGAGGAAATAGGTGTGAGGGGTAACTCAGGGGAGGAAAGGAGGGGGCATGAGGGAACAGGAGAGAACGGAGAAAGGAGAAGGTGGAGGGAAAGGAGAAGGTGGAGGGAAAGGAAAAAAAGGGGGAGATGAGTAACTAGAAGAGGGAAAGTGAAGGAGGGGAAAGGGGAAGATGCGAGGAAGAAGTAAAGATGAAGTGGGGAGAAAGAGGAGGTTAGGGAGAGGAAGAAAGAGGAGGAATGGGGAGAGGCGGCGGGGCATGAGGGCTACGACGGGAGGAGGGAGGGGGAGGGTGGAAAGGTGGGGAGGAAAAATGAGTTAGAGCGAGAGGAAGGTTGATGAGTTTGGGAGACGGCAAGGGGAGAAGGAGGGAGGGAGGAAGAAGGGAAGGGGGAAGGAGGGAGACAGGGAGAGAGGGACAGGTGGGGTGGGGGAGTATGGAGCAAGGTGAAGGGGGAAGGGAACGGTAAAACGACGAGGGGAGATGAGAGTGATGGAAAAAATAAAGAAAGGGAGGAAAAGATGAATGGAAAAATGAAGAGGAAAAATGGATGTGTGAAGGAAAGAATAGGAATTTAAGACGAGAGGAAAAAATATCCAGAAAACCCGCAGAAACAAGAATGGAAAGAAAGAGAGAGACAGAGAAAGGAGGAAAGGAATAATTAAGGTGAAAAAAAGAGGAATGAAGGATGGAAGGAAGGAAAAATGATGGAGAAACATAAGGAAGTGAAGAAAAGATAAAGAGAGGAGGAAGGAAGGAAGGAAAAGAAACGAAGAGAAATAAGAAAGGAAGGAAGAGAGACGGAGAATCAAGAGGAAGGAAGGAAGGAAAAAGAAGGATAAGGAAAGAAAGCAGGAAGGAAAAAGGGATGACAGAGAAAGAAAGGAAGAATGTAGGAAAGAGAAAGGAAGGAAGGAAGGAAGATAGCGAAACAAGAGGCAAGACGGAGAAAGGAGGAAGGAAGTAAGACAGAATGAGAAAAAAAGACGTGAAGAAAGAAACGCTATGAGAAAGGAGAAAGAGAAACCTTGATAAAAGTAAGTCAAGGATGGAAGGAAGGAAGGAGAGGAAAATGAAAGGAAGAAAATGACGAGAAACGGGGTAAGAACTGACGGATATAGAAGAGGGAAGGAAGAAATAAGATGGAGGGAGTAAGGGAACGAGGAGAGGGGAGATAATATGACAGGAAGGGGAGGAGGAGATACGGGGGAGAGATAATGAGAGAGAGAGAGAGAGAATCATGTTCACACTAGTTGTATAATTATGTTTCTTTGTTTCTATATCCTCTATAACCTGGACTAGCGAAAATATATAGCACATTCAAGGTAAACATATTTGGGTGGGAATTAAAAGTCAGGTACTTATTCAATTGACTTTTCACTGCACAGGTATCTATTGTACGAGTCCAGAGCCAACCCCACTACAGCACAGTTTGTTCCCTTTGTACCCAACGGTAAATCCTTTGGCTCTTTGCTTGTACCGCTCATCCCTCCTGTTTCTCTCCCGTTAACCGCGACTCTGTTCACGTCCCATATATCAACTGTCAATCCTCCTATAATAATAATAATAATAATCATAATAATAATCGAGATGGATAATAACTCCACCTGGACTCATCATGCATATTCCATAACAAATTTACTGATCTAGAGACTGGCCAGACAAAAAAAAAATGACACCTTATTCTGTAAAATATCATCCATGAGATTATTTCACATCAATACTGAACTAACTTGTTTTTGTTATGGTTTTTATCCGCTACAAACCACATGTGTTCAGTTAATTGGACTCTAACTTCCTGGTTGTAACTTTTTTGCCTTTTTTGTGGGGTGGGGAGGGGTTGGGGGGGATACCGGAGTTTCGCTGGCCAACCTGCGCCCGTGTAGAGAGGAGAGGGATGGATGAAGGAATAATACAGAGGGAAGGAAGGATGATGAGAAAAAAGAAGTATGGATGGATGAAGGAAAAAAGTACAGAAGGAAGAAGGCTGAAGGGAAAAATCAGGGATGCAGGGAAGGATGGAGGGAAAATGTAGAAAAGTACGGAAGGATGGAAGGAAAAACATAAAGAAGCGTGGGATGGAGGAAAAAGTCTGAGGAGGAAGACGAAGGGAAAGAAGAAGAGAAGGATGGAGGGAAAACGTAGGGGAGAAAGGAAGACGGAGGGAAAAGGTAAAAAAGAAAGGAAGGATGGAGAGGGAAAAACAACAAAGAGAGGAAGACGGAGGGAAAAAAGTAAAAAAGAAAGGAGGGATGGAGGGGAAAAAGCACAGGAGGGACAAAACTAGAAATATATAGTCGGAGGGACAAAACTAGAAAGATATGGAAAGATGAAGAGGAAGAGGAAAAAAGAGAGACGTACGGAGGGATGAAGGGAAAAGTAAAGGAGACGGGAAGGATGACGAGAAGGGAAAAAGAGAAGTGCGGAGAGATGAAAGGGGGAAAAACAGAGAAGGAAGGAAAGATGAATGAATACAAGTATGAGGTTAGGAGCTATATTACACGGAGCAACAACAAATGAGGAGGAAAACAGATGTATATGTGGAAGGAGTAGATATCTAGGAAAAGGAATGATCGACGAGGAAGGACTTACGGAATGAAGAGAAGAATGGAACACAAGAAGGAAAACAGAAGTATATAAAGTGAAAAAGAAACGGAAGAGGGGAGGAAGATGCCGATATGGAGGAGGGAAGGAGGAAGGGAGTCGACGGAGGGGGAGGGAGGAAGGGAGCCGAAGGAGGGGAAAGGGGAAAGAGAGGAGAGTTGGGTGTCTGAGAGTGAGGAGGGAATCAGGGGACTCTTGTCATGTAAACTAAAGGGGGGGCGGGGAGGAGAGAGAGAGAGAGAGAGAGAGAGAGAGTGTGTGTGTGTGTGTGTGTGTGTGTGTTATCCCGTCCAACCCCTCTGGCGATCAGTGTATTTCACATACCAAAAGACGATTTTACTGTAACAGTTACCCCACACTGACCTATCAAAAGCCTTAAAACACAGGGACGCCATGAAACTAACCATCTAATGATCGGCACAACTCTAGTATTCTCTTCTACCTAACGCCAGACGATTTTATAAGGCTGAGAGTGAGCATCGGAGCGTGAGAGTGTTAATACGATCACAACTCACCCTTCCACGGTTGAGACAAGTTTAGCATTATATTCCTACTGACGCCAGACGATTTTATTCAGCTGAGAAGGAGTCACAGCATCTTCAAAGTAGCCTATTAGATGGCATACAGAACATTAATGAGGGAAAAATACAGAAGGAAAACGAAATAATATCTGTTTTGAGCAAAAAGGAAATGGGATGATATCTATGAAAAAATTGAAAATGTTTGGCATATAGAAATAAAAAGGTTGATTAATGTGGTTTCGAGAGGGTAGGCGAGTTAAAGGAGGGAGGTGGTGAGGGATGAGAGGAAAGTTGTAGGAGAGGAGGGTGGGAGGGAGGGAAGTAAAGAGGAAGCTGCAGCAGGAAAGAAGAATGGAGTGGGGGAGGGAATGAGGTACGCATGTTGGCATATATATATATAGAGAGAGAGAGAGGAAAGGCCGGTAATGAAAAAGTCAAAAAAAGGATGACAGGCAGAAAGAAAAGGCAGGTAGAGTTGGAAGGGAGGTAGACTTACACGAAAAGAGGTAAGATGACATGAAGAGGCAGGGAGACAGGCAAAAAGACAGACAAGACGGCATGGAGGGACGCATAACACGTACGCAGACCAGTGATGTAGGAAGGTGTGTAGACAAGACAGAAATGCAGGTAGGGTGACCGGCAGAAAGGTGGGCCGGAAGACAAGGCAGGTAGGCAGACAGTAAAGCAAAAGGGAGGCAAAGCAGGCAGCAGGCCGGCAGAAAGGAAGGAAGGAAGACAGGTATGAAGGTAGACGTGGCAGGAAAATAAGCAAGACCAGAAGGCAGGTTGGTAGACAGGCAGAGAGACGAGGCAGGACGGTAGACAGAAAGGCAGGGTAGAAAACAGGAAGGGTGTCTGACAGGGAGGTGATGGCAAGGCAGGAAAACAGGTAGGTCGGAAAGGTCAAGAGAACGAAAGGCAAAGAGGAAGTCATACACAGCAGGCAGGAAGCAAGGCAAACAGGTGAGGCATGAAGGTAGGTATGAAAGACAGGATGGCCAGCAGGGAGGCAACGGGGGAGACAGACAGGAAGATAAGCAGGAAAGACCGGATGGAGTCTAGGAGGGAGGGACAGGCAGGCCGGAAGACGAGAAGACAGACTGACATTAGTATACACATGTAGTCGGGGAGGGCTGAGACAGAGAAGACGGGAGACAGGACAAGCAATGTGGGAGGCAGAGATATAGGGTAGAAAGGCAGGAAGAGAAGGAGGCAGGCAAGGAGGCAGGCAAAATGGCAGGGAGGCAAGGGAAACACCAGGCAAGGGGAGGAAAGGAGGCGGGCAGGGGGTGGAAGAGAGGCGGACAAGGGGACAGGGGGCAGGGGGTGGAAGAGGAGGACAAGGGGACAGGGGGCAGGGGCAGAGGAAGGGCAGGGAGGGCAGAGGCAAGAGGAAGGGAGCATGAGGGGAAATAGAGCAGGCAGGGAATAGGCAGGGTGAGGGAGTAGGCAGGCAGTGAGGGCAAGGGGAAGGCAGGCAGGGGAGGCAGGGGGGAGGGGGCTGGCGTCACTAAGTCGGCCCGCCAGTATTTTTCCAAATATTCTTGTTCGACCCAGCTCTTTCCTCCCCCCTCGCCCTCCCTACCTCCCACAATCACTACACACCTCCCCTTCTCTCCTTACACTCCTTTCCATTCCTACACACTCCCTCCCTACTTTCCTCCCCCTTCCTATGCCTCTCTCCCTCCCTGTACCCCTCCCCCTCCCTACATCTTTCCCTTCCCTCCCTACACCCCTCCCCTCCTTACCGACATCCCTCATTCACCTTAAACCCTTTCCATTCCTACACACTCCCTCCCTACTTTCCTCCCCCTTCCTACGCCTCTTTCCCTCCCTGTACCCCTCCCCCTCCCTACACCTTTCCCCTCCCTCTCATTAACCCTCTCCCTCCCTACCGACACCCCTCCTTCACCTTACACCTTCCCCTCCCAACTATCATCCCTCCTCCACCCTCCACTGCTCCCTTCCTGCTTTTCCATCTTTGTTTTTAGCTGATATATTAGTTTTTTAGTAATAGTCTTCCCTATAACAAACAGCCACAAAAGGATTAACAGGTTTGTTGTTGTTTGCTTCCCTTTACACCCCTACTTCTCCCTCTCGAAACCCTTCCCTCAATCACCCCTTTCTCTCCATCCCTCCCTATAAACCCCTCCCTCCTACATCACTCCCCGTCTCTCCCTATCTCACTCCCTTCCCTCCCTATTCCCAACCCACTGCCTCCATCCCTCCTTCCAGACACCTCTCCCCCTCCCTCCCTCCTGACACCCTTCCTCCACATGAATACCCTGCCCCTCCCCCACCCTCCCTCCCTCAAAACACTCGCTCCCCTTACGCCCTCCCTCCCAATATCCCGGCCCCTCCCTTCCTCCCCACAAACGTCTCCTCCCTCATTCCCTCCATCCATCCCCCTCTCCTTTCATCCCTCCCTGCACCCCTCCCTCTCCTCTCTACTGTACACGCTTTCCCCTTCCCCTCTCTTCTCTTTCTTCCCAGCACCCTATTCCTTCTTTTCCTCCCTCTCCCCTACCCTCCCTCCCTCCCTCTCATCTCTTTTTGCTTTACTCTTTCTCTCTTACTCTCCTTACATCTTGAGTTTCATACTTGTGTCAGCCTCTCTCTCTCTCTTTCTCTCATTATGGCTGCAATCAACTACGCGGGAATATCGATTACCTTCTTTGATCTTTCTCTTCTTTTCTTCCCATCCCCCCCTCCATCTTTCTCCTCCTCCTCTTTCCCTCCTCCATTCCTCTCTCTTCTTCCTTACCTTTTTTTCATTATTTTTTCTTTTCCTCTTTGCTTTTTTTTTTTCTCTCTCTCTCTCTCTCTCTCTCTCTCTTCCAGTTCCTTTCCCCTTTTTCACCCTTCTCTTTCCCTCATCTTCCTCTTCCTGTCTCACTTTCTTCCTTCGATTCTCTCCTCTTTTTTGGCACTGGAGAGGGGCACCTTCACGTGGTGGCACTGGAATATAACCAGGCCCTGCTGCCCATTTATAAGTGCATCTCTCAGCTGCCTCCCTGTCCGCTCAAAGGGGGATGGTGAACCGCGAGAGAAGACCAAAGTCATCCTGAAATGCACCGTATGTCAAGTCCACGCTCAGATGCACCTCTTGTTTCTCTCTCTCTCTCTCTCTCTCTCTCAGCAGTAAGCCGGGCATATCTATTTACTAATACTCGGACGGAGAACAACAGCATATTGCAAACATAACACGTAGGAAGGGTGGTGGTGGTGGTGGAAGTAGAAGTAGAAGTAGTAGTAGTAGTAGTAGTAGTAGTAGTAGTAGTAGTAGTGGTGGTGGTGGTGGTGGTGGTGGTGGTGGTGGTGGTGGTAGTATTTGTTGTTGTCGTTGCTCTTGTTGCGACCCTAGGCTTAACTACATGTGAACCCAGTGGACTGCAGGCTGAAGATGGTATCCTTCTGCAGCACACCACCCTCCTTTGGGGGGACAGAGCTGGAGGTGAGGAACGTTTGTATAACGGGGCAATGGAGCAGCTTAGTTATATCAGTGCCACCACATGAAGGCGTCCCTCTCTAGTACCGCCCATACCACGTACAGGTCTGATGAATCTCCTCGTTCTACACAACTGAGCTGATTTGTACCCCTCTCATGACAGGTACAGCTCCAGTGTTGTCATCAAGTTAACACACCACGACTAAACGCACCACGATTTTATCAACTTGAAAGTGAGAGGAGCCTAATAGTGAAAATACTGTCACCATTAACCCTCTCACGATCGGAACAACTCTAGCATTCTTTCTAGCCAACGCCTGATAATACTGTTCAGCTGAGAATACAAAAGGAGTGTAACAGTAGTACCTCACTCTGTTCAGCAAAGTACCCGGGCCATACAAATGCTCTACGTGAAATACAGCTCATTAATAAAGTTACGATGCAGGACATATGGATCAGCCTATCAACAATTTATGAGCCTACAACCCTCAGCACATACATAACCCTGTGACCATGAAAATAAAAATGCGTTGATGGCATAACAAGGAAATCACTGACGCAGGAATACGCACCAACAGACTTAACTCACCTAGAAAAAAATCAAATACGATAAAATTAAACAGTTGTGCTCGAAAAAAAAGCTATGAAATGAACCCGCCAGGTAAAGCTAGAATCTATCAAGAGAAACTAATCTTAAAAATACAGTTATCGAATCATATAAACACTGAAATTTTTTCCTCCACACTCAAGGCACAACACAGCAAAAGTACAGACTGTGGGTATTATATATGATTTCTGAGATTTCCTAGCAACCTTCCTTAACGATTTTCTTGTATTCTGTACATTACACCGGAATATTCTCGTTGTGTAACTTATGAAAATGTTGTCAATAAGAACACGATGTAAATGGCACGCAATAACACGGTTCAAAATGCATAATACATCAGGAAGGAAGATGTGCCACCAAGCCTCCTATGCCACATGGAATACAACCGTGTGCACTTGTGGAACGCACTGGAACTAAATCAACCCACTGATGGGATGGAGATGGGTATTTTCTAAAGTTTATAAAGAGTGGAACCCCAGCGTACGGAAAAGCTTCTCGACTATAAGCCAACAGGCAATGGGCTGTACGAAAAATACTCTTCCAGCAAAATCCTCCACACAGAAACCGTGGGCACAAATGAACTAACTCTTTCCGTTCACAAAAACCGCATGAAGCCATGTTGAAGAAATGTGATCTTTACTCTTTATCCAAGTGTCGACTGAAGAGCAACTTCATACAGTGTAAGACTTGATAATGTAATCGCAGTTAGCTTCTACACATACGTCCCTGCTATGCCCACACACGGGAATATCTTAGAACTACCAGGGCACAGAGGCAGCATTTACATTGGCAAATATTTCTTCACCAACGAAGGAACAGACTCACGGAAAACGTTGTAGAAAGCACAACCACAAAAACATTTTAGAATACACTACACCATCCCATGTCTGCCATCGGCGTTGCCTTAGTAACAACCGGCATCACTGACATAAATGGAACAAGATGTCTTAATAAATTATGCATTCATTAATGATTATATCCAGAGGCAGTCATTGAGTACAACTGAGGAAAAAGGGTATATTATCACTCCTTGGCATTAAATGTATAAGAATATATCTGGTATACTTTGTGTGTGTGTGTGTGTGTGTGTGTGTGTGTGTGTGTGTGTGTGTGTGTGTGTGTGTGTGTGTGTGTGTGTGTGAACGTATACGTCTATATAAAATTAAATATCCAAATTAAGAGAAGCATTAGCATTTTGTCAAATAGTACCTTCATTTTTAGTACTAGACTCTGGGATTCTTAAAACCTTTCTTTCAGGTACGTCAGGTTTGCAAGGTGTTATTTATTTATTTTTTTAATCTGTTTCCCTTTACGATGGAATACCGAAGGGTCTGGAGTGTGGGGGAGAGCATTGTGTGTTACCATCCTGTTCATAAATTACTGTGTGTAGATCGTGTATAGTATGTCGAACCATTTAAGAACCACCGTAAGTTCTATACTGTATATCTAAGTTAGGTGACTCTCTCTCTCCATTCCGAGTCTTCGTATTTCTTCACTTTGCACTTCTGTCTCTCCTTTCTTTCTTCTCACTTTCTCTCGACCTTTCCCTCATCCATAACTATCCTTTTCCGTCATTTCATCTTTCACTTTTTTCTCTCTCTTCCATTTCGCTTTCCCATCCCCTTTTCTTTTCATTCTTTTGCCCTTTTGTTTTCTTCCATGTTCTTTATTCTTCTCCTCTCACCTCTCTTTTTTCTGCTCCTTCTTGGCATTTTCCTTCTCCCTTCCCCCTACTCTCTCTCTCTCTCTCTCTCCAGCCCTCATCTGGCCCCATTGAGAACTAAACGGCCCACTTTCCTCTCGCGCCAGGTCAAGAGTGTCAATCCCCAGCCAGCCCTCAGCCCTTACTGGTGTCCTAGATCCCCACTTCTCCACCTACCACAACCCCTCACCCCTTGCCCCTCACCTCGTGACTCTAACTCCTTGTCCCTCACCTCTTGCCTCTAGCTCCTTGCCCCCCGCTCCTTGCCCCTCACCCTGGCTCCTCACCCCTTGTCTCTCACCCTTGCTCCTCATTCCTTGCCGCTCACCCTTTGCTCCTCAACCTTTAGTCGTGTCAAGGCCTCTCAGAACCCCACCCTACCACACACCTCCGGCGGGTGAGTTAGTAGAGAGTTGATCTGGCAAATCTTCCGACCTGAGGATAATCTAACATGACGGCGTATGATTAAGAGGGTGCAGTAGTCTCTCGTTTCATGTGTTCTAGCGATGACATGCTCTGATTCTCTCTCTCACACACACACCGCCACTGTAACACAATTTACACACGCACTTCTCACCCCAGACCAGCGGTTCTCAACTCCCCCCCCCCCCCGAGTCGCGCCTATTGACGCCTCCCCCCAACTTCCTGCCATCGTGTGACCCTGAAAACTTATTCCACAACTATTATTATTTTTGCCACAGGTTCAAGTGGACATTAATCCAATTGAAAACAAGCTGCATTATTCCTTTTCATGCAGTCCACTATACCCCTTTTCGAGAGATGGGGGGAGGTTGAGGGACGTTGATACATTAAATGGGGTGCGGTCCATCTTGCAATGTAAGACTTCTTGATGTCTTTCATTTTCTCTCGAAACGACCAAATTAGAGAGAAAAAATAATGATGCGTGCAGGCGACCTACCGACAGACACAGAAGGAAAAAAAATCAATTTATTACACGGTTACACGGAAAAATGTTCTTTGAAGGCTGGAGATAGAATGTAAATCAATAGTTCACCGTGGTACACACACACATTTATTCGCGCCACTCACTAATTTTCTCTGAGTCCTCACGCCCCCCTCGGAAATTGCTCCACCCCTCTCCCTGAGTTGCATACCACTGCCCTAAGCTATAAAAATCCTCCACACCTATATTCGTGCGTAATGCATTGGATTGGGGGGAGGGAGGGTTCATTCTCCTGAGACAGAACGTGTAAAGCTTGAGCGTGTACCGTATTGTAGAGCTGCCCATCTGTCAGTCGTAGGGAAGCAGGCATTTATCACATACACATACCCAATCCCCTGCAGCCCTCAGCCCTTTGTGATGTCAAAGCTCCTTACACTACCATCCCACCACCAGCCCACACCCTGACAATCATACGCTATACAACACGCTCATACTTTCATACTTTCTCAACCCAGCATTCATCCTACCGCCAACTCTTTCTTTTGTTCATCTCTCTCTCTCTTTCTCTCTCTCTCTCTCTCTGAATAATTTAAACAATTATAAGATTTGAACCAAACTTGGCGGAACGACTTACGGTCTTTCCAGCATTTAACCTTTTATTTTTCTCTCTCTCTCTCTTTTTTTCTTTAAGACAATAGGTCAAAGGTCAAGATCGCATGGCAGGATAAACTTGAAAGAGTCTGTATCCGATTTAAGCCAAACTTAAGAGGCAATCAGTCAAAGGCCAAGGTTGCAAAACAAGGTCAAATGCCAACAATACATGGCAGGTCAGCTTAATAATTTTGATCCAATTTACACCAGACTTAGTGGAAGGTCTGAGGGTAGGTCAAGAAATACGGAAATCGATTTTGAGAACAACCAGTCAAAGGTCACGGTCACATGGGAGGTTCATTGAAATAATACTGATTTGATCTGGACCAAACTTGACGGAAGGGCTGAAGGTAAGGCAAGGTCAAACTTCGATGTATGTGTGTCTGAGTGAACAAGATGACAGTATTTTCATCTGATTTGGACCAAACTTGATGGAACGGATGGTGGTGAATAAGTAGGTTGATCTTTTGCTTTGGACAACAATACGTCGAAGGTGACGGTCACAGGCCAAGGTCAGCACAAATACTTTCTAATCTATTTCGGACCGACTTGCTAAAGAGGGCTGAGAGTCGTGCAAGAATGGACGAGTTTCCGGTCAAAAATTTTTTGAAGTTAGATACTTGTATGCGTAAAAGATACTCAGAAAATAACTATGTCAACCATTATTTCCAATAAAAATGTGCAGAAACATGAAAAAATCATAGATAAAGTAGCCGAAAAATCACGTGACACTGAAACGGCCTGTGATTGGTCGTGACGTCACCTCTCACACTGAGGCAGCATAGTCTGCTTTGTTAACGTTTAGCCAGGATACACTGTGCTTATTTCTGACCTCTCAGAATGTCCAGTGACAAGAGGAATAATTGCTAATGTTTCGTTCCAATGTGTAAGTGCACTGACAAAAGCACAGTAGGGAAATTATTCCTCTGTATACTAACCAATAACAATAAACGAAAGCAGTGGTGGCTGGCTGCTCGTCGGAAGTTCCCAGTGCTGGAATGCAGTCTTTACTGTTGTGAAAATATTATATTGTTCACCATATAGGTTCATATACACCTAATTATCTGAAATTCAGTCAAAAAACTATGCTTTAATTATTAATAGAATATTAGGAGTCAGAGCGAAAACGTGCTAAGGTTAGCGGTTATTTCTACTTTAGATCGCCAGCATGCCTTGACAGACTTCTGTTTTGCACAGATACTGATTTAAAGTGCAAATAAGTGCATTTGTATGTTACATTAATATTTATACAAAGGAGAAGTCTGCCAAGGCAAGCTGTTCAGCTAAAGGAGAAACACTTCCGCTAATTTTAGCCAGTTTTCGCTGTGAATCCGGATTTTTTAAAAGGTAAAATTAAATACGAAAATCTGACTAGATTTCGAAAAATTAGGTGAGTATGAACCTCTATGGTGATAAAATCTATAACACATACCAATTACAAAGTGCCAATTCGGTGTTGATTCTGTAAATGACCACCGATTCGGTATTTCGCCACACTCCCCTGAAGTACCGTAGTTGAGTCACTGAAACTTTATTTTCTTCAGAACACTAATAATGAAGAGGTCAGATATTATGATATGAGCATAATACCATCATAAACTTATACAACTGATATTGTACGGCATACATTTAACACTTCCCACCTCATGAGGTACGAGCACCGCTCGGGAATGGTGTAGCTGTAAAGCTACTTCTGGTCGATTTCACCACAATTTACTTACCATTAGGCACCACCCATTTACACCATGAAAAATATTCCTTCACAACATACCTGAAGGGGGTAGTTTGGATCTACGGTGGCCATGTAGGTACAACTATCATCTCTGTTACTGGTAAAGTATTGTGTGATGGATTGGAGCGTCGTCTGCAATGTGAATGCTGACGTCATCGCCAACATGGCGGCTCCTTCCCTCCAGCCGCAAAGAATTAAAGTTATCACGTCTTGTTCAGTGCAAATGATAAATTAAATTAAAAGATACATATACCGTAAGTTTTTAAGTACATGGCAGAGTGCACTGGCCATGTTTACCCAGAACCGACAACTCGTCCATTAAGTAATTCGATTTTGAGAACAGTCGATCCAAAGTCGGGGTCGTGCGGCAACGTGAAATGTTCGGTCCTTAGACCAATTGTTTGATGTCGGTGTTGTACTCTGTGAATGTTGTCTTGTTTCCTATTATTCTATCGGTTGTTTTATTATTTCCCTGCCCTCCTACTACTTCTTTTTAATGTGTCCATCTTTCCGTATATCCTTGAAAGGCCAGAAATCCTCCTATGTGTCACTCACCTTCATATGTCATCACTTCGGCGCAAATATCCACCTACCATATTGAAATACAAGCTGGTATTGTCTCATTCACGATCAACGTAAATGTTCTAGCTGGGATGTCTTCGGGATAATACTGATGAGTGCTGTGGAAAATCAGTGATGTCTCTTTTATAGGAAATTAAATATTCAAGCTGCTTCATGCACCAGTTTGATACAGACTCGCGTTCTTTCACAAAACAGACCACCTCTCTAACCACCTGACCACCACCACCTTGCCAGCTGTTCACTTCACCTGCCTCATCAGTTGCCAATTACCGCTAAACTCTCCCCACTTAGCCTCCACAACTCAAATATTAACCTCGAGTCTTTTCTTTAAAACAAATTCGCAAGTTTCCTTTACCTGCAAAATTAAGCTCTGACTACAAACTCGCACGGCAGTAGTTTTGTGTTTCGGGAACGGCTAAGTTGACTGGTGTGGGCGTGGCTGTGGCATATGAAGTACGAAATGAATAAATGATGCAGGGGAGATACGGGTAATACTGACGCAGCCGTACCCACCACACACAAGAATTCGCCCGGAGGAGTTGGGGTGGAGAGCTATATATGGACCATTCTGTATTTCGGGGTACAAGTTTTAATAATGTTAGAATAATATTAGGTTGTTTATGACTGCGGAGGTGGAATTTAATTAATTTGTTATTAGATTTACGGTGAATGTGGTTCCACTGAGAGAGAGAGAGAGGGGGGGGGGAATCCTTTATAAATACATCCCCTGGTCCCCTTGACGGGAAAAAAAAAAAAAAAAAAAAAAAAAAAAATCGTGGCGTCAATTCTTTTGGCAGATAAAGAAGAGTTTCTCCCGGAAGAGGGTTGGCCTTTTCCCCTTCCTAAGACGCTACTGTGTTCCGAGAAAGCCTCTGCCTGGGTTGACTGAGCCAGATGAGTGTCCGTGGGCGTGGTTGGTCTCTGTACTTCCTGGTAAGAGTAGGAAGATGGGAAGGTTTGCGGGAAGGGCTGAGAGGATCCGTTATGTTGCTACTCTGTGTGTGTGTGTGTGTGTGTGTGTGTGTGTGTGTGTGTGTGTGTGTGTGTGTGTGTGTGTGTGTGTGTGTGTGTGTGTGTGTGTGTGTGTGTGTGTGTGTGTGTGAGAGAGAGAGAGAGAGAGAGCGAGAGAGAGAGAGAGAGAGAGAGAGCATATTCCGTGCAGGCAGGAGTCCAGAGGGTGGCTGTTGCAATCAAAAACACACCCGACCCGCAACCTAGAGGTACCCGGTTCGATTCTCGGGATAACTATGAGGCTTTTGGCGGACTTTCTTCACACCTAGAACTGAAACAGGGACCTGGATTCGCAAAGTGACGGTTGCATATCGTCATCTGGGGGAATATTGTTTAGTTTTCCTCGTCAATTACGTTGGTAGGAGCTGAGGTACGGAGCGGCGGGTCTTGGGTCAAGTTGGAGTGACGGGAGGGATGCTGAGGGCAAACTAAGGTATAGGATTAATCTGCAGTGCTTCTGGAATGGGGCGTCACGGTCAGTCTAAGTCTGGCCTCAGTTGGAACACAACACTGGAGTCGTCCCGACACTCAGAGGGTTATTGAGGATATTAGCATTCAGTCTCCTATACTCCCTGCCACCTGATTATAACTGCAAACTGTTAGCTGAAGCAGAATACTAAAGCTGTCCCGACCATGAGAGGGTTATAAGTTCTAAGGCGGTTGAAAGGAGTGTGAGGCTATACATGAAAGCTTGACAGACCCGTGTAAGTTCAGTTAGTCCTTCACAAGTCACATTGGAGGCGCATCCAAGTCTGATTCGTTGAAGGAGAAGGTGTCAGGATTTCATTGTTTTTGTCACGTCTTACCCCGCAACCTGTGACATGTTCTTCCGATGAGATGAAGGGGCAGTGAGTCTTTGCCTATCCCCCTCCAACCTCTCCTATACCGCAGATCTCCTACCCTCTCCCCCATCCCTACCCTGCTATGCCTTCACCTCCTTCTCCACCAAGCCCGTGCAATGCTTAAAAATATTTCATTGATGACTTCTGATGTGTGTCCGAGTGATGCGTTTTAATACTTTAGTAGTGTGTGGTGTGGTGTGCAGCGTGGCGTGGTGTTATACGATGTGATGTGATGTGGTGTGGTGTGGTGTAGTGTGGTGTGGTGTGGTGTGGTGTGCAGCGTGGCGTGGTGTTATACGATGTGATGTGGTTTGGTGTGGTGTGGTGTGGTGTGGTGTGGTGTGGTGTGGTGGGATGAGTGTGGTGTTTTACGATGAGGTGCGTATAATGTGGAGTAGTGTGGTGTGGCGTGGTATGTGGCTGGGAGTGGTACAGCAGCGTTTAATACTTCAGTGGTGCGTGAAATACTGGAAGCGTGTAAGAGACCCGAAATAAAAGGGGGAACTTGGCAGTGTTTGCGTTTCCCTGAGCTGTGCCTGTGAATGCTGCCATGTTTGGGGAGCCCGTTCCCTGCGCTATGAAGGGTACAGTCAAGAATAAAAGTTTGCTTGGTGTTTCACTGTGTTTACCTCATACTTAGGGCGGCCTCTTTCATCTTAGGTACGTTACCCAGCAGAGGGGGAAGTGAGAAACGGGAAATATTAGGCGAACTTTTGTCCTCTGCTGTATCTGACTCTCTTTCATAGCGGGTTTGATATAAGCTTTTGAGTCGTACGTGGAGTAAGTGGAGTCTCTCTCTCTCTCTCTCTCTCTCTCTGTTACTGGATATCCTGTTAAAGATAATCTATGATCTATACACCTGACTCCACCATTATAGCGTGACGCTGGCGGAGTGAAAACGTGGTGATGTGCATCCCAGATGGCGGGAAGCAACTGAGACGTTCACCTAGAAGTGAGACCTCCCTATAGTTCCCTGAATCTCGCAGTCTGGAAGGACCCTGGTCCGACCCTGGTGAGGCGTACACCGGCTCTCTACACAGTGTATGTAGTGTATGTAATTTCTTTGTGAAGCCTCTTTTACTGAAGGGGTTAATGAAAGCTATACCCGTAAATAAACCCTCGGGTTCGAAAACTATCTTCTAAGGTGAATAAAATTGTCAGACGATGATGGAATATTATGCGATAAATCTAGGAAGAGACAAGATGAGAGTATATTGCAGATCAATTGAACTGGACTTGATCTGGTAATGCCAAGTGACAGTAAATATAAATACCTATGGATGTCATACTAACACTCATGGATACGTCTTCTCTAATGTTAATCCCACCTGGCGCCAGAATGTTACTTTCATTCAGCTAAGAGTGAATCACAGCTGCACGAGTGTTAATATTGTCACCTGAATGAGTCACAGGAGCCTTATGATCAAATTAGGTTTTGTTAATTATGTTTTTACGGCTGAAACAAGGCCAATTACAACAGCATGAGTAAGATCATGATGTTTTGAGATATATGACTGGATCGCTTCATGTCATCTTGTGTGAGGCCAGGTCAGCCATCCCAAATCAGGCTGAGTATATCTATATTTACCTGGATTAACACTCTCAGACTCTTATGCTCCCTCTCAGCTAAGTGTAATCATCTGGTGTTAGCTGGCATAGAATACTACTTGAGCTGCCCTGACCATGAGCGGCTTAGTATTGACAGTATTAACTCTCTCAGGCCAATACGATTAGGTCTCAGCTAAATAAAACCGTTTGGCGTTAGCTAGATAAAATAAATAGTCTTCTCCCGATTATGAGTGGGTTAATTTACAAGGTGAGGCCAAACTGGTATATGTGGAAGTATTTATTAGGATATGCTGTCTCAGGTTAGTTTAGGTTAAAATATTGTAGCTTAAGTTGGGTTACGCTGCAATTCATTGGTCAGAGAGTGTGTAGTCAAGCAGGGGACACAGTTTGCCTGCTATTCCACTGCATCTGGTTCACACATAAAGCGAATCTGTCACTTTCCTCCCTGACTCAGCATATCAAAGGGCATCACAAATGTCCAGGGAAACAATCCGAGCTTCACTCAGCTTGGGAATGTCAGCCACCATAGGAAAGTGAGATGAGAAATATTGGTAAAACTTTTGTCCCCCTACTGTTCCGGAATCATCTTACTTATAACTTTCTCAGTTACACGGAGCTGGGTCATCCGAGATCTGGCTCTCTGATCTCACTGGGGGATATAAATCAGAGGATAAGAAAAGACCGACGTATAATTTGGGTCAAAATTTCGTCTAATATTTCACCTCAGCTCATTTTCTCCTCCTTACATGAGAGAGGTTTGGTTGTTTCTCTGCTTATTGGTGACCCTCCTAGATTTGAAGCGTGGGGGGGGGGGGGGGGGGAGAGACGGAAATGTCACAAGTGCCAAACAGACGCAGTGGAATAGCAGACCAACATATGCCCCTGACTGTCCCGTTCCGTCCTTTCCCTTCCCCTCCAGCGCGCGCACACGCACACGCGCACACGCGCACACACACACACACACACACACACACACACACACACACACACCACTCAGTACCAGAAACACCGTCAATAAGACCGTAATGCCACCGAATCTGGAGCAGACTTAACCTTACATTCTCAGTATTTTCTCCTTTGATCAGGCTTAATCCCTCACTTGTAAATTCGGGGGCAAAAGTCCATACCATATTTCACCTCTTCTGCGTCTGACTTTCATCTGCTGGTTAATATTTCTAAGACGAGAGAGGCTTGGCATGTTTCTCTGTCCACAGGTGTTTGTCTTGAGTATGATGCCCCAAGGAGGAAAGTGATGGACATGCCAAGTGTGATAAGCTGACTCAGTGGAACAGAAGGCAAACTTTTATCCTTGACTATACATCCCCGCACCCTCCAAGTTCTGTGTTCAGCCCTCCTTCCTAAACACGCACCCTCTTCTTCCTAAGCACGCACCCCTTTCTTCTTAAGCACGCACCCCTCTATTCCTAAGCACGCACTCCTTTCTTCCTAAGCACGCACCCCTTTCTTCCTAAGCACGCACCCCTTTCTTCCTAAGCACGCACCCCTTTCTTCCTAAGCACGCACCCCTTTCTTCCTAAGCACACACACCTTTCTTCCTAAGCACGCACCCCTTTCTTCTGGTTTCTGATGACCTCGTTCTGGAGGATAAAATTTTGCATACTTATAATCAATTTTTTTTCTTCATTCTTAACTCCCCGAATAAGAAGACGCTTATATGATTTTCTTACCTTCAGACGATTTTACTTAGACATAAACTTCTCTTACTGGAGGGGTGAGACATGGCCGTCAATCACCCCATCAGTGCTAAGCGACTCTCCTCACTTTGATATAGTAGTTTGGAGACAGAAAAAAAATGATGATGATGATGATGATGATGATGATAATAATAATAATAATAATAATAATAATAATAATAATAATAATACTGTCCTTTCATCCAGCTGAAGGGGGTTAACTTTGTACGTGATTCTTTTGAATGTTTGTTTTTCTGGGTTTGGATTCTGTTAGTTTTTGTTCTTTCTCTCTCTCTCTCTCTCTCTCCGGGACTTTTTCTTATCTCCCTCCGTCCCCTTCCTTCACACACCAAGACATACAGTGGTAAACCCTCTCATGGTCGGAAAAACTCTAGTATTCTGCTTCATCTAACACCAGACTATCATATTCGGATGAGAGTGAATCACAGAGGCCTGGGAGATACAATGTTTTCCTTCTTCCCTACCTCTTAATCCTGTTTGTTCCTTTCCTCTTCTCCTCTCCCTCCCTCCCTCGTTTTCTCCTCCTCCTTTCTCCTTCTTTTTCCTCCTTCTTCCCTTCCTCTTCTCCCCCACACCACCCTCCCTCCCTTCTTGTCCTATCCTCCTTTCTCCTTCAGCTCATCCATCCATCATTTCGTTTTCCAGCCATGCTCCAGTTCATTTTATTTTCCTGCTCTTCTCCCCTTCGTCTGAGCTCCCTCCTTCCACTTCCCTCCCTCCCCCTCTCCCTCCCCCCTTCGTCCTTCACCTCTCACCCACCAGTTACTCCATCCCTCTTTTATCTTCCATTGCCTCTTCCTCTTTCCATTTCTCTTCCTTCCTCTTTCATACTACTTCCTTCCTCCTCTCTCTCAATCTTTCTTTCCACTTCACATTTATCTTGAGTATCAACCACCCACCTCTCTCTCTCTCTCTTACTTCTTTCTCTCCTCCTTCCTTTCCCTCCTTTGGCCTACCTCTTCCTTCCTGCTCTACTATCTTTGTCTTAGCCTCATGGGACATATAACTATAGAAAATGGGCTCCAAGGGAAAAAGAAAGCTCCGTTGCTGTCTGCCTTCTTTATATGCCCTTGTACTCCCTTCATTCTGTTTCCTTCTTTCTTTACTTTTATCTCCCTCTCCCTGCCTCCTTTTCCTCCCTCATGCCCTCCGTTTCTTCCCACCCCTTTCCTTCCCATGCATTGCCTCTCACTCCTTCCCTTTTTCTCTCCCTTCCTCTTGTCTCCCTATCCCATCCTTTTTCCATCCCTTCTTACTATCTCATCATTCCCTCCTTCTGTCTCCTTCACCCGTTCTTCTCTTTCATTCTGCCTTCTTTCTCTACTTCCTTCTTCCCTCCATCTTTTTGATTCCCTCTCATCTTCTTCCTATGTTTCTCTTCTCTTCTTTCCTCCCTCACTTCCTCTTTTATCCTATTTCTCTTCCTTTAGTTCGTCTTCACCTTTCTTCCTTCTTCTTCTCTTTCCTCTCAAATACTTCTGTCGTCTTTCTATCTCCTTCTCTCTTCCCTCTCTCTCCCTCCTCCCTTCCTCCTTCTCTTCATTCCCGTTTGTCTATCTCCTCATAATCTGCTTCGTACTATTTCCTTTATTCACTCCCTCTTTCCTTCGACCTTCCCTTACAGCTCACTTCTTCTCCCTTCCTTCGTCCCTCTCTTCCTTAAGCCTCCCTCTTCATATCGTGTACTATCTTTTCCTTTCAAGTGCCAGTACATTAGTTTCTTCCTTCCTTCACAAGCACCTTCCCTTTCGTCTTTCTTTACTTCCTTCCAGTTTCATCTTTCCTCCCTCTACTTTCTTTTACCATAATTTTTTTCTTCTCTCCATCTCCGTCCCTCCCTCCTTTCTTTCTTCCCTCACTCTCCTTCCCCTCCTTCTCTCCCACTCCCCTCTTTCTTCCCTCTTCCCTCACTCTCCTTCCCCTCCCTCTCTCCCACTCCCCTCTTTCTTCCCTCTTCCCTCACTCTCCTTCCCCTCCCTCTCTCCCACCATGACAAACAATTATCGTCCACACACACACACACACACACACATACACACACACACAGAATTAATTAGAAACGTAAGGGAAGGAAGAATGACGAGTAAAAATGATAAAATGGGGGAATGATTGGTGGAGTGACAACGACTGGGGGGTGTGGGGCAGAAGGTGGGCGGGGGAGGGGGGTGGATTGAAGCGGTGGGTGGGAGGGTTGGGGGGGAGGGGGAGCAGAGAGACTACAGAGAAGCTGAGGGTAACATGGAGGAGAGGGGATGATACCTACTAACGTGCCAGGGAAGTACTTACGCCTACCTACGTCCCATGAAGGAGTTCTGGAAATTCTCTCCATCCACCTATCTATCTATACATCTATTTATCTACCTATCACCTTATTTATATATTTTTAGCCTGACGTCTTAATTCTAAAGAGATAACCACAAACAAATCGCTTCTTTAAAATTATAAAGCAAAATTCGAATCTTTAAAATATTCTCTGCTTAATCATAATCATATTTGTATTTTGCACAAAGAAATGAGATGGGCAGGAACTAAACACAGAAAGGGAAAGTATCAGATAATGGAAACTGTCAACATAGTGGCCAGTGAGATGGACCTTGCAAATATTCCCTTATAATTCAAGCTTTTCAACCGTACTCTCCTCGCAGGTTTAAGACATCCAATCTAGGTATGTGTCTCAGTTGATGGTAGTCGGTCTCACAGAAAAAAAGATGTGTGTGTGTGTGTGTGTGTGTGTGTGTGTGTGTTGAAGCCAATCCATCTGCAGCCAGCTAAAGGAAAGCATGCAGCCCTATAGCGATGTGCACCTGCACACATACTTCATCCACTCATTCCTTTCATAATTACTTTTGTGTCTTCAACTACACTCCCTCTCTTCACACACACACACACACACACACACACACACACACACACACACACACACACACACACACACACCCTGCACTATCCAAGACTTGAACCAGCATTCTTTATCTACCCCCGATACATTGGACACTATACTCATACATATATATCTCTGTACCTGCATTATTTCCTGTATCGTAATTTAGTCACACTTGCTGCCAGAAAACCATGTACAACTGCGGACATTAAAACTATCTATCTATCTATTGCCAGACGCCTTACTCCCAAAAGGAGAGGCCCGTAATAATTAATAGTAATTCATCTAATTACAATAAATAGGAAGACAATGGCCAATGAATGTTATGATCCTCAGGGCCAAACGCATTTTTCATACTTGTTTGACTAAGAAATGGAACGATACTATTGTCCGCAACTGTACTTAATAACACAACTGCTAGTGTACTTAGAATTTTACGTACTTGGATTTATATTGTGTAAACCGCACTGTAAACAAAACTTCTGGTACTTACTATTACGGCCAAACATGCACTCGTTTCCTTACCTGTAGGGAGAAAGAAGAGGAGGATTAGAGTGGGAAAAAGGGAATGACAACTACAACTACTACTACTATTTTTACAACTATTACTACTACTGCTGCTACTACTACTACTACTACTACTACTACTACTACTACTACTATACTACTACTATTAATACTACTACTACTACTACTATACTATTACTAATAATAATAATAATAATAATAATAATAGCAAAAACAACCACGACAACTATAACAGCAACAACACTATAATCCTCAGTAAGACTCCATCACCCAATCCTTTATTACCCCATAAGGAGCGTCGGCCTGGTGCTACGACACATGATATAGGCAGTTAGGGCGAGAGAGACCAGTTGCTCGTCCCTGAATGGCATTATGTTAGCTATCAACTCCATCCACCCATCCGATGACAAAACTTATAAGCCACAACATCTGGACTCCTGAAACCCACTAGACCACCAGGCGTCCATTTCTTCATATAACACCCAAACTAGTAAATAATATTCTAGGTTATAAGGAACAGCATAGAAGTCACTCAGTGTTAACTCAGAGGCTACATCAAATAAATGGAGATGATAATAATAATAATAATAATAATAATAATAATAATAATAATAATAACAATATCAATAATAAAAATAACAATAATAATAATAATAATAATAATAATAGAGAATAGTTCCAATACTGATAATAATAATAATAATAATACCAGCATCAAAATAACAATAAATGCATCAACAAGAACAAGTGATAATGATGATGATGATGATGATGATAATAATAATAATAATAATAATAATAATAATAATAAAAATAATAACAACAACAACAATAGAAGTAGCAGCAACAGCAGTAGTAGTAGTAGTAGTAGTAGTAATGTGTGTGTGTGTGTGTGTGTGTGTGTGTGTGTGTGTGTGTGTGTGTGTGTGTGTGTGTGTGTGTGTGTGAGAGAGAGAGAGAGAGAGAGAGAGAGAGAGAGAGAGAGAAAGAGAGGAAGGAAGGAGGGTGGGTGGGAGTGAGAGAGTGGCTAAGACACCAATATTATCTCAGTTAATTATTTGTTTTCACTGCAAAATTAGGAGGCGGGAGAGGCGAGGGAGGTAATTAAAAACAGGTGAAAAATGAGGCAGGCAGTGCGGAAAATTAACCCGCCCATGGTCACCTCTCTTGCATTTTAGAGCCAACGCTAGAATAATAATAATAATAATAATAAGAGGAGGAGGAGGAGTGGTGATGATGATGATGGTTGTTATTATTATTACTATTATTAGTATTAGTATTAGTATTAAGGAAGAGGACTGAGTCAGAAAATACTGGTAAGAAAATACAAAGATGGAGTTCACAAAAATACAAATATCATTAAAACTGATGAATGAAGTGGGTAAAACAAAGCAAGAAGAGAAAAGAAAAAAGAAAGAAAATGTAGAATAAATGAATGAAATTGTAAACAAACGCAGAGCCAGGTGAAGTACACAGACGTAAAGCAAGGTGAAGTACACAGACGTAGAGAGCCAGGTTAAGTACACAAACGTAGAGAGCCAGGTGAGGTACACTGACGTAGAGAGCCAGGTGAGGTACACAGACGTAGAGAGCCAGGTGAGGTACACTGACGTAGAGAGCCAGGTGAGGTACACTGACGTAGAGAGCCAGGTGAGGTACACTGACGTAGAGAGCCAGGTGAGGTACATTGACGTAGAGTGCCAGGTGAGGTACACTGACGTAGAGAGCCAGGTGAGGTACACTGACGTAGAAAGCCAGGTGAGGTACACTGACGTAGAGAGCTAGGTGAGGTACACTGACGTAGAGAGCCAGGTGAGGTACACTGACGTAGAGAGCCAGGTGAGGTACACTGACGTAGAGAGCCAAGTGACCAAACATTGACAAGCCAGACAAAAAGCAGTATTTTCGTCAGCTTAGGAGTCTTTCAAGCATCTCTTTCTAAGCTAAAGCTATGAATTTTGCCCGTTACACCTTACAGATCTCTCTCTCTCTCTCTCTCTCTCTCTCTCTCTCTCTCTCTCTCTCTCTCTCCAGCAATAAGCAGGTAAGGAAGAGGTGCTGCAAGACTCCATAAGGTACGACTATACAAGCCAAGACGACTAAATTACCCTCGAAAAGTTAACCAATTAAATATATATAAAACTAAAGCGAGAAAAATCAACACGACGATTTCTGACAAGAGAAGAAAAAAGAACAAGAAATATTTTTATAATGGAAAACTAAAACAAAACAAAAAAATCGTTCACAGACTTCAATTAGGCTACTTTAAATCACCAGACGATTTTACTCAGCTGTGGGGAGACCTACTGGAGGGGTTAGATATGTGCCTTTATTACCCTCTTCAGTACCACAGGCCTAATAAAATCGTGGGAAAGTAGCATGAAAAAATGAAACGAAAAAAGTGAAAAAATGAAGAATGAAAAAAATAAAAATGAAACGAAGATGAAAAAAATGAAAAATGAGACAATGAAAAATGAAATAAAAAAAATAAAAATCTACCGCCGGACTGAGTACTGTAGATTAAAAGTGAGACAACTATCCCCTTGAAGACATAAAAGGTCATATTTTATAAGTGCCTTTGTTGCTTTCATAACGCATCTTCCCTACTGACTTACTGTGCCCATTACACCCTGGCATTCTCCTGTATGTTATTTTATTATAACTGTATGCCATGGACACAGTTTGCATCAGTAACATACAAGAGGATATTGAGATGTGATGTGCAAAATAAATCGCTAAGGAAGATGGGTTAGGAAATCTCCAAAGCCACTCAGGATACAGGCCTACACCTTTACTTACCAGCTTCAGGAGGGAAGGGGAAGTTGAGGGTCCGCATCACCAGACTCAGCACCCCAATCATCCTGCGGGAGTCCTGCGGGGCCACTGGGGGCACAGGCAGAGGGCGCGCAGGTCGGGTAGCCATTTTGAGTGCGGGAGGGTGGAGGGGGGGGTGAGTTGTGTGCGGGACTCAAAAGTGCGTGTGAAGATGAAGGCTTCTTGACGTGTGCGTTTGGCGAGTTTTGAGAAGTTTGCGTTTTCTATCCCTAGTTTAGTGAGTTCGTTCTCGTTTTCTACCTTGCTTTGCTGTTTTTAGGAGGGTTTGTTTCTGCACTCGTTTGTTACTGTTTGCGTGCGTTGTTTACTTGTTAGTTATGGGGGTTGTTTTGGAAGATCTGTGTGTGTGTGTGTGCCTGAGTGCGTGTGGATCTCTGACGCCTCTTTTTATTTGTCTGAGTTAATACGGTTCAGCGATTTTTTTTTTTTTTTATCCTTGTCTTTTGTTACTCGTATCTTGTTTGCGTGTGTGAGGGCGTGAAGAGGATATTGTGCGTTTCTCAGCGTGTTCTAATTTGCGTGCAGGAAGTTGTGGGCGTGAGAGCGGGGGACTAGTTTCTTTGTCCCTTGTGTGCGACAGAGTTTGAGTGAGTTGACTAAACTGCGTGCACTGACGGAATGGGTTTTAATAAACTACGAAGTTGATTAATTTGAGTGCAGTCTTGGCTGAGTGAGGCCTTGAGTGTGCACACGAGCAACCTTGACTGCGTGCGTCTTGATTTTATGAAGGCCTTATTCTGAGAGCAGCTAAAGTTTGTGCGCGTTCTTGACTTAGTCTTGTATTGATTGCTTGCGACCTTGATTGTGTGCGATTGACTCTAAGTGCGACCTTGATTTGAGTACGTCCCTGAGTGAGTGTTTGCTAATACTTGGCTTGTGTTTCTTCCTCACTTTGTTCTCTTCCACCGGTTCCTTTCTTTCTTCTTTGTTCTTCTCGTACCTCACTGTCTTCCTCTTCACTTCCTGTCCTTTGTCCCCTTCTTCGTTCCTCTCTTTCTTCCTCTCTCAGTTATCTTCGCACTTCAGTCTTTTCTCCCTTTCTTTCTCTCCTTTCTCTCTTTCTTTGTACTTTTACTCTTTTCTTCCTCTTTTTTCTCCTCTTCTTTCTTGCTTCCTCTCGACTTGCAGACTTCCTCACATTCTTGTCGACTCTGCACCTCCGTTCATATTTCCTCCTAGTCTCCCTCTCTTCTCTCCTTGAGCAAGATTTGTCCTTGGTTTAGAACGAGACAGAGAGGAGCAATATTCGGTAGTAGCAGGGTCTTGGGAGTAAACAGTCTGGTAGGTTGTAGAAATGGTTGCTGTTGTAGCGACCTTTTACAACAGTGGTAGTAGTCGTGGTGTTGGTGGTGGTAGTGGGTAAGTTGTAGTGGTTCAGAGGGAGTATAAATGTTTGTAGTTGTGGTAGTTAGAAGTAAGTTTAAGAAAATATTGAATTACAAAAACTCGGCAGATCAACTGGTATGGAGAAAAGTGGGAGGGGACCGTGGCAGTAGTGTTGGTTAATAGGGGGTTGATGGTGGATGTGGTGGTGGTAGTGGATGGTGGTAGTTGTGGTTGTTGGCATCAGGGAAGGCCTCTGGTGGATCCCGCCACTTGACACTATCCCTTCAATCCATACAAATCCACCTCATTAACGATCCCCCTTAACCACTTCGTAAAAACAATCCACTTTTTAAAATGACATATAAAAACAGACACTTCGGGGCACCTGAGTGGAATTTCCAACTTTAGCAAAAAACAATTGTACAAAACTATGCGATAAAACTTCAGCATATATAGATATATATATTTATATAAATTTGTCAACAATGTAGGTATAAAAATCATTAATCAAATCTGTACAGTAAACATGCGCTTGTCTTTTGTTTAACGTGGTATATCATCAACTTCAGCGCATTAACAACTAGGGCAATTATTGTTCATATCAATGTGTGGTAAAAGTTCTATCAATAAAAACGGCTTAGTGCGTTATTGCTCTTAAGGTCACACGGGGTCTTTTTAACAATCAACAAATACGTAATAATATGGAAGAAAGAGAGCAAGACGAATGCGAAGAAGAGAGGGCGGTGGAACGGGGAGGAACAGAAGAGAATGAGCAGCACCAAAGGGTCATAATGTAGGTGTGTTTGTGTGTTTGCAGCAGGGGCACTCTTTCTCTCACTCAGCCGCCCAGCCAAACCTCACACCTCTTCAACAGCCTGTATAAGCATTACATTTGTCGCTCGGTCACCACTTGGGAACAGCAGAAGAAAATATATACTCTCACACCAGCAGCAACAGCGTCGGCAAGGATAAATGGGCGAGCTCTCAGTTGTTCGGGACTTATTTAGGAAACACTTGAGAACACTTGTTTCTTGAAGAACTCGAGGGTAGAAGTAGTAGTTTTACCCTCCTTGGTCTGTTGGAAGGGAGACAGAACAGGATCTCAGGTGAAACATGCTTCGCCTTCTCACTTCGGGTGTTGTGCCCAGTCTATACTCTTCCTTCAGCCACTTAGCAGTGCCCATTGGTCACTTGTTTGCTAACTCGCCACCAATCAGAAGACGAGCCAAGTAAGCGGTTCTGACACATGCTCAAACATTCCATCTTGCCCAATAAACCTCACAAAGTCTTATTTATCTGGTGTGAAGAAAACGAGTGAAGGGAGTATTATTTAAGTCAGGCAAGTTCACGAAGAGAATAGCACTGAACTGGTGACTCAAAAGAACTTGTGTTTTTCTCTAACATTACTTTGGTGAGTTGTTCAGGTTAGCGAAGCTTAGAGGTACTGATTTAGGGTAGCTTAAGGTTAGATTCAACTGCACTCATTTACCTTCCCGCGGTAAACTGACGAGCGAGAGTCTAAAGAGATGGAGGGAATGTGTGCGGAGAAAAGTGGAGCGGGCGAAAAGTCTAATTATAGAAATCAAGTTCAGTTACTCGATAGGGAAGTAGGCAATTTCGATCAATTCACACGTCTCCTCAATTTCGGGACAGACTTTTCTCCCTACTTGGCAATAATTCCTTTCCTCCAAGATTTGATATCCCCACTTACTTCCTCCGTCTCACCCGCCGCTCTCATACTTTTTACTTCTCTCCACAGTTCATCCCTCACTTTTCCACTTACTTTTTTCGCGCTATTTTCCGAGCAAATAACTTCACAGGAAACAAACTTTTCTTTCTTACCTCTCTCGCTCTCTCTCTCACAGTCAACTTATGATCACAGGAAACACACACACTCTACAACCTTTATTTTAGAATACATGGGAATTCCTTCTGATACACTGCAGTTTTAAAAATGACAGGAAAATTCATAAGGGACTCTATAATTAGCAGGAGTTTCTGTGTTCACTTGTATGTAAATAAACCACTGGAAGTTTCACAATACACAAGGAATTTTACGATTCACAGGAAGTTCTAGAGGAAAGTCTGACCAGCCACCAGGAGTGTTTAGATCATACGGTAATTTTTAACCACAGGAAGATCCACGATTCTGAGAGTTTCCACAGACACAGAAATAGATTCACGAGTTCTAAGGAGTTTCAGATGCACGGAAAGGTCTGAAATATAAGCACTAGTTTCCACAAGCATTGGCACTTTCCTAGAGCACTAGTAATCTTCTCCAGCACTAGAGAACTCGACAAGCAAAGGGAGGTAGGACGAGCACTAAGAGTTTGATAAGTTCCGTCTGGGAGAATTTAAATCTAATAGCAAGAATATTTTCCACACATGCACAAGAAACTTTCATAAGGATCAAGATAATCTGGTGAGTAGTTTCTGGTTTTCACACTAGAGAGTACCTTGCCATAGACAGCGTAAAGTAGGATGCACTAAATTTTAAGTAGGCTGCACTAGAATTCAAACACTGTGGTGACGACGAAGTGTTGGTGACGTCACTTTGGCTTATTTTATTTTTATTTTTTATTTTTTTTTTATCTATGGAAGCATCGACGTTATTGCTCAGAGTTATGACACTAAAAACACACTAAAACAAGGAAGCATAACCGGTCTATGATTGGCTGTTGCTGCACGCCTCAGTCAGATGATTGGTTGGGTGTTTTGATTTTCTTTCTTTCTTGCGAGGGAATTGTGGGTAAACGGGCGAGTCTATCTCTGAGGGGAAAGGGGGAGGTCGAGCACTCTCATCTGTAAAGGTTAAAGTGAGGGTAATACCACTATTCTATTAATTAAAACAACACAACACCGCCCACAAAAATGGCCAGATTATACCCCCCTACATTTTCACACACACACACACACACACACACACACACACACACACACACACACACACACACAAAAGAAGTTCGTCTGTGAAACGCTGTATTGATACTTAAGCTGTCACTGTTCTCTCATGTGAACACAGTGAATACACCAGGCAAGTATGAGGAATGAAGAAGCCTACACTTTTAGCATCACTTCATCCATCCATCCATACATACATACTTATAAACTTCTGAACAAATATACATACCTATACGCATACATATATACAACGTACATGCACCCATACATACTTAAAAAACAAGAAACATAAACATACAGTTGGAGGATTAAACACACACACACACACACACACACACACACACACACACAGCTCAGACTTACATGTACAGCAGCGGGCAAGAATATCGCTCTACACCTCTGAAACTTTTGCACGGTCTTTAGGAAACTTTGCAGAGCCCCGAAAATAACATCACTGGCTTTCCATATTCACTGCTCACTGACTCATTACCTATCCTTGTCTTTGGCTCATAAACTAGTTACGTTAGTTAATACCGACGCTGTAACAAGCAGCCCATGGAAGACCAGCGGGTGTATTGCTGTTTGTTTTGCTTTGCTCTGTTTTTGCTTTCCCTTGTCCGCAAACTATACACACAACACCATTTATACTTTACCACACGCCGCTTTATTCCGTCTTTATTTACGATTTTATTTACTCACGTACCTTCGTTTATACGCGGTACCAACCCATCCGTTCACTCCCAACCCTACCCAGTCTTCACTACCACCCACCCACTTCCACTACCACCCCACCCATTATCCACTACCATCCCACTCACTCCCACTATCACCCCACCCATTCCCACTACCATCCCATCCATTCCCCACTGCCATACCGCCCATTCCCACTACCACCCACCCACTCCACTATCACCCCACCCAATCCTCACTATCACCACACCCACTCCCATTATCACCCCACCCATTCTCCACTACCGCCCACTCATTCCCATTATCATCCCACCCACTGCCATCCTATCCCCTCCCCACTACCTCCCCACCTCTTCCCCTTGTACTCACCCACGTACCCATCACCCACATCAAACCCATCTACCTCCCTATTTCAGAGAGTCACGAAATGGAAAAGGAGATGGAATTACTGAGGTGGAAATTGGGCGAGGGAAGGAGAGAGGAAGGCAAGGGGAGAGGGAGAAAGGGAAGGTGAAGGGGAGAGGGTGGGACAGAGCGGGAGGGAATAAGAAAGGGAGAGAAGAAAGGCAGGGAGGGAGAGAGAAGGGGAGGGAGGATGGAGAGAAGGACAGAGGAAAAGGAATAAAGTCAGATACTGGGAAATGAGATAAGCAGGGAATATAATGGGAGGGAAAGCGAGGCAGGAAAAAGGATGAAGAAGGGGGGAGGGGGGGACGAAATGAAGGATGGGGAGAGGAAGAAAGTTAGATGCTGAGAGAGGAGGTAAGCAGGAATTATAGAGAGAGAGAAAGAAAAGTACGAGTAGCAGAGAGGCTGATGAAGATACACGGGGTAGAAAGGTGGACAGACAGGCGATGGGGCTTGAAGATGGCAGAGAATGAAGGCGGAAAGTGGTTCAAGTTGGTCCAAAACTGTTTTATCTTCCAAATAAACATACCTCTATGTAGGTATGGTCTTTCAAACAGATAAGAAGAGGAAGAAGAAATGTACGGATGAGAGACAAACTAAAGAGATATTAAAAACTGCCAACATTCATAGAGGACGGCAAGATAGTCCCCATTATATATACTGTATATATAGATAGATAGATAGACAGATAGACATACAAAACGTAAAGATCTCCAAGGAAAAGTTGCCGTATTTAACAGGTGTGTCTGGTCTCATAAAACTCCAAGAAAGAAGAAAATGAGAAAGGTGTTTTGGTTATTTGCTCCAGGAATAAGTATACCACAATTGAAATGAATTAGTGAAGACATGAAAGAATGTCATCCAAGCTGACAAGAGTTTGGAAGGAGGAGGAGGAGAAGGAGGAGGAGAAAATACCGTATGGTTTTCTCCATATGGTGGAGACCATAATGAAAGAGGAAGGCTGGGAGGCAGGAAAGGAGGAAGACAGGAAGGCAGACGGAGAGAAAGGAGAAAAGTGGGAACACAAAGAGATAGACCTGAAGCAGAAAACGGGGAAGGAAAGGAAAGAGGGAGACAGACAGATATGAAAGAGAAAAGCAGAGAGGCAAGAAAGGAGGAAGATACGAAGAGAGAGAAGCGAAGGCAAAGAGAGAGATGAGGAAGACGGACATAAAGAAGAGGAGAGGAAGAGAAGACAGCAAGGAGGGAAGGGAGACAAGGAAGAAGAGAGGAAGAGGAGACGGCCTTATGAAAAACAAGCAGCAAAAAATGATAAGGTGTTAAAAAGAATTACAGAAAGCTAAACTACAAATACAGGAAGAAGACAGAAAAGATAATACAGGTATGAAGGCGAAGAAAGTACAAGAGCGGCGGGGAGAGGACGGAGGGGAAGAAGAGACTCTAGAAAGTAAGGGAATGGGACACAAAAGTAAACAGTAGCACAGGTAAGAAACCGGAAGACATTGGGAATCCACCTTGAGACTGCAAAGTGCAAACAACAGCTCAGTATATCCGCAAACCATAGTTTGTGCTCATCCTCCACCCACTTATCACTAGACTAACGCCTCTTGTTGGCGGTTAACTTCCTCCACCCCCCTCTTTTATGAGATTGTAGAGATATAAGCGTTCTCATCACTGTTCTCCTGTAGTCTATAAAAGCTCTGTTCCGTTGCCATTTTTTTTTTATAACGGAACATGACTACTCTTGCAATCTATCAATTTGTGGTTGCATAAAATCTGATAAATCCTTGTTATGAAGCAGGAATGAGTCACCTTGGTTACTAGTCACAGCCACTCTCCAATTCGATTACACTTTGCTATTAACCAGGCTGAAGGAGGTCACGGATCTTTGTCTCAAACTAACCTGACACTACCACCTTAACACTAGACAAGAGGTCCTTGTTCAGTAAGACGGTAGCATTCTTCGTGGCGTGGGGGGCAAGGTAGTGACCCTTGCATAGTGATTTCCTTAGCACAGGACACCTTAACACTGTCTTTTATGTTACTGATATCGTGTTAATATCAATATACAGTCTGCATCAGTATCATACAAAAGGATATTAAGGTGTAATGAGAAAAATAAATCACTAATGAGGAGATGTAAGAACTCTCCAAAGCCATATAAATTACAAGCCACAAACCCAAGTTACGAATTTTGTCAAGTGAATTACAGAGTGGGAAGTGACACTGGCCTATAACTACACACAGACAATCAAGCAGACAGAGACAGACAGACAGACGATCGGACAGATGGATGGAGAGGTGAGGAAAATGGAGAGGAGGAACAGAAAGGTAAGAGGAGGAAGAGAGGTGAGGAAGACAGAAGTGAGGAAGAGAGTCCAGGAATAGAGAGAAGTCAGGAAAACAGCTGATGGTGAGAGATGAGGGAGAGGGAAGAGAGGAAAAGAGAAGACGAAATAAGTGAGAAAGAGAGGTGGAAATATGCATGGAGTGGGATGCAGCAAGAAACAGGGCCAGGGAAGTAGAAAAAGGGGAGAATTATCACCTGAGTGCCTGGTATATTTAGGGGAATATATCTATTTAGCTGGAAAAGTAGATAGTAAAGAAGAAGAAGTGTCTAATGGAACAGCACGAGTAATTTTGGGTAGTGAAGAATCATCATCATCATCACCACTTTCAACATCACCGCCATCACAATCATCTTTACTTGTGGGAATGAGAGAGAGAGAGAGAGAGTAATAACCAAGTAAAAGAGACCAAGGGAAAGGTAACCACAAACATAAAACAACTTCCACCCAACACACAACCCTCAAACCCAACCACGCCGTACTACAGGCTTCACGAATTGCCGTCACCACCACAGCCGTCGGTCAAAGCAAGGAAAAAGCCGGCAACGGAGCACTGGATATCGAGCCGAGCAGGGCAGCCGGACGAACTCACACGGGAAAGTGACGATTGCCGATTGAGTGGTGAGGAATGGGTGGCGGGGAGGAGATGGATGGTGTGGGGGGAGGGATGGAAAAGTGTGAGGTAGGGCAAGGAGAAGGGGAGATGAATGGTGTAAGGAGAGGGAAGGAAAAGTGTGAGGTAGGGCAAGGAGAGGGGAGATGGATGGTGTGGGGAGAGGGGAGGAAAAGTGTGAGATAGGGCAAGGAGTGGGGAGGATGGTATGGGGAGAGGGGAGGAAAAGTGTAAGGTGGGGCAAGGAGAGGGGAGATGGATGGTGTGGGGATAGGGAAGGAAAAGCGTGAGGTAGGGCAAGGAAAGGGAAGACGGATGATTTGGGGAGAGGGGAGGAAAAGTGTGAGGTAAGGCAAAGAAGAGGGAGATGGATGGCGTGGGGAGAGGGAAGGAAAAGTGTGAGGTAGAGAAAAGAGAGGGAAGAGGACCTTTGTAGGGAGAGGGGAAGAAAATGTGATGCAGGGAAAGGAGAGGGAAGATGGATGGTGTGGGGAAAGGGAAGGAAAAGTGTGAGGTACGAACTGGAAGAAAGGAGAGGGGAAGTATGAAGAAAAGAGAAGAGGAGGAGGGGGAAGAAGGGAAGAAGTACCGTGGGGAGAGAATGGAGGAACGGAGGAAAAACAGGGTGAGAAAGGGAAAGGAGGAGAGGTGGGAGATATGAGAAGAAAGGAAAAGTGAAGAGAGGTGGAGTAATGAGGGAGAGGTGTGGGGAGGGGAGTGGTGTGGGGGAGGAGAGAAGTATGGGGGAGGAGAGAGGTGTGGGGGAAGGGAAAGGTATGGGGTATAGAAGAGGTTGGGGTAGGCAAGAGGTGTGCAGGAGGGAAGAGGTTGGGGGAGAGGAGAGGGGTGGAGGAGGAGAAGATAGGTGTGGGGGAGGGGAGGAGTGTGGGGAAAGGGAGAGGTATGGGGGCATGGGGGAGGGGAGAGATGTGGAGAGAGGGAAGAGGTGTGGAGAGAGGGAAGAGGTCTGGGAGAAGGAAGAGGTATGGGGGTATGGAAGAGGCTGGGAGAGAGAAGACGCATCTGTGAGAGGTGTGTGATGAAAGGTCAGATAGAGTAAGTGCTGAGTGGTTGTGGGAAAGTAAAGATGAGGCTTTGGTGTGAGTGAAGAGATGAGGAAGCGACCGATGAGGAAGAGGAAGGGAAGAAAGGGCCAAGTGAGGAAGAGAGAAGGAAGGAAAGACGAGAGATGTGAGAAAGAGAGAGATAAGAAGAGGTGACGAGGAGGGAAGGAAAAGATACATAAAGAAGAGAAAGGTGAGGAAAATAACTGAAGGTGAGGGATGGCGAAGAGAGAAATATGAAAGAAAGGTGAGGAAGAAACAAGTGAAAAGGAGGCAAAAGCAGTAGTAGTAGTAGTAATATTAAATGAAATGGAAAAAAAAAAAAACTGCAGGAAAAACAATAACAAACAATAATAATAATAATAATAATAATATAATAGTAGTAGTAGTGATAATAATAAAAATAATAATAATATAATAATAATATAATAGTAGTAGTAATAAAAATAAAAATATAATAATAATAATAATAATAATAATAATAATAATAATCCATCCATCATCCAATCCTCCATTGCCCCATGAGGAGCGTAGGAGCCCGGGGCTAGGCAGTTGGCCCCGACATTTAAGATGAGTGACCAGCCTCATTCATCCCTGAGTGGCATTATATGAGCAATCAACCTCAACCACCCCTTAGATATAAACCTTCACCGGCTCAATCCGATTGGAGCACAACAATTACCCATTAAACCACCAGGAGCCAAAATTTGGTTATATGGTTACCACCCAGCGTAGTGAATGGTTTCCTGGTGTACAGGAAACCATTTGGCTTGTCACTCAGTGTAGTCACCCACAGGCAGATGGAAGAGGAAAAGATGAAGGAAGGAAAGACAGAAGAGGGAGTGTAAAGTCAACCGTAGGCAGAAGAACAAGGAACGAAAAAAGGAAAGAAAGACAGAAGAGGATGGAAGGAGAGAAGGATGCAGGAGAGGAAAGGGCAGACACCCGAGAGCAGCACTACATCGAGTGAGTGAATCGTGAGCGCCCTCACCTACCAGTATAATAATGTCAAATTTTCCAAGGGAATGCAGCATGGTCTCGACACTGCTACAGTAAATACGAGTAGAAATACTTCTATGAAAACTGCCATAATGATTAATGACCACACAAGAATAGAGGCAGCTAAAATGCGTGTGTTTGTTTTGTTTGACCTTTGAGACCATTAATCCCTTCTAAAGACCTGAATAAAGAAACGAAACAATGTCTGGAGGTGTGCCCATCGAACAGGTGTAACAAGTTTGAAGCGAACTGATGCAAAACAGAGAAATGGCACCAATCGAAAGTGTCTAGAAAAAAAAAAGAGAAGAAAGAAGATAGAGGAAAGAAGCTGAGGAAACACAGTAGGTCTCTGCACAGTGGACAGATCTAATAATATCAGTAATAACAATAAACCCACACCGGCAGTCCGACCAGCGCTACAATGACCAATAAATTCTACGGACATCTCCACCCACGTTTCACTATCTCAGCAGCTCTTTCAGGTGCTCGCTACCTCCATACTCTAAATCTTACTCGCTTCCTTTCCTACTCATTTTTTTTTTTTTTTTTTACATTTTCCTTCTCTCTCTTTTTCCTCATACCTTTCACATGTTCTCATTTTTGTCCTTTACTTCTTTCCCTTTCACATTAGGTTTACTGTTTTAGTTTTGTCTGTTTCTTTTTGCCGTGATTCTTTATTTCACTTCCCTCTTCTCTAGCAAAACTTTCATTTTCCTCTTTCTTCCACTTACTCCTTCTCTCCGATCTCTTCATCCTCTTTTCATTTCCTCCTCTTCATTCTCTCCTTTCTTCCGCTCAAACTTTTCCTTCATGCTCCAAATCTTTTCGTTCTTCTTTTATTTTCTCTCTCAATAAAACGCCGTCCTATATTCAGGGTTTTGCTTTCTGTTCACAATCCTGTCTTAGTTAGAATGGAGAAGAAGGACATAGGAGGAATGGTGAACAATAATTAAGGGGATAGAGAGAGAGAGAGAGAGAGAGAGAGAGAGAGAGAGAGAGAGAGAGAGGAGTAATGATGACGTATAAGAAGGGTTGAAGAGGAGGAAGAAGATGATAAACAGTAAGACAAACGTACGAAGGGATTCAGAGTGTAATAAGGAAGTTGTGAGAGATTACGAGATGGAGAGAGAAGAAATGAAGAGATACGACAGATGAAGAGAAGAGGAAAGAGGGAAATGAGAAACAGAATGATAATAAGAAAGGTTGAAATGTGAAACTGAAAGAGAATGGGAGGAAAGAGAGAGCATAATAAAGATGAAAACAAGAGTATGAGGGGAGCGAGAAGGGGATAAAGATGAGAAAGTGGATGACAAGAACGAGAAGAAGAAGGACAGGGTAATACAGAAAAGCTGAGGAAGAAGGAGAAGATAATGAAGTCGTGAGGGAGAGGAAGAGCAAGAAGGGAGAGAGAAAGAGAGAGAGAGAGAGAGGGTAATAAAGAGGTATGAGAAAGGGGAAGAAAGAAGATAGTGAAAATAATGAGAAAGGATAATGAAGAAGACGGCAGAAAGAGACGACAATGAAAAGGAAAAGAAGAATAAAGATGGAAGAAAAGGGAGAAGATAATGACGATGAGGAGAGAAGTAATAAGGAAGTGAACCACAAAATGGCGTGAAAAATACGAGACTAATTAAGAGAAAGAAAATGGTAAGATGATATGTGAAAAAGAGAACGACAAGAATGAGACGGAGAAGAAGGATAATGGAGAGAGAAACAAAATTATGGAGGAGAAGGATAATGAAGAAGACAAGAGTAAGAAGGAGAGGACAATGAAGAGGAAGACAAGAGTAAGGGAGAGAGAGAGAGAGAGAGAGAGAGAGGGTAATGACCTATCACCACCATCTATACCGGAGTCACCACCTCTCCACCCGTTATCTCCTCCACTCTCTCCACCTTCCTTCCTCCTCCTCCTCCACCAGTCTCCTTAACCCCTTTACCTAACTCAGGCTCCTATGGCTCATTCACAGATAAACAAAATCGTCAAGTGCTAGCTAGAATGGAATACAAGAAGTGATGATGATGATGATGATGATGACAGTATTAACTATCTCAGGCTTTTACTGCTCATTTTCAGATGAATAAAATTGTTTGGCGTTAACTGGACGAGCTGATTGTTAATGATGATTGTATTTACGTTCTCATGCTTACAATAACTCACTCTCTTATGAATAAATCGTCTTATTTATCCATAATACAAGAGTTATTCCTAGCATGAGAGGGTTGGTGGTAACAATATTAGCTCTCCCAGGCTCCTATGACTCACTCAGATGTATGTGAAAGACTGGCGTGGCTGAAATAGATTACCGGAGTTGCTTCCACCGTGAGAGGGCAAAACGATGACCCAATATATACTGTATATTTTTTTTACCTGCTGCCACTACTCTGTTTTATTTTGAGGGGAAATTATCTCGCCGTTAAGGAAATAAAAACAATCGCCATCCAACTCCCCTACTAAGAAAGGAATCCTCAGGCTGGTGGAAATAAAGAATATAAAAAACTATTAAAGGAGTGACTGAAGAGGTGGTGGTAACGTGGTTCGGGAAGTTGTCTTATGTCTGAAAATGCGCGAGTTCGATCTTAGGCTGGGACAGTGGATAGTTTAACGACCACTATTCAATAAAACAGACTTTAATTATCCAAAAAATAGTTCCATTACACCATTACTCCAGTCTGAATGAGGGAGCCCAAGCATGTTTTGTGGTCGATGGTCATCAGCGCCGAAGTGGTGATGAGTAAAGTAGACACGTTGTAAGTTCGCTGGACCTCATGATATAGACAATATAGAATTACATAAAAAGAAATGCATAAAAATTACAATGTCGGAGGCATAAAGAGAATTACATATATCAACTGCCCTCTCTCTACCGTCATCCATCCACTCACGTCACTTCCTCGTCCAGTTAACTAGATTCCTGTTCTGCAATGCCCTTAACTATTTCCACTCTAGCGTTATCATATACCCTCTTTAAGTAGTGTTGTCTCTACGATTGCTTACATATGCTTGCCTTCCTCACACAGTTAAATCATAGTCACGTTAGAGAGAAAATTTAGGCAAAGATACGACAAACAGAACAAGCTGCGATAAAGTAATGGTTTTTTTAGACGTGTTTATTCTGTAAAAGGATTACGATGCCTTATAAATTCAAAAGCTCGGGGGGAGGGAGGGAGGGAGGGAGGGAGGGAGGGAGGGAGGGAGGGAGGGAGGGAGAGGGAGAGGGAGAGGGAGAGGGAGAGAGAGGGAGAGGGAGAGAGAGGGAGAGAGAGAGAGAGAGAGAGAGAGAGAGAGAGAGAGAGAGAGAGAGAGTTATTTTCCTCTCCACTCTTCCACCACTCTCTTCCTTTCCACACTCTCTCTCTTCCCATCAGCTCTCTCTACCTCTTCCTTCTCTTCCTATCTGCTCTCTTTCCCTCTTCTGCCTCCCCCCCTCTCTCTCCCTCCCTCCCTCCCTCTCTCTCTCTCTCTCTCTCTCTCTCTCTCTCTCTCTCTCTCTCTCTCTCTCTCTCTCAATTACCTACCTCTTGTCTCGGTGTGGTTCTACTCATCCTTCTCCTCCACTCTCCATACCCCCTCCCCATACCCCCCACCCTCTCCACACACCCCTCCCCACCCTCTCTTCATTACTCCTTCGATTTTTAGCATTTTTTCTCCCAACAAAGCAGAGATGTGTACACAGGAAGGCAGGTAGGTAGACGACAGGCAGGTAGGTCGGTAGAGAAGTAAGTAGGTAGCAGGGTAATACATAGGTAGGTATGCAGGTAACAGGCAGGCAGGTAGGTAGGAAGGTGGGTAACAGGCAGGTAGTTAGAGAGGTAAGTAAGTAGGTAGGTAGAAAGGTAGGTAACAGGCAGGTTGGCAGGTTGACACGAAATTTGGAATGTAACAGGCATATAGGTAAGTAGGGTGGTAGATTTTTAGGTGGGCATGTAGGTATATAAAAAGAAAGTAGGTATGCAATACGTAAGTAAGTATGTAGCCTGTAGGTAAGTGAGTAATTAGCAGGTAAGTAATAGACAGGTAGGCAGAAAGGAAAACAGGTAAGCACAGTGAATCAACCAAGTAAGCAGGGAGACAAGAATGTTTAAAAAAACAGTTTCGTGTATGGTTGTTAGTCTGTTATTCAGGAAGGATGGCAGGTTGTGAGAAAAGGAAGTAGGAGAGTTGGCAGGAGGACTGGTGGAAAGGGAAGCTGCTGAGTTGGTAGGAAAGGTGATAAGTATTAAAGGTGGCTGGTTGGTTGGGGAGATAGGTGAGTATGTAGAGAGGGATCGATAGCTTAATTAGTTGGTAAGTTTGTATTTAAGTAGGCAAATAGAGGAATGGAGAGGTTACGGTGTGAACGGAAAATAGGTACACACAAACACAGAGAGAGAGAGAGAGAGAGAGAGAAGGGGGGAAAGGAGGGGGGGGTGACCTAGTTTAAGCGAGGCTCCAACGCTGACCTAGTTCCTGTGGTCCAATCAGAAGCCAGAAGCCCAGTGGCCAGGTCAGTTTGCCTCACAATCATACAGTTTACTACTGATTGTCCACAGCCTTGGCACTGCTGCAGGGTGTAAGCCAGCTGCCATCAGTGACCCCCAGCACTGCGTTGGATGAAGTAATGACGGGTTCAAGAGGAGAGATGATGATGATAATGATGATGATAGTGGTGGTGTTGACGACGACGAAGACGAACGATAATGATGATGATTCCCGCATAAATATCGGTTCTATGCTATCAACCATCCAGTCTGTTATTACTCCATCAGGACTATAGGTGCCCTAGGCTAGGCTAGTTAGGTAAGACACTCAAGGCGAGTGCCCTGTCGCTGATCCGGGAGTGGCATCACGTGAGAAATAAACCCCAACCATACTTCGGTTGCATATTCTTAAGGGTCATATCCGACTTGACCACCTTAACCCTTTGAAACACCAGGAGTCTATTTAATTATATAGTTATCACGCAATACTGAAAGTGGTTTCCTGGGAGACAAGAACGCATTTGGCTTGTCACTCAGTGTAGAGTCACATGAAGATAGCAATGCATTCACTTCCACATGCAGAAAGTGAGCGATGAATTTCGAAACCAATGATGCGATATTCCAAGCCTAATAAACTCTCAGAATATAATGTAAGTGTTCCATATATGTGCGAATAAAGGTAGCCATATCACTGTCCGCAACTGCAAGACGTGGCTTGGGACTGGTGGAGGAGATAAAGATAAAAAACAAACTGATTGACAGATAAACAGACTGATTGATTAGACAGTGAGATAAGTAGCTATATTACCTATATCGAATGAACAGGTTACTTATATCCAATTAATAATTCCCTCTCTCTCTCTCCACCCATATAATCACGTCCTTGCCTTGAGAGGGTGCACGCCTCTGATTTGGCTGATATAAGTAGGGAAAGTTTGGAGGGAGATGACAACCCTGCTCTACGCGCTTAGGGAAACTTTTACCAAGAAAATTCTACGGACATTTCCACCCACGTTTAACTATCTCGACCCTCTCCCCTCTGCCTCTTTCCCTTCCTCGGCTCATAATCTCTCTCTCTCCCCCTCTCTCTCCTTTCCATAAATCCCCCTCCCTCTCTCTCCTCCTCCTCCTCCTCCTCCTCCTCCCAGCTCTCCCCTTTCCATACCTCTCCGTGATGGTATTACTGTTCTTTTTTGTGGAGTTTCCAGATAGCGGAGAAGTGAGGTGGAGCGGTGCAAGACAAGGAAAATGGATGGTAGAGGAAGGACAAACTAACAGCTTCAGGTTCCTGCGATTCACTCTGGTGAAAACAAAAAAATCTTCATGCACTAACTGGAATACAATGCTAGACTTATCCCAACCATGTGAGGGTCATTACATCACTATTAACACTCAGACTACTATGACTAACTCTTAAGCTATATATATCATAGTCTAGTTAAAACTGAACTTAAATACGAGCATTCTCCCGATCATGGTTTATGCTGTCAGAATTAACACTCTCGGGCTGTTATGAATAAGTCTAAATTAAATATAACTGTCTGGCGTTAGTTGCAGCAAAGTATTAGAATTTTCCTGGTCAGGAAAGGGTTAATGATACCAGCCAAAACGCTCTAAAGTCATTCCGACTCTCAGCTGAGAAAAATCGTCTAGCGTTATTTGCTGTAAGGTACGAGAGGTGATATGACCATGAGAGCGTTGATGGACAAGGAGGAGGACCAGCATAGCAGAAGAGGGCGGTTGCTAAAAGTGTTGTAGAGCTAAGTGAACTGTAGAAAGTTACTCAGATATGTCATTAAGATGAAGGATGAAAAGAAGGATTAAATTAACAAGCAGGACTGAGAGAAATTGATGTCCGAAATGAATGAACAATGCTGTGTTCTTTCTAACCTGACGAGGATCCCAAACCTTCTGCCCTCAGGCGATGGGCTAGTGTGGATAGACTGGAGGACTGATTTAACTTGTAACCAAGGGAGTCTCATTCCTATTTCATAACTAAGGCTTATCGGATTTCATGCCACAGCGACTTCCTATTCAAACCGCATGAGTGGCACAGTTCCGTCTGGCGAAAGCAAACCGACTATAATCGAAATACGACGTGGGAATGTCGACAGAAACTCTAACACAGCCGTTGCTCAAGCCTCTCGCCAAATCAGAGCAGACTGAATGTTTGGTCAGGTTGGGTTGGGTCAGGGCTGAGGGCCAGGAGAGCAACAGCGCGTCAAGGACAGAGGCAAATACCGAAAACGTTAACTCCCTCAAGGAAATGTAGAGGGAAGGAAGGGAGAGGTCGATGAGGGGAAAGAGAGAAAATAGAAGGTGGATAAAGGAAAAAAGAAGGGGTGAGGGATAAAGGGAAGGAGTGGTGAAGAGAGAGAGAGAGAGAAGTAATGGAAGGAGGAGTGAGGGACAAGAGGAAAGGGAGGGGTAAAGGGAAGGAAAGGGAGGAGGGAAGATTAAGAGGACGGAAGAAGAAAGGAGGAGGAGGATAAGGAGAAGGAAGGAAGTAAGGGACGTTGGATTTCGGATGGACTGAGGAGAGGGGAAACATACAGAACGAAAGGAGGACGGGAAAGGGAGAATGGAATAGGAATAGGGAGGGAGGGGATTAAGGGGAAGGAGAAGAGCGTGGAATGGGAGCAAGGACAATGAGAAAAAGAGCGTGGAGAGAGAGAGAGAGAGAGAGAGAACGTGTGTGAGGGAGGGATGGGGGGGAGGAAGCAGGATAAGCCCCGGCAGTGGAGGTGGGACAACAAAGGAGAGCCTCGGCGGTATCTGACGCTATCACCCAATCACCAAGCCGTAAACAAGGCAATCACAATGTCTCACCCAACTACCCGTGTGTGTGTGTGTGTGTGTGTGTGTGTGTGTGTGTGTGTGTGTGTGTGTGTGTGTGTGTGTGTGTGTGTGTGTGTGTGTGTGTGTGTGTGTGTGTGTGTGTGTGTGTGTGTGTGTGTGTGTGTGTGTGTGTGTGTGTGTGTGTGTGTGTGTGTGTGTGTGTGTTTTCCTCTTCGTTTTTCCACATCCAACCCACAACTGAAAGGACCCAAGTTCGATTTTCGGGATAGTCGGACTCCTGGACAAAATTTCTTCCCACCCTGTCCCTGTTTGCCCAACAGTACCACTGGGGACTTGGATGCACAGTCGACTGTTGTGTGTCGTATTCTTGGCGAAGATTGAGACTTAGCAAAAATGTCTGCCTTATGACCCTGGTGAATTCATTACCCATACATCCTAAACCTTCTTCCTTCACTTCGTTCTCTCCCTATTCCATTATCCTCTTCTGTTGCTCCTTTTCCCTTCCCCTTCTCTTTATAGTCTGTGCTTTCTATGCCTCACACTCGTTTTCCTTTTCCTACAGCTTTTTTCCCCTTGTCTTTCTCCACCCGCCCCTGTAGCTTTCATATATATTTTTCTTCCTTTTCCACTCCCTCTCTTTACCCTATCATGCTAGGGACAACACTATCGATCATTCCTTTTACTTTCGTGGAGATTTTCGTCCTTTAGCAGCCCATTTCTCGAAGATCAACGTTAGAAAAAAAAAAATACTACGGCACTGCGTCTTTTCCACAGCACCTCTTCGTGACTAGCACCATATTTTAATCTCCCGTTACAACTCGGCAAAAACAAATTGGATATAAGACAAGTGGAGAGAGAATGATAACAGATTCCAGAAACGCATATGCTTTTATTCGGCTGACTTAGCACTGAAGTCTGAGAGTGTTAATAGTCAACAATAAACCTCTCATGGTAGGGACAGGTTTAGTATTCTTTTCCAGCTAACTCCAGATGAATCTCTCTCTCTCTCTCTCTCTCTCTCTCTCGCTCAGGGTGTCACACGGTAGCCAAAGATTTTACCATCTCACCCCTTCCATTCTTCTCTTTTCCCTTCCGTCTTCCACTCCATTCTCATTGATCTCTCTCTCTTCCTCTCTCTCTCTTCTTGCAACGGTCTCCCTCTTCCTCCCCCCTTCCTACCCTCTCCCCCACGTCCCTCCCTCCCCCGCCTCCCTCTCTTTCTTCCCTCTTCTCTCCCTCCCCCCCACAGCAACCTCGTCAGGTGCATTAGGTCATTACGGCGGAGGTGCGTTGGTCAGGTAGCATCCCCTTCATCTGTGTGTGTGTATGTGTGTGTGTGTGTGTGTGTGTGTGTGTGTGTGTGTGTGAGAGAGAGAGAGAGAGAGAGAGAGAGAGAGAGAGTGTGTGTGTGTGTGTGTGTGTGTGTGTGTGTGTGTGTGTGTGTGTGTGTGTGTGTGTGTGTGTGTGTGTGAGAGAGAGAGAGAGAGAGAGACTTGCATACAGAAAGCGAGAGACAAAGAAAGCACGGAAAAAGAGTGTAAGCGAAGGATATTGGAACGGGGGGAAACATGTGAGAGAGAGAGAGAGAGAGAGAGAGAGCGCAGGTAGGGGAAGGAGAATTTCTAACATGAGTGGAACTGGAAAGAGGTGAAGTGTGGATCATGAATCTCGAGAGAGGGTGATGAGAGCAGAGGCCAGAGAAAAGAAAAAAAGAAAAAGAGAGCTGTGAAAAGAGGAGAGAAAAAGAAAAGAGAGATGGAAAGAGGAGAAAAAAGAAACAGAGAAAAGAGAATAATCGACATGAAAAGAGAGAAAATTTGTAGAAAAAGTAGGAAAGAATGAAGAGAAAATGGATAAGAAAAAGAGAAAACAATTCGAAAAGGAAAATTGAAGAGATAGAAAATTACTTGTGGGAAATGTTTACTACGATGATATAACAAATTCGGCCCAACTTGGACCCTGTTTGTCTGGCAGAAGCAACAATAGAATATAAAAGACATCATCGTGCCGAATGGGTTGAGAAAGGGAATGTGAAGAAATTACTGGAGAAAAATCGATCTAATCACTCTCTCTCCATATCGCTCTTCCCCTTCTCCCTCAGTCTCTGCTTTTCATTCCAAACTGAGGCATCATGCATTCTCCTCCCTCCCACCCCTCCCTCGCCCCTCTCACTCCTCGCTCTTCCTTCCCTCCCCAGCCCACGTCTTCTCCTTCCTTTTCCCATTCCTACCTCCTTCCTCTCTCCCTCTCCCTCCCTACTCCTCCTTCCCCCCCTTCAACCTTCCTCCCTCTCCCTTCCCACTCCTTCCTCTCCTTTTTGACAAGACACTCATTCGCAACTGAAACGACCTTCCTCACTCTCAATAGATTACTTGAGCCCTAAGCCCTCCTCTCAGCCCTCAGTCCTTCCTTGCAGCCCTCAGCCCTCTTACACAGCTCTCTGCCCTTCCCAGATCTCAGTCCTCCCTTCCAGCTCTCAGTTCTCCCCTAGACTTCAGCCCTCCCTCTAACTCTCAGCCCTTCCCCAAGCCCTCAGCCCTCCCTCCCAGCCCTCTCCTACCTTTCAATGCCCTCTCACAGTCTTCAGCCCTCAATCTCAGCCCTCTCTTCCCTTCCAGCATCCTCTCCCATTTCTCAGCCCTCTCTGCCAGCCCTGCTCTTCCTGTCGACTCCCTCTCACAGTCCTCGGATCTCTCTCTCTCTCTCTCTTGTCCCAGTCTTTGCACAACTCGCCTCCTCATTTTCCTACTTCATGGTCCTTTTCAGCACTCATTATAAGCTTCACTGCCCCTCATCCCCCCCCCCTCCACCCCTCCCGTCAGCCCTTTCCCAGCCCCCCCCCCTCTCTCTCTCTCTCTCCACACAGACCCATTCCACATCCTGTCTCACCTCCCCCCTCTTTAAGAACTTGAATCCAGTGACGTTCATTTTTAGCTAACTCTTGCCATTACCTGACGATTTTATTCACTTTCGGATATATACTTACACTGGAAGGGTTGGTATTGGATTACGAACCTCTTCCACACGAGGGAACGTGTATGAATTTGCCCGGTGGCTCTAAGATTCAAGTAAAAACAGGCGTTATCCATATTTCTCCACTTGTCTCTAACTCCACCCTCTCTCTCTCTCTCGACGTGGCTAAAACTGCGAGGTCAATACAGCCTCTTTAACGAGAACCTCATTACTCACACCAGGTTTTTTTTTTTTTTTTTTTTTTTTTTTTTTTTTTTTTTGAGGGGGCTGCGATTTTATTCAACCCTAGGAAAGTCTATCGCAGAGAAGGAGATTAAAAAAAAAAAATAACCAACAACTTCCTCTATTGACACAGCAGTAAAGGCAGGAGCAATAAATGGACAAATCCGTTCCCAGGCTGAATAGATTAAGCTACTCCAGCCCTGAGCAAGTACACAGTCATTTCAGTCCAAACATACAACACACAGCCTCTCTCTCTCTCTCTCTCATAAGCCGCCGCATAATCATCTTAGCACTCTCCTCGCCCCTACAGCCCACACCCCCACCTCCACGCTCCTTGAAACCCTCAGCCCTCTCGTTTTACAGCCCTCAGCCCTCTCTTTTTACAGCCCTCAGTCTTCCCTTTCCATAGCTTCCATCCCTCTCTTTCCACAGCACTCAGCACCCTCTTCTAACAACCCTCAGTCCTCCCTTTCTACAGCCTACAACCCTCTCTTTCCACAGCACTCAGCTCTCTCTTTCCACAGCACTCAGCTCTCTCTTTCCACAGCACTCAGCTCTCTCTTTCCACAGCACTCAGCTCTCTCTTTCCACAGCACTCAGCTCTCTCTTTCCACAGCACTCAGCTCTCTCTTTCCACAGCACTCAGCTCTCTCTTTCCACAGCACCCAGCTCTCTCTTTCCACAGGACTCAGTTCTCTCTTTTTACAGCCCTCAACTCTTTCCTTCTACGCTCTCGCCTATTTTCAGGCCTCAATCCTCTCTTTCTACAGCCCTCCCTTTCTTCAGTTCCCACCTATTTTCAGTTCTTCCCCATTCCTAACCTTCAGCATTCTCCCTGCCATCAGTAGCTCCCGGCCCTTCCAAGATGGCCTGCAGCCCTCACTGTTTCCCAAAGGCCTTACAGCCTTCATCTCGTCTCCCAACCACCACCACCAACACTCAGACCTTTCACAGCCCCTCACACCAAACACAAACTTCCTAATCAGCCCCCTGAGGCCCTCACCCCTACACCTCGCACCCCTGAAGCCGCCACTTTTGCTGCACTCATTCTTCACACCCATCCCTACCCCTCACCCTGACCTTCATCCTCGCATCCCTCACCCTGCCCTTCACCCCTGCATCCCTCACACCTGCCTCTCATCCCTGCTCCTCACCCCACCTCTTCACATATGCCCCTCACCCAGCCACTCACCCCTGCCCCTCCCCTCACCCCACAGCCGGGCCACTCCTAACCCTCCGGCCTCTCCACCGTCTCTCGACCCCACTCGTTTTTAATTATATATTCAGGCTGAACATAAATATTCTGCTTGTATGACGACTTATATATCCTGCACACACACACTGCAGAGAGAGAGAGAGAGAGAAGAACGTACGTGTGTGTGTGTGTGTGTGTGTGTGTGTGTGTGTGTGTGTGTGTGTGTGTGTCATAACGGAAAATGAAGGTGAAAGCAATGGTGGGCGGAGGGAGGGTCAGGGGCGTGTGACTGTGTGGGTGGGGGACAAATTACGGTGAATGACGGCCGGGACAGGCGAGGGTAAAGACTTTGGGGGGGGGGGGAAGAGGGGAGAGGGGGAAAGGAAAGACATGGTAGGCAGAGGGCAGGGGAAGATATCGGTACAAGAAGAGATAAGGAGCAAAGTGTGAGGTATTGGTAGAAGGAGGAAAGATGAGGTAAAGGTAGAGGTGCGGCCGTGGGAGCAGTAAGCCGAGAGAGGGTGGGGAGTGGGATGGGTTTGGTGGGGAGAAGGGGAAGCCAGATGGAGGGTGAAACACGGGGAGGGGTGAGGCTGGGGCGTCAAGCATGGGGCGGGATGAGGAAGGGGGAGAGGAGAGACTGGAGGAGAGATGGGGCAAGAGAAGGGGTGGGCCAGAAGGAAGGATGAGACAGGAGTAGAGGGAGGATGAGGGAGGCGTGAGGGTAGGGGAGGGGTGACGCAGGAAGATGGGTGAGGCAGAGGGAGGGGTAACGCACAGGGACAGGTGACGTAGGAGGAGGGGTGAGGCAGGAGGAAGGGTGAACCAGAAGGATGGATGAGGTAGGGAGAAGGCAGTGTGAGAGGTAAGGCATGCGAGGTGAGGAAGTGGAAAGGGTGAGGCAGGAGGATAAGGTAAGGAAGAGGTGTGGATGGGAAACGATTGAGGCAGGGGGAGGGATGAGGCAAGAGAGTGAGCCAAAAAGAGGGGAGAGGGAGGGGTTGGGGGGGACAGGGGAAGGGATGAAGCAGGAGAATGGGTAAGACAGGGAGAGGGGTGTGGCAGGGCGAGAGGTGAGAGGGACGGGGTGGAGGGGAAGGAAGTGATGGAGTCAGGTCAGGCGGGGCCAGTTCATTTGACAATATAAACAGATTATTCCATTTCCACTCACCTACACCACAGGGGAAGGGGGAGGGAAGATGAAAGGGCAAGGGAGGGGAGGGAAAACCGGTAGGAAGGGGGACGAGAGAGGGACGGAAGGGAAGGGGGGAGGAGGAGGAGGAGGAGGAGGTGGGGGGAGAGAGAGGGAGGAAATGAAGGAAGAAAGGGAAGAGGGAGAGAGCGAGAGAGGAAAGAAGAGAGAAATAAGGAAGGAGAGGGGGTGGGAAAATGGAAGAAGTGTTGATTACAGTAATTAAGTGAGAGAAAGGAAGGATGATAAGGAAGGATGCAAAGAGGTAAGAAAGGAGAGAATTAAGGTTAGGAAAGGTGAGCGACAAGAAGCAGCGAGGAAAAGGAAGTCGAGATGGAGGAAGAGAAGGAAGGAGACGAGAGAGAAAAGAACGGTGATGAAAAGATGAGCAATGATAATATGTAACTGTGAAGGAAGCTGAGAGGAGGGAGTGAGAGAGTGCTAAAAAAAAAAAAATGAGGGGGAGGGGAGGGAAGAAAGTTCGAAGGGAGGGGAAAAAATGAAGGATGGAAGGAGAGAGAGAATGGAGAGGCAGGGAGAGACGAGGAGAGGAAAGAAGGGGACAAGGAGGGAGAGAAGTAAGGTTGGAGGAAAGGGTGGAAGAGAGAATGAGGAAGGAAGAGAAAAACATAGGATTGGAGAAAAAGAAGGACGGGAGAGAGAGAGAGAGAAAGAGTGTGTGTGTGTGTGTGTGTGTGTGTGTGTGTGTGTGTGTGTGTGTGTGTGTGTGTGTGTGTGTGTGTGTGTGTGTGTGTGTGTGTGTGTGTGTGTGTGTGTGTGTGTGTGTGTGTGTGTGTGTGTGTGTGTGTGTGTGTGTGTGTGTGTGGAGGGAAAAAGGAAAGAAGGCAGGAAAGAAAAGTTGGAGGGAAGCAGGGAAGATGGGGGGTAGGGGAAAGGAAAGAATGATTGGAAGGAAGACAGGAGGGAGGAACGGGAGGGATGGAAAACATGACTCAGCGCTATCTTCCACCTAGAGAGAGAGAGAGAGAGAGAGAGAGAGAGAGAGAGAAAGTTGATTAAGATGGAGGGCAGGGAAAGATTAAGAGGGGAGGGATGGGGGATTTCTGAAGAGGAAGGAAATGTGGGAGAAATTATGTAAGTACTGTAGGTAGGTAGGTCTGTAGGTACGAAGCTAAGTGAGGAAGTAGGCAGGCGAGTGGGTGAGTAGAATGGAGGTAGGTAGGTAGGCATGTTGGTAAGTTAATAGGAGGGCAAGGAGGCTGGTACGTAGGTAGACTGATAGGCGAGTAAGTAGACAGGTAGGTAGGTAGGCAGGTAGGTAAGTAGACGTATAGGTAGGTTAGTAGGAAGGCCAGAAAACTTGTACGTAGGTAGACTGGTAGATATGTAGGTAAATAATTAGATAAAGGTAAGCATGGAGGGAGGGAGGTTTATAAGTGATTTGGACAGGTAAGATTACCATGAGACTGATAAATAAGTTGACGGACAATGAGGTTCCTATGACTCAGATGAATAAAATCGCCTGGCGGCAGCTACCATGGGATACCAGAGTTGTCCCGACCGTAGGAGGGTTAACAGAGAGGCAGGTAAACAATCAGAACAAACAAGATGGGTAAATATGAGAAGGCAGGAGGAAATCGGGGAAACAGTGAAGTAGGTTGATTGGTTGATTGGCAAGTAGGTACGTAGGTAGGTAAGCAGGCAGTTTGGAGTGAGGGTGGGTGTGCAAATAGGGCACTACGAAAGCAAGCAAGCAGTAAGTAGGTTTGTCAGTTAATTGTTGAAGTAGCTAGGTAGGTAGGTAGGTAGGTATGTGGGTGGGTAAGAGGATAGGTAAGTAGGTAGGCAACTGGGCAAGGTAGGTATGTAGGTGGGTAAGACGACAGGTAAGTAGGTAGGTAACTGGGCAAGGTAGGTAGGTAGGAAGGTGGGTAAGAGGATAGGTAAGTAGGTAGGTAACTGGGCAAGCAGCCAGGCCAGTAGGCAGGTGGGTAGGTAGATAGCAAAGAAGGCAGGTATGAAGGCAGAACAGGTAGGTAAATAGGTTACTAGGTAGGGTGGTATGTGGGTGGGTGGGCAAGCATGTCAGTGGGTAAGCAGGAAGGTGGGTTATTAGGCAGGAGGGAGGGTAGGTAGGTAGGTAAGTAGGCCAAAAGAGAGGAATGAAATCCAGGGATGGTGGGAAAAGCGGGGTAAAATAAAGGAGTTTAATTGGAGGGTAAATCAGGAACAATAAGAAGCCCAGGGTGGCTCTCTCTCTCTCTCTCTCTAAGTTCTTCATCAATTTCCTCTTTCCCTCGTACCTCCTTACTCCTTCCCTCCTATCCTTCTTCCTTCCAACTTCACTTCCTTCTTTTTTTCCTCCATCTTTCTGTGCCTCCTCCTTTCTTCTCAGTTTTAATCACTTGTTTCCTCACTCCTTCTCTCTCCTCCCTCTGTTGCCTCTCTTCCTCCTTCCCTTTGTCTTCGTCTCATTTAAATTTTTTATCCCTTTTCATCCCTCCCTTCATCTTTGTCTCCCTCCCTCTCCTCAGTTCAGTAGTTTTTCTTTCTCTGTCCTCCACTCCGTATCAATCTTTCTCTATTTTTCTCTTATCCTCTCTCTCTGTCTCTCTCTCCTCATTTCATAGTTCTCTCCTCAAGTTCCTCTCCCTTCTCACTTAATCCTTCTCTCTCTCTCTCCTCACTTAATGGTTCTCTCCTCAAGTTCCTCTCTCTCTCTCTCTCTCTCTCCTCACTTAATGGTTCTCTCCTCAAGTTCCTCTCTCTCTCTCTCCCCGTCTTGCCTCCTTCCTCCTTCCTGCCTCCTTCTAATTGGTGATATTGGGAATCAATGAAGCAATTAGAAAGGGGTACGACCTCTCTCTCTCTCTCTCTCTCTCTCTCTCTCTCTCTCTCTCTCTCTCTCTCTCTCTCTCACTTCATAGTTCTCTCCTCAAGTTCCTCTCTCTCTCTCTCTCTCCATTAATATCGCTGACATTATTTGCAACAACCATTTTCATCCTCAGTTTTCTTTCCCTTTCCTTCTCTGTTAAGACACCGGGAGGCATGTATGGACTCTCTCTCTCTCTCTCTCTCTCTCTCTCTCTCTCTCAGTCCTCTTCAGATTTGCCAGATTTTTCCGTGGCCCCATTTCCCAAAATCATAAATAATAACACAGTAATTTACCCAGGCTCGGAAATCCAATATGGCGGGCGTAGGCTCACAGGGCTACCCGTAAACAAAGCAATCCACGAGAAACGAGTCTATCGGTGTTTTGTTTATCAGATGGACCATTCAGGGGCGGTTTTTCTTTTTTTTTTCTCTCTCTCTTCTCTTGAATAGAAAGAGGAGATTTAAGTGTGTGATTCGTGGAAAACAGGGGAAGAGAGAGGGATATTAGTGGTGAGGGAAGAGATAGAGAGTTGTGATAGTGGTGGAGAGAGAGGAGGGAGGGAGGGAGGGAGGGAAGGGGGGAGAGAGAGAGAGAGAGAGAGAGAGAGAGAGGTGGAAAAGAAACAGAAAAGGAGATATTATTATGGATATGCTGAGACTATAGGAAAGATAGACACAGATGGAGATAGACAGAAAGACAGGGAGATCGAAGGACCGACAGACTGACAGAGATATGAATACAGTAGAAAGATACACAAAGATAGATATCGATAATAGAAAGACAGGTTGAGGGACTGACAGGGATAAACAGAGAGAGAGAGAGAGAGAGAGAGATAATGGCCAACTTCGTTAACATCAGCTGACGTCACCTACCAATGTCTCAGTGACACCTTCCCTCCCTCCCTCTCCCTAAATTACCTCCCTCCCTCCCTCTCTCTCTCTCTCTCTCCCTCTCTCTCCCCACATTATCTCAGTTGATCAGTTTCTCCATCACCTTCATCCCCCTTACTCACATCTGATATCCTCTCTCTCTCTCTCTCTCTCACTCTCCTTACATCTGATATCCTCTCTCTCTCTCTCTCTCTCTCTCTCTCCCTCTCCCTCCCTCTCTCTCCACATTATCTCAGTTGATCAGTTTCTCCATCGCCTCCATCCCCTTACTTACATCCTATATCCTCTCTCTCTCTCTCTCTCCCTCTCTCTTTCTTTCTTTCTTGGATGTGGGCTCCAGAGAAGATGAGCAGAAATCTGGATCGTTTGTAGGATGTGATGATGGTAGGATGGGAATGTGGGTGGAAGCAGGGTGTAAGGGTGGGTGGTGGCAGGGTATGAGTGTGGGTGGCAGAGTGAAAGGGGTGTGTGGTGGTACAATGTGAAGGTGTGTGGTGGCAGGGTGTAGTGGCAAAGTGTGGAGATGTGTTGTGGTAGGGTGTGGAGATGTGTTGTGGTAGAGTGTTGGGATGTCTAGAGGTAGAATGTAAGTATGGGTACTGGCAGGGCATGGGGGCGGTGGTAGGGTGTAAGGGTGGGTGTTGGCAGGGTGAAAGAATGGGTGTTGACAGGGTGTGAGGCTGGGTGGTAGGGTTTTAGGGTGGGTGGTGGCAGGGTGTGGCGGTAGGTGGTGGCAGGGTATGACAGTGGGTGGTGGCAAGGTGTGGATGGTGGCAGGGCTTAAGGGTGCGTATAGGCAGGGTGTGAGGGTGTGCTGGAGTGGGTGGTGGCAGGGTGTAGGTGGTGACAAGGCTTGAGGGTGGGAGGAAGCAGAATGACAGGGTGGGAGGTGGCAGGATGTGAGGGTGGGCGGTGGCAGGATGTGAGGTGGGAGGTGGCAGGGTGTGAGGGTGGGTGATGGCAGGGTGTGAGGGTGGGAGACAGCAGTGTGTGAAGGTGGGTGGTGGCAGGGTGTGAGGGTGGGTGGCAGAGGGTGTTATACAAGTCCCTGCTCTACTTCACCTTTAACTCACTTGGGATTGGTGGGCGGGGCGGGGCGGGGTGGGGAGGGGTGGGGTGGGCGGGACGGTAGGAGTGGGTGGGGTGAAGGTGGAGAGCGGAGGGTAGGATACTGGAAAGAGGAGGTGTGTGGGTGGGATAGTGGGTGGGAGAAAAATGTGGGTGCCTGTATTTAATAGAGAGAGAGAGAGAGAGAGAGAGAGAGAGAGTGGGTGGGTGAGTGAAACTGGATGTGACAGAAAGGAAGAGAGGAGGTGAGATGAATGGAAAGAAAAAAAGACACGAATACATGGAACAGAAAGGCAACGAAGGCAGAGAGAGAAGGTTAGTGGAAAAGAGGTGGAAGAGTGGGGAAAAGAATGGAATACACGAGAGAGAAAGCTAACGAGGGAGGGAAGGGGGAGGGGAGGGTGGAAAAGAGGTAGAACAGTGGGCGGCCTGACTAACTTCCTTCCCGCCCACACGCTCCAACGAACACAGGCTCCTTCACCCTAAGCCCTAGCCACCCTCTCCCTCTCCACACCTCCCTTCCACCCATCTTACACTCACTAAATTGCTTCCTTTACCTCGCTCCACCCATTTATTTTTACATCATCATCATCATCATCATCATCACACCTGAATTTTCATCATCACCACAATCATCATCATCACACCTGGCTTTTTATCGATCATCATCATCACCTTCATCATCACGCATTCTGACAACACCCAAGCCCCTGGAATACTATTTTTACTCTGGGCTTATTCATCCACACACACACAAGTTGTTTTCTCTTTTTAAGGGGTGAGGCATTTTCTATTTATATATGCTGTTCACATAAGCCCGACAGACAGAGGTAATCCATTAAATATCAAGCTAAACAGGGATTTCATTTTATCGCTGTTTACAAAATCTCAGTCCTCTCGCGATCCAGCCATCAAAGCTCCTACTCCACTCATCCACACTGAACCCTCCCTCATCCTATCCACTCACACATTATCCACATATCCCTTTCACTTCAAATACTCCATCCATCCATCGATCCACCCATCCGTTCCATCCACTCTAATTCTATCGTACCTCCTTCATCCACTTACTCCACACAGCACTTTCAATCCTTGGCACTCTCATGGTCTCCTCCTCTCTTGCATATTTTCCCCAGCTAATGCCAGACGATTTTATTCAGCGAAGTGACGCATGGGAGTGTGTGTTAATCCCTTCATCACCACCCCTGCCTAAATCGAAGCAACTCCTGTATTCTCTTTCAACCATCTCCAGACGATTTTGTTCAGCTGAGTGAGTCATAGGAGCCTGAGTGTTAAGCCATCGACCTCTGATACTCCATTTTCATTCATCCAGTCATTCAGTATATTTCACTCCACACCTCAATTTTAACCTCTTCTCTCCTATGACGTTTTTTCAGCTGAGAGAGAGAGAGAGAGAACACGTTATAAAGTTAAAGAAGCCAATCACTCAGTTCCATACAGCATCTCCATCCATCACTCACCCACCCAACCACTCCACCACACTCTTCATTCACCCAGTCTTACACCGCCTTTATTCCACTCCACCCACCCGCCCGCCTCACTGCCTCATTCACCCACCCCCACCGGAATGTCTGGGAGAATGCATGCACACTACGCTCCATAAGGTCAGAGGTCACGCTACACGGGATGCACAGAAAGGTCGCGGGTCAGAGACGAAACAGTCAAAACCTCTAAAATACCATCGCGTCAGCCATGAATGAAACGCCTCTCCCAAGTACTCAGTAAGGACGGTGGGGGTTACTGGCTGAAGTGGTGACATGTGATGGTGTGTATGACATTTGGAGGACTGCTAGGGCTTGTCAAACGTATACTCAGAGTCGTTCACACACACACACACACACACACACACACACACACAAGTAGGCAACTGATTCATCTGAACAAATTTCCAAGATATTATTTGCTTACTTTATCTTTGCCTTGAAATCGGTTCTGGCTCTCCATTAGCTGCTGATACTGGTGCTAAGCAGTGCTCAAATCGGCCGAATGACGCAAGGTGAAAAACTGAATAAATTTTCCATTAAAACATGCTCACATAAGAATATCCATCCATTATATCATCTGCCCTGTATGTGGGACGAGGAGCATAAGGAACCCTGGGCTAGTCTATTTAGTTCAGGTATTCAAGACAAAGTAATCAAGTCACATGACCCTGAGCGGCAGTTACTATGTGAACATTAACCCCCCATCTGACTCCAGCTTTTGTGTAATTTCCGGAGTAAGCGACTCAACCCACTAGACCGCTCCCAATCCTCAAATTTGAATATAATAAATGATAATTACAACACGTCAGTTAGTCTACCGTATGTGACTCAAAGTAAAAATAAATCTACACTAGGAAAAGCCTCCCCCTGATAAAGAAATACATACACCCTCTAAACTCCAATTATATACTTTGATGTTAGTCTTGCTAGATCCAGACAATACTGTTAAACTGAAGGATAGAAGTCCAGTAATGACATGCTTAAATGAGGCTACATCTAATCCGTCCAGCATAAAAATTTCCCCCTAAGCTGAATCAATCCGTCTGGTGATGGCTGGAATAAACTAAACATGTACAAAACAGTGGATGCAGAAGCTTCAGGGTTAAAACCCATCGTGTGGTGTGGTGTGATGTGGGAGATTGACTTTCTGTGGTGTGCTGCCAAAACGTGGTGTGGTGTGGTGTGGTATGGTGCGTTTTGCTGTGTGATGTGGTGTGGTGTGGTGACCTGTGGTGTGGTGTGTTATCGTTTTTCTACAGTGGCTAAAGTCGACGGAGCTAAGCCACCTCATTTCCGAAGAATCGTTAGTGAAAGCCAAGCAGACAGGGCCATTCACAAAGATGCTCCCGTATTAAAAAAAAAAAAAAAAAAAGGGCCATCGGACTAATGTACCTAAACTGAGAAACAAAAGCAGCAGCCAATTACACATCGCTTAAACCAGCATGATGAAAAATCCTGGAAGCAGGTCTAAATAGTCAACTGATCACTACTAACAAAGGCCATTCGGACGCTTAAAAACACTCATCAACTACAAAAGCCCTCATTAAAAAATAAATAAATAAATAAAATAAAAAATAAAAAAAGTTAATTGCTGAAATCGAGTTGTAAACTGCGAAGAGTAAATGTTTTAAAATGCCCTGACCTATTTCCGCCTCACCTGGACGCTTCACCTTGACCTTTGCCCTCGGAGTTGTCCCACGGCTGTCTGTATTAAATAACTTTAAGAGACAGGGTGACAGTTCCGGCATATTTTACATCGCTAAGGCTCCTATGACTCAACGCCAGCTATTAAAACCATCCGGCGTCAGATGTAATGGAATACCTGAGTTGTCCCGATCGTGGGAGGGTCAGGAATGGTACAGGTGTTAATAGTCTCGGGCTCCTATATCATTAACCTGAATAAAATCGTCTGGTGTTGGCTGCAATAAGATACCATTTTTTATTTTTTTTTTTAATTATTATTTTTTATCATGGGATGGTTAATAGGTGTCAGTGTTACTTAGAGATCGGGAGAAACAAGGAGCAGGAAAAAGTAGGGAGTGAGGGAGAGAAGAAAGAGAGACAGGTTAAGAAAAGGGAAGGGGAAGGAGAGAAATGGGTAGGAGGAGAGACGAAGAGGAAGGAAAAAGAGCCAGGGCAAGAAGAAGAGAAAGGGGTAGTGAAATAGGGAAGGGGGGAGAAAAAAAAATTTAGGGTAAGAACAGGAGAGAGCGAAGGAGAGAAAGGGGAGGAAGAGAGGGGAAAGGGTCAGAAAGAGATCAAGGGAGACAGCAGGAGAGAGAAAGAGAGAGGAAGGGGGGAGAAAGAGATCTAGGGAGACAGCAAGAGACAGGGAAGGAGTGGAGGGGGTTGGGGAGAGAGGTAAGGGGAGAGGAGAAGATCTAGAGATGGAACAGAAGAAAGAGATGGAGAGAAAGGGGTAGGAAGAGAGGCGAAAGGGAAAAGGGAAAAATATCAAAGGAGACCCTAAGAGAGGGGAGGAAGAAAGGGGAGGGGGAACGAAAGAGATCTAAGAAGACAGCAGGGGGTAGAGAGAGAGAGAGAGAGAGAGAGAGAGAGAGAGAGAGAGAGGGGGGGGGGAGGAAGGGAAGGGAAGAGAATAAAAGGGGATTAAGGACCTTGGGTTATATTTATAAAGGTTCTTAGCTCATTTCCACGATAAGCAGGTCTCCACAGCATTTAATACTGATCAGGAATAATTTTGTTCTCTCGCATATTCCACCGTAATATTAACTGTACTTGACTGTGTAGTGTTTGGCAGTGTATGAGTGCGGAGAAGCGAATACACAAACACCCTTACACAAAACCGGGGCTTATAAATGGTTATGAATGCGGTGTGAGGGGGGGGGGAGAGTGATTATAGCCCCTCTCTCTCTCTCTCTCTCTAGCCTTACGATAGCCCTCCACCCTTTTTTCAGCTCATTTGAAGCCCAAATGAAGTTAAGACAGGCAGATCGATTTCACTAGTACCCAAGGAGACTCATTCCAACTCCATAACACAGCTCACAAAATTTTATGGAACCACGACTAAATACTGAACCTGAGGGAGTGGGGGTGACTAGGTGAGAGAGAGAGAGAGAGAGAGAGAGAGAGAGAGAGAGAGAGAGAGAGAGAGAGAGAGAGAGGAGGATTACATAGGAAAGCAAACAGCAACAGACCTTATGGTCCATTCGAAGCTGCTTGTTACAGAGAAAACTATGACTACAAGATCTAACTCTACATGCTGAAGGATAAGAATAGTAAAGCAAGAAGGCTCCCCCCACCACCAAACCCTCCAGGAAAAAGTGAGAAAAACCAACAAGCAGCATGGAAAAACTGACATGGAAATTTCATAGGAAAAACTGGAAAGGAAAAGTCACATTCTATAATACTTTGTCTATAAGCTACCCGATTGAGTAACCTGAAAGAGAAAGTAATCAAATAAACTAATAGTTACGGCATGACATTCTAAACCGGTGCACTGAGTTTATGGGAAGTCTGTGGACATAACGTGGAAAAACTACACACTGCACAGTGTGGATGTTTAGGGGTGGTGCGGCAGCCTTGCCTGGCGCTTTTGAGGTAGGCAGCAGTCAATCAGGCCCTAGCTCCATTCGCTCCACTGAGACACGGAACTCTCCCATGTGGGACAGGTACACAAGTTTCATCCTGAAGCAGTGACCCCTGGTACATTAAAAAAATCCCGATGGTGGTCACTTGACTAACAGGGACCCTCAGTGATCCACAGCCCATCACAGGTCGAAAGTGAGAGTAGTGACCATTAACTCAGGGTTATCTGTGCAGATCCTAATCTGTGCTTATATTGCTTTCTTTACACTGGGGAGATTGAAAAAAATATATATGACGGGTGTCTTAGATAAAAGGGGGCTGCACAGTGCACAGTGTGGATGTTTAGGAGTGGTGCGGCAGCCTTGCCTGGCACTTTTTAGGTAGGCAGCAGTCAATCAGGCCCTAGCTCCGTTCACTCCACTGAGACAAGGAACTCTCCCACGTAGGACAAGAGGAGGAGGAGGAGGAGGAGGAGGAGGAGGAGGACACAAAGAAGCTCACAGATAAATTACAGTGAAACATTACAGCGGAAATACAAAACCAAATGACCGCTGGTAAGGGTTAAGTAAATGGACTTGTTTCTCTCTCTCTCTCTCCTTTCTAGTTTTCCTTCTTTTTCTCTCCTACCTTCCCTCTTTCTCCTATTTTCTCTACATTGGTTCTCTCATTAATTCAACTTTCCTTCATTTTCCTCCCTTCTCATCTCTGGCTTTCCCTCCTTCTTTCTTTTTACTTTTCATTTCTTGTAGTCAATATTTTTTCCTCCTTTCTTTATGCCTCTTTCTCTTTCCCTCCCCTTCCCCTTACTTTTCTTTCCCCCTTTCCTTCACTTCTCTTTCCTCTTTCTGCACTCTCTTACTTCATTCTATCTTCTTTCGCTCCCTCCTTCATTCCTCTTTTCTTTTTCTCTACTGTCTCGCTTTCCTCCTCTTTTCTTTCCCTTCTTCCTGCCCTCCTTCATTCCTCTTGCTCTTCTCTCTCTCTCTCTCTCTCTCACACACACACACACACACTTCCTTTCCTATCCCTTCCATCCTTCCCCATAAATTAGCCTTCCTGGTGATATCCGACAACTTCATCACCTTTGGGAAAATTTGAATTTGAATTTTTAAACCCAACGGATTTCGGTTCAACTTTGGAGGCTTCTTCTTGTGGCGCTTTTTATGGCTTTTTATGGCTTTCTTTACGTCCTTTGTTGGTTTTGGCATTTTTTCCTCCCTCTTGCATAATTTGTGTGTGCGTGTGGCCATCAAACGTGTAATGTTTTCTTTTTTTACGATGAAGAAAACGGAGTATCGGACTGTCAATAACGGAATGGCGGACGGTTCATCAGGTCAGTCTGTCGCCCTACCTGCCTTCCTACCTCCCTGTTACTCTCCCTACCTCTCTGTCATCCTCCCTGCCTTCCTAACTGCCTCTCTCCCTCCCTACCTGCTTCTCATCGCACTCTCTCCCTGCCTATCTGTCTATCGTCCTTTCTGCCTTCCTCGCTTTTTTCCGCCCTTCCAATCTGGTTCCTTGTCTCCCTCCCTGCCACCCTACCTACCTGCCTCTCTGCCGGCCTCCCTACTGTTCTCCCTACCTTTCTCCATGTCGCCCTAACTGCTTCTATGGTCCTTCGCCTCCCTATACACTGCCGCCCACTCACCCTGCTTTTAGTCCCTTCTGTCTTTCTGTCTCCCTACTGCTTTACCTGCCTCTTTCCCATCCGGCCTCTCTGCCGTCTTCCCTGCCCCCCTATCACCCATCTCCTTTTTTCCGTCAGCCCTCAAACACTCTGCCGTTCATCCCCTGTCCTGCCTCACTCTACCGCCTATTTTCCTTACCCTGCCACTTCGGTGTTGGAGAGAGACGCCTTCACGTGGTGGGACCGATATTAATTGGTAGGTCAACTGTCCGAGCATGCAAACGTCCCTCAGCTCCCTCCGTATTCCACTTGAGGAGGATAGTGAACTACAAGAGAAAGGCAATTTTTCATAATGCAGTCCACTGGGTTCACGACTAGATGAACTTGAGGTCACAGGTAACAACATCAGCAACACTCCAGCCCCATCACACTACACACTTACTCCCACCGTATCCACCCTTGCACTCTCCCTCCCACCGTGCTGTGTATCCTACAATATGATCGTCTTTTTTTATTTTACCATTCTTCATTTTTCTTAGAGAGATATTTATTAGACTGGAGGGTTACCACGGCCTTCATTAACCCTCATCACCACCAGGCCACTTATCTAAAATGAGGAAAATCGTCTGGGAACAGCAAGCAATATGTGTTACCTGACTGATAGGATTTATAGTACTCTCATCCCTGCCACGTTACTGCCATTACTATTACTATAATCTCTCTCTCTCTGCCACCTTCCTTTCCCCCCTTCCATGCCACCTACTTGTCCTTTCACTCTAACCACTCTCCTCCCTGCTATTACTCTTCCTCCTGTTCTCGTCCACCCCCTCCTCCCAGCCTGACCCTGATTCCTACTTCCCTCCTCTCTCTTTCTCTTCCTTTCCTCCCTCCTTCCCTCCCTGCCATAATCTCCCTTTTCCCTCCCTACTTTCCTCTCGCTCTGAACGTTTCCTTCCCTCTATCTCTTCGCTGTTTTTCTTTTAAGTTTTCCCCATCATTTCCCTCTCTCTTCATCCCCCCCCCTTCCTTCTTCCCTCTTTCACCCATTCTCCCTTCCCTCCATCCTTTCTTTCTTTCTTTCTTTCAATCTTCCTTCCTTCCTCTCTCCATCTATCCATTCATGTCTCCAATTCTTTCACTTCTGCTTGCTATTTTCCACCTCTACCCATCTATTCCCTCCCCCACTATTTCCCCTCACTCCCTCCTCCCTATCTCTATTTCTTTCTTTTCTCCTCCTTCCATAACCCTCCCTCCCTTACTCTTACGCCCTTATTTCCTTCCCTGCCACCTTCTCTTCCCCACTCTTCCATTCTTCCTCCCTTTTCTCCCTGCTGCCTCCCTCTCTCCCTCCATCCATCCTTGCCACCTTCCCTTCTTTCCCCCCTCCCCTCTTCCTTTCTCCCTCCCCATCCATCCATCCCTCTCTCCCTCCCCGCTGCTGCCTCTCTTTCACCTTCTTCCCTGCTACCCTCTCTCCTTCACCTCCCTCTCTCCCTCCCCACTCTCTCCTTTACCTCCCTCCCTCCCTCCTTGCCAGGTGATTTACTCTGAGAAAATAGGAATAGCTTCTTTCTTGTAGGTTTTTTGTTAAGGTCTTAGTGTTATATATGTGATGGCTGGTCCTGCCTCCTCATCTCTCTCTCTCTCTCTTCCTTGCACCATCTTTCTCTCTTCTCACTTCATTTACTTACTCTCTCATCCATTCACCAACCTTCTCTTCTCACTTCATTCTCTCTCTCTCTCTCTCTCTCTCTCTCTCTCTCTCTCTCTCTCTCTCTCTCTCTCTCTCTCTCTCTCTCTCTCTCTTTCTCTCTCTCTCTCTCTCATCCATTCACCAACCTTCTCTCTTCTCACTTCATTTACTCTCTCTCTCTCTCACCATTCTCTCTTCTCACTTCATTTACTTTCTCTCTCTCTCTCTCTCTCTCTTCGTTTCCTTACATCTCCCTCCATCTCTCACATCTCCCCCTCTCCCTCTTCCTGGTGCTGTTAATGGCCAATAAACAAAGCGGGGAGGGGAGGATGTGGGGAGGGGAGGATGTGGGGAGGGGAGGGGAGAGAGAGGGATTATGGGAGGGAAGGGGAGGGGTAATTATAACCCCTTCCCCTCTCCCCTGATAATATATGTTCACTGTTTAACTTATACTCTCCCGTACTCTCAAACTTATACTCTCCTGTACTCTCTCTCTTATATTCTCCTGTACCCTAACTTATACTCTCCCGTACTCTCTCAAACTTATACTCTCCCGTACTCTCTCAAACTTATACTCTCCTGTACTCTCTTATATTCTCCTGTACCCTAACTTATACTCTCCCGTACTCTCTTTAACTTAAACTCTCCCGTACTCTCTCAAACTTATACTCTCCAGTACTCTCTCTTATACTCTCCTTACTCTAACTTATACTCTCCAGTATTCTCTCTTATACTTTCCTGTCCTCTAACTTATACTCTCCTGTACTCTCTCAAACTTATACGTTCCTTGCTCTCTCTATCTTATATTTTCCTGTACTCGCTCAAACTTATACTCTCCTTGCTCTCTCTATCTTACATTCTCCTGTACTCTCTCAAACTTATACCCTCCTTACTCTAACTTACATTCTCCTGTACTCTAACTTATACTCGCCCGTGTCCTCTTTACTGATACTAACATTATTTTCTCTAACTCCTATTCCCACTACCTGACAGACATGCACGAACCTGACATCACCCTTCAAGAGGTTTAGAGCAGAAGTATGTTGTTCTAATGGACGCTAGTTCGATCCTAGACTGGAAATAGGAACAGTCTGATTTTTTTTTTTTTTTTTTTTTTTTACAATGCTAACCGATATACCATACAAACGCCACCGATAATACCATCACACCAGTCCTGAATCATACAGCAGTGGTATGATCAGACTGGAGATGGGTGCCAGTGTCGAAGTGGTGACATGTAAAGGTGTGAGACCCGTATAAGGGCTGCTGGGTCTTAGGGAACAGGGTATAAAGTCTTTGGCCCCAGGGTGACACGTAAAAAAAGTTCGTGTCTCAAGCCTGCATTTACTCACACACATTTCTTCACTCCCTGATGCCGTAAAACTCTCCCTCTCTCTCTCTCTCTCTCTCTCTCTCAACACTCCGATACACCTACTCTGATAAATGTCAAGGCTGTATCACGTAAAACAAGGTAGGCTAATTTTAACTCCCTCAAGGTTGAATAAAATCGTCTGACGTTAGCTGTAAATATAGAATACTAGAATTGCCCCGACCATGAGAGGGGTAGTAAGGGGATGAATGACGTAGTGAATAAATGCTCAACAGATTATCCCTTCGTCTTAGCAGCCTGTCTTATTATTATCATTATTATTATTATTATTATTATTATTATATTATTATTATTATTATTATTATTATTATTATTATTGCTCCTAGACGATTTTTCTCAGCTTGGGAGGCTTTTCGAACTAGTGGTTGGAAAAAGCCTTCATTAGCTCCTTCATTATTATACAGCCTTACAAAAATGTATAACAAATTGGCGATCCTTTGATTGATGGAATAGGAAGTTATAATGGTCAAGTTATACAACAAACTTCACTGACGTCTTCTGTATACTACCAAAAGATCAACCCATTTTTTACGATGACGCCTTTCTTCCTGCTGCAGCCCGACCGTTTTACTCAGCTTAGGAAAGACACTTCGAAGTAAGGAAGTCATATATTCCCTTCCTTAACCCCTACAGCCTTCCTGAGATGAAAAATATGATCTGGTTACACCCTCAACAGAATAAAGGAACACGGCATCGCAATCAGGGGACTTAACCTTATACTGATGTTCACTGATACCTAATACTACGCTGATATCATCTTGACCCTCTTCCACCCTCATTATACACAGGATACCTTATACTGATGTTCACTGATACCTAATACTACGCTGACATCACCTTGACCCTCTTCCACCCTCACTATACACAGGATACAAAAGATCATAGAGAGAGAGAGAACTATCAGAAGACTCCCAAGAAAAAACAGCAACACATTTGAGGTTCCTGACCCCACCTTACATCACAAATAAATAAACAAATAAACACTCCTTACACCATAACTATCAGTCAAGGGGGTAGGGAAATTCCGAATGCTATTTATCGATCTGACTATGAAACGTTAAGTGATGGAAAAACGTTTAGTGTGAGGAATAAATGTTTAGTGTGTCATATAAACGTTTGGTGTGAGAGAAAAAAATGTTTAGTGTGTGAAATGTGTGAAATATCCTCAGTGCAAAAGAGGAATGAGGGAGAGGGAGAAGGATAAGATAAGGGCGAAAATGAAGGAGCTGAAATTGATAAGAAAATGATAGGAACTGAGGAAGGAGGTGATAACGGTGAGAGAGAGAGAGAGAGAGAGAGAGAGAGAGAGAGAGAGAGGAAAAAATAGACGTAAATGAAGAAGAGGGAAGTAGTGAAGGAAAGAATGAAGACGGGACAAAAGGAGGGAGGGGAGATACGAGAATGAAGATAAGTTAGAGAAGGAGAGTGAAGGAGTGAAGGAAGGTGAAGAAAAGAAAAGGGAGTTAAGATGAAGGATGAATGGAAGTAGGGTGGGATAAGCAGGATGAAGGAGGGAATGAAGAAGGTGAAGGATTATATGAAGGAGAGGGTGATGGAAGGAATAAAAGAGAAGGAATGAATGAATCAGGTGAAGGAGAGAATAAGGATGAGGGACGATTGAAGGAGGAAGGTGAATGAAGAGTGAAAGTGAAGGAGGGAATGAAGAGGGTGAAGGAGGGGAATGAAAGTGAATGAGGGAATGAAGGCAGTGATGCAAGGAATTAAGGAAGTGAAGGAAGGATTGAAGATGATACAGAGAATAATTTAAAACATGAAGGAGTGAATGAGGATATAGGCTACTGTAGAAGGATGGAACAAAGGTAAAGGAGGGACTGAAAGAGATGGAGGGAATGAAGGTGGAGGAGGAAATGAAAGAGACGGAAGGAACGAAGGAGAATGTAGGAATGAAGGAGGAAGTGGAAGTGAAGGAGAGAATAAAGGAGAAGGAAGGACTGAAGGAGAGGGAGGGAATGAGGGAGGAAATAATAAAGGGGAAGGAGGGACTGACGGAGATGAAGGAGGGAATGAAGGAGAGGGAGGGAATGAAGAAGGTGGGACACGGTATAATGCAAAAGCATTGATCAAAGGGGAGGAGGTGAGCCGGGGGGAGGGAGGGTGGATTAGTGGGAGGGAGGCGGAGTAGGAAGGTGAGAGGGGAGGAGGGGAGGAAGGTGAGAGGGTGGGAAGGGAGGGAGGGTGTGTGGGTGGAAGACAGAGAGAGGGAAGGGAAAGAGAGAAGGAAGGAAGGAAAGCAGACAGAGAACTAAAGGAGGAGGGAAGGAGGAAGGATGGGAGAGAGGTGAGAGAGGAGGGACAGGAGAAGAGGATGTACGAAAGAGGAAGACAGAATGGGAAAAGTAGGTGAAGGAAAAAATCGGTGAAGGCGGGATGTAAAGACAAAAGAAGAAAGAACAAAAAGAAATGGATGAAACGGAAAGAAATAAAGAGAAACAAATAAAGGAGCGAAAGAAGAATGGACATAACTAAGATCACTTACAAGAAATAAACGTGTGTGTGTGTGTGTGTGTGTGTGTGTGTGTGTGTGTGTGTGTGTGTGTGTGTGTGTGTGTGAGAGAGAGAGAGAGAGAGAGAGAGAGAGAGAGAACAAACTGACAAACCAGACACACACACACACACACACACACGGAAGGGAGAGGGAGGAAGAGACGGATGGAAAGAGAATGAAAAAGTTAAACAATGAGAAATAAAACAGACGTTCAAGGGGAATGAATCAAAACAATGGCAGCAAGATTAGAAGGAGGAAGTAAAAGTGGGAAAGACAAAAGGGGAGACTGGAAGAAAGAAGTGCAAGAAAGAGGGAAGAAGAATTAAAAGAGGGAGCGAAAGAAGGGAAGGGCAAGAAACTCGGGTAAATTAAGAGGGAAGGAACGGTGCACGAACGCCAATGTAGAGGAGGAGGAGGATAAAAAAGGCGAAATATTCAATACATTTAACTTTACCCCACCCCACCCTTTACCCACCCCGCTCACCCCTGCCCGCCCAACCTCACCTTACCCCGGCCGACCCCCACCTCGCCTTATCACACACGGCGTGACTTAACCCCATCCAACTCCATCCCTCCCCACCCAGCCCAACCCCACCCAAACCGGCTCAAACCCACTCCACACATCTCCACCCTGCCCAGCCTAACCCACATCATCCCCCCCTCCCACAATACCCCATCCCACCCACCACATTCAGTTTCACCCCACCACAGATAGCACACCCACACTCCACCCCACCCCACTCAACCCTCCTCACTTAACTTCATGCCAACCTAAACCGCCCATCCCCACCCCACCCCACCCCACCCTGCCTTATGAGACGGAGGAGTGGGGAAGGACGAGAGAGGGGGAGGGGAGAGGAAAGGAGGTGGAAAGAGAGAGGAGAAGAGGTAGAGAAGAAGGAGAGAGAGGTGGAGATAAGTGGAGAGGAAGAGATAAGAAATGAATAAGGAAGATAGAGGATAGGGAGAGGCCAGGGGGGAAGAAGGAGGAGAGAAGGATGAGATAAGGAAGAGACGGAGCAGAGAGGAAGATGATATACACGAGAGGAGATGGACAGATGCGGTAATAAACAAGAAAAGGTGAGGAAGGAGGGAAGAAAAGGGAGAGAAGAGAGAGGGAGGAAGAAGAAGAGACTGGGGAGAAACGAGGGAGGGGAGAGGAGAGGGAAGAATGGGAGAGAGAAGGAGACGGAAGTGAGGGAAAAAATGAAGGAGGAGGAGGAAAAAGAATTAAGGGAGAAGGGAGAGAAGAGAAAAAGAGGGAGGAAAAAGAAGAGGTAGGGGAGAAAAGAGGGAGAGGAGAGGAGAGGGAAGAATGGGAGAGAGAAAAGACGGAAAGATGGAAGAAAATAAAGAACAGATGTGAAGGAATGAGAGAAGGAAGGAAGAAAAAAGGGAGGAGAAACGGAGAAAGTTTAGGACGGAAAATGTCTAAAACGAAGAAAAGATGCAAACGAGAGTGGGGAAACGGAAAATGAGGAAAGAAAAGTTGGAGAGAGAGAGAGAGAGAGAGAGAGAGAGAGTTAAAAATACAAGAGGAAGTGAAAACAAAAATAAGGGGAGAAGGGAAAGGAAATGGAGGTATAAAAATGGGAGAGAGGGAGGGAGAGAGAGAGAGAGACAGAGAGAGAGAGAGAGAAGGGGGGGGGCGAGAAATAGGGGAGAGTGGGAGGAACTCTGGAGGGAGTCTGGGGTGGGGGAGGAGGTAGGATGGAAAGGTGGAGGGGGAGGTGGGGAGGCAGAGGCAAAAAGGGAGAGGCAGAGGAATGGGAGAGGGGTGGGATGGAGGGGCTAAGAGAACATGAAAAATGTCTGGAAGGTAAAAATGGAAGGGAAAATAGAGGGGGGAGGGGGAAGGGGAAGGGAGGGGAAGACTTAGAGGGAAATATTCAAAGAGTGTTCCGTGAAAAAAGTTGTAAGTTCCCTCAACCTTCCTTACCACTGGAGGGAAGGAGAGAAAAAAGGAGGAAAGAGGGAAAAAAGGGAGAGTGGAAAGGAGGAAAGAGGGAAAAATTGGGGTGGGGAAAGGAGGAAAGAAAGGATAAAATGAAGAGAGGAAACAGAAAGAACAGACGCAGAACTTTAGGAACATGGAAAAGGGAGAGAAAGAATGGAGAGAGGAAGGAGGGATGGGGAAGAGGAAAGAGGAAGAATGGAAGAATGGAGAAGGGAAGGACTGAAATGAATGAATGAAAGAAAGAAGGACAGAGACAGAAGAAACCAGTGAAGAAAGGATAGGAAGGAAAAGAATGAATGAACATATGAGTGAAGGAAAGAAACAGGAGTGAAAGAAAAAGAAGACGGAAGGAAGGAAGGAAGGTTAAAAATGGAGAAAGGAGGGAAAGAGACAAAGAGAAGAATAAAAACAGAGAAAAAAAACGGAAAGTGACTGATAACAAGAGAAAATGACATATAAATATTGAACAGTGAGGGTAGGAGGTAGAGGAGTAAGAAGGGAGGAAAGTGAGGCAAGGAGGGAGGAAAATGAGGCAAGGAGGGAGGAAAGTGAGGCAAGAAAGAAAGTGGATTAAGAAGAGAAGAATGTGAGATAATTAGAGGGGATACTGAGACAGGGAGAGAGGAAAGTTAAGTAAGGAGTGAGGAAAAAAGGTAACAAGAAAAGAAAGTGAGGTAAGGAGGGGGGAAAGTAAGGTAAGAAATGAGGAAAGTGGGGTAAGGAGGGAGAAAAGTAACGTAAGAGTGGAAATGGGATAAGGAGGGAGGAAAGTGAGGTAAAGAGGGAAGAAAGTGAGGTAAATAGGAAGGGTAGGGAGTGAGGTAAAGAGGGAAGAAAGTGATGTAAATAAGGTGGGAGGGAAGTGAGGTAGCGAGGGAAGAAAGTGATGTAAATAGGGAGGGAGGGAGGTGAGGAGAGGAAGAAGCAACGTGAGGTAAGGAGAGAAGAAAAGAGATAGGAGGAAAAGATAAAAGGAAATGGTGAGAGAAAAGTAAGATAATGGAAGGGCGAAAGAAATAAGGAAAGAGGAAGGCGAGATAAGGAAGCTGATAATTAAGGAAAGGAGGAAGCAGAGGGATAAGAAGAGGAGTCTGAAATGAAGGAAGAATGGAAGGAAGGAAAAAAGGAATTACGGATGGAAGGAAGTATGAAAAAAAAAAAAAAAAAAGGAAATACGGATGGAAGGAGGGGTGAAAGATAAGAAGTAAGAAGGAAGACAGGAAAGGAAGGAGGGAAAACAGGAAGGACGGAAAGGTGGCTGGGAGGAAGCAAGGAAACAAGGGAAAACAGGAAAGACGGAAGCAAAGAAAAACAGAAAGGAATGAATGAATGAGGGAAGAAGGGAAGGAAGGAAGGACAAAGAAGAAAGGATGCGAGGATGTTAGAAGAAGCAAGAAAGGAAGGATGCAAAAAGGGAAGCAAATAGGCAAGGAAGGAATGAAGGAAGGAAAGCCATATAACTTCAAAGGTCTCTCCTAAGCTGAATAAAAAGGTCTGGTAGCGACAAGAACGCAAAAGAAGCAAGTTAAAACAATGAAAGAAAGAAAAGAGGTAAGATTCATTTAAAAAAAAAAAAAAAAAAAAAAAAAAAAAAAAGCAGGGAAGATGAGGAGACTGGACAGAAGAAAGCAATAAGGAGACGAAGGAGTATGAGGTCAAGGTGAAAGACAGGGTGAGGGGTCAGTGTAGGGTGAGGAATGACAGCAAGGTGAGGGGTCAGGGTCGGGTGACGGTAAGGGGCAAGGGGTGAGGGGTGAGTGTAAGGTGAGGGGTGATGGCAAGGTGAGGGTTAAGGGTAGGGTAATGTGGGTGGTGGAAGGGTGAGGAGTGAGGGTAGGGTGAGGCGTGAGGGCAGGGCGAAGAGTGAGAGGAGGGCGTGGGTAAGGGTGAGGGTAGAGTGAAGGGTGAGGGTAAGGTGATGAGGGTACGGTGAGAGAGAGAGAGAGAGAGAGAGAGAGAGAGAGAGAGAGAGAGAGAGAGAGAGAGAGAGAGAGAGAGAGAGAGAGAGAGAGAGAGAGCATGAAAACGAATGGAATGTGGGAAAATGACTAAGCTATCTAGTAAGGAAAGGAAGGAAAACGATAGCATGAGGGAAGTGAATAAAGGAAGCTCTGACAATGGCCTGCAGGTAATGGAGGAAACAAACATTATGGGGTAGGGAGAGGGAGAGCAAGGGGAAGGAGGAGAGGGAGGGAGGAAGGGATGCGAAAGGAAGGAAGGGAAGAATGATGGGAGGCGAAGGAAAAGGGAATGAGGGGGAGGGGGTGAGGGAAAAGGCGAGGAAGGAAGGAAGGAAAGACGGATGGGAAAGGAAAGTGGAAGGAGGAGAGAAGAGAAGGGAGGGGAAGGAGAGAAGAGAAGGGAGGGGAAGGAGTGAAATGAATGAATGAGTCAATGATGAAAGGGATGGGAAGAGGGAATACAGAAGGGATAGGATAGGGAGGGAATGAGACAGAAAACAACGAAGGAAATCAAAAGTAGCAGAACAGGCGGCGAGGGAGGGGGAGGGAAACGGCGAGGAAAGAGGTGAGAAGGGAATGAATGGAGGATATGATGGGCAGAAGGATAGGGAGGGATGAGAAAAGAATGAAACAAAGAAGAAACGAAGGGAAGAGGGATGGGAGATGAGGTTGGAGGGAGAAGAGGTGAGAGTAGGGCAAAGCTGACGAGATGAGAAGCGAAGGGAGAAAAGAAACAAGAAAGAAATAATGAAAAAACAAAGTGAGGGTGAAGGGTAGCGAGGGTAGGGTGAGAAGCCGTAAAGGGAGATGAAGGTGGAGGGAAGGATGTGGAATGGAAACAGATGAGGGTGAGGAATGGATGAGGAAGGGGTAAGGTGTGGGCGTGGGGTTAGAAATGAAGACGAAGAAGGGGTAAGGGGTGAAGGTGACTTAAGGTAGGGTGAAGGATGAGGTGAATGAGGGTAAGACATGAGGACGGGGTGATGGGTATGGGTAAGGTGACGGGTGAGAGTAAGGTAAATGGTGTGATATGAGAACAGGGTGATGAATGGTAGTAGTATCAGAGGTTAGGGCATAGTGAGGGATAAGGGCATTACGAGGGTGAGGGTAGGGTGAGAGGGTGAGGGCAGGGTAAGGGGTGGAGACAAAGAGAGGGGGTGAGGGGAAGGTGAGGGATGAGGGCAGGGTGAGAGGTAAGAGCAAGATCAGGGGTGAAGGGTAAGGGCATGGTGCTTAATGAAGGAAAAGGGCAGGGAAAGAAGTATGGCTAGGGTAAGGGGTGAGGGTAAAATGAAGGGTGAGGGAAGAAGTTACAGTGAGAATGGGGGAAGAGGGAGGGTGAAGATGAAGGTAGGGTGATGGGGCAGGGCAGGGTGAGGGCGGTAATAATCACGAAACAACAATAATGTCATCACTAAAGTTACAGTCATAATAAACATCATAATTTTAGCAAATATTTGTCCGGAGTTCCGTAGTCACTGGTGCAGGGTCCACCGTGGGGTAGTCTACAGTGGCCATGAGTGGCCACCTGGCCTCCAGGCGGGTATGGCACTGTGGAGCTGTTTTACCAGGAAGGCCACTGGGCCATATGATGGGCCACACAACATTCACGGTCACAAGCAGTTGTGTAGCCGTTGTCTTGGCGATGGCCATAAAACTATCTATAAAGTAGATGGCCACGGGAAGGGTCACTGTGTCATCCTGACAGCCATATGGCCACCAGGAAACTCATAAAGGTAACAGCTGGCCAGAGGGTAACTATGATGCAACATGGACACTATGATGCAACATGGCCCCCGTGGCTGATCGCATGGCCAAGGTGGCGTGGGAACGTCCAGGTTGGGTCCAGTGCACAATGAGGCGTGTATGATGGCCTCAGGGGGTCCATGGTCCCACCACAACACCCACCAGGAGGCCAGACGCGGGGTGGGGGCCACGTGAGGGCGGCCGGGTGGCAGCGAGGGTGGCGCCCGAACACCGCGGCAGAACAGCGGCGACTGGCCCAGGACCCATCGCGCCCGCTTCCTCCCCGCCCCGCCCCGGTTTGACTACGCCCCGTATTGCCCCAGTCCAAATCACCCTCCCCACCTCCTCCCCCTCCTGGTGTGGCAGCGATGGTGGCTACGCGTTCCTGGCCTGCCTAGTGCCTACCCGTGCCACTGACCTCACACCCTAACCCTCCTCACACTATCCTGCCCCAGCCACCCACCTCAGCCTCCCCGTCAAAACACCCCACCCCGCCCCGCCCCGCCCCGCCTCCGACTCGCTACGCCCCACCCCACCCCGCCCGGCTCGGCTTTGTTCATGTCCCTCTTAAAGTCAGACTCAAAAACAGCCTTTAGTTCCCGGTCTTAGTCCCGCCTCGGTCCTCATCCCGCCGGCACTCACTTCACCCCTCTCTAAGCCACACTTCACCTCTCACTTCACCCCTCTCTAAGCCACACTTCACCTCCCACTTCACCCCTCTCTAAGCCACACTTCACCTCCCACTTCACCCCTCTCTAAGCCACACTTCACCTCTCACTTCACCCCTCTCTAATCCACGCTTTACCTCTCACTTCACCCCTCTCTAATCCACGCTTCACCTCTCACTTCACCCCTCTCTAAGCCACACTTCGGCACTTCCTAACCCACACTTCACCCCTCTCTAAGCCACACTTCGGCACTTCCTAACCCACACTTCACCCCTCTCTAAGCTTCACTTCATCTCTTTCTAACCCTCACTTCGCCCTTCTCTACACACAATTCAGCACTTTCCAACCCACACTTCACCCCTCTCTAACCCTCACTTCAGTCCTCACATAACGCCTCTCTCACTCTCACTTCTGCCCAAAAATTAGTCCTCAGGTCCTCATTTCATTCCTCTCTAACCTTCATTTCAATCCTCAGCAGCCATTACTTCAGCCCTGATCAGTCCCTCACTTCAACCCTCACCAGTCCTCTCTTCAGCCCTCACCAGTCCTCACTTCAACTCTCATCAGTCCTCGCTTCAGCCCTCACCAGTCCTTACTTCAACTCATCAGCCCTCGCTTCAGCCCTCACCAGTCCTCATTTCAACTCATCAGTCCTCGCTTCAGCCCTCACCAGTCCTTACTTCAACTCATCAGTCCTCGCTTCAGCCCTCACTTCAACTCATCAGTCCTCGCTTCAGCCCTCACCAGTCCTCACTTCAACTCATCAGTCCTCACTTCAGCCCTCACCAGTCCTCACTTCATACCCCTCCTGTCCTCACTTCATCCCTCATCAGTCCTCACTTCAGCACTGGTCAGCATATCCTAGTTCTGGGCAGATTACAACAGTCGGTCCGGCCCTCATCCCAGCTTTGAGCCCTGATCTGTAATCTCCACCCCCACCTTCCCTCTGTCCTCACCACCTCCACATCCACCTACCTTCTCTCCACCTCGACCTTCCCTCTCTCCACACTACCTCCACATCCACCTACCCTCTCTCCACACTACCTCCACATCCACCTACCTTCACCTCCACCAGCCCTCTCTCCACCTTACCTCTACCTTTACCTACCTCCACATAACCTTCATTTACCCTCTCTCCACCTAAACTAGCCCAATGGACGCGGGTTCGAATCTCGGCTGGGGGAGGGAACAGTTTAACTGATTGAATTTCGTTACTCCAGACTTCACTGATCTACCAGACGACCCGCCAACATGTCGTAAAATCACTTCCTCTAATACCAATACACCAGTCCCATACGGGACAGTCCTGGCATGTATTCAATATGGATGGTGGGTGTTAGCGGCGAAGTGGTGACATGTGGCGGTGTATGGGCCGTAGGACTACTGGACCTCAAGGGACGGGTCGTTATCCCTATGCCCAGAGTTGAAAGCCCCCCCTCCCCCCCCCCAAAAAAAAAAAAAACGATCCCCTCTCACCGCTTCCTCATCTTCCCTCCACCTTTTCTCTCTCCACCTCCATTCCACCTCTACTCTACTCACCCTTTCTCCACCTTCCCTCTACCTCCATCCACCCACTCACCACGCTCCCTCCACATCTATCTACCTTCTCTCCACCTCCACCTCCAGTCTCTCCACTTCCATCTGCATTCTCATTGCCCTCACCTACCTTCCCTCCACTACCACCTGCTTTCTGTTCCTCTTCATCTATCTCCTTTCCATCCCTCCCAAGTTTCTCTCCATTCCCACCAGACTTTCTTTCCACCTACATAAAGCCTTCACTCCACTTACATCTGCTTCCTCTCCACCTCCACTTACCTTCTCTTTCACTCCACCCCCCCCATGCTTCCCTCCACCTCCACCTACCTTCTCTCCACCCCTCCTAATTCCCCCAACCTCCACCTACCTTTCCTCCACCTACCTCCTCTCCACCCCTACCACGCTTCCCTCCACCTCCCCAGCTCGAATGCTATGCCAGCCCTCATTAGTTGCTGCCTTAGTAAAACTGCCATGTTGTCTAACCCGCCTTACCAATTATAAACCCTCTAGTAGGGATTCCTGGGGCTTGAATGGTAAGTGATTGAATGTGTGGCCCGATTTACTGGACATGTTGATTAGTTCTCCGTATGTCGTGTTTTCCTCTCGGTTTAATTGTACCCACACCTGGCAGATGGATTTCAACATTAGTAAGTGTAAAGTGCTAAACACTGCCAGTAAAAAGGTGAAGGCCAGCTTCACTATGAATTACAGACAACCTATTAATATAAGCCATGAAAAACACTATGAGTTATCATAACAAATGATCTGAAACCAAGCAACCATTGCACAGAGGCTGTTAAAAAAGCAAATTAATACACAGACAATAAGAACAAAAACGGGAAAACATTGTCCTCATCTTGTACAATTCTCTAGGAAGCCCACATCTGAAATACTGTGTCCAATTCTGGTCACTTAAAGAGAGAGAGAGAGAGAGAGAGAGAGAGAGAGAGAGACGGGTAACCTCGAAAGCGTACAGCGAAGGGTGACAAGAATGTTATCTAGACTAAGAAATAAGGCTTCTGAGGAGTGCTTAAAAGAACTTATTCTGTTTGCCTTATCTAAGTGCTGACTACGAGGGAATTTGATTCAACTATACAAAATCTTCAAAGGATACGATAATATGGCAGTCAAAAGGTACATCACAGTTGTTTGCCTAAACTATGCCGGAGATATGGACATAACATTACTGGCAAGCGTCTTCACTCACATGAACTTAAGCATTTCTTTTCAATACAGTTGTAAATAAATAGAACAAGTTTCCTCCTAATGTGGTAAACCTTATACAGTACTGATATTCAAAAACCGCTTGGATAAGTATTTGTCCTTTAATCCCCAGTTAAGTATGTTCACTTCTAAATAATACATTTCTAAATTATGATCCTTCACAGTACAAAACACGGAGGCTGCAACTGCAGAACATCTAAAATATGTTCTTTGTGTTGATGTGTTTCCTTTGCAGGTTATATAAGTACACGAGTAAAATATGATTATTTTCTTACTTTCTTATGAAATATCCATAACGGCTTTCATACGTTGCATGGTAGTCATTCTCATCAATTCCTGCCGGCTTTACCTGGGAGGTTTAGTGTTTTTTTTTTTTTTTTTTTTTTTTTGACTTCCTGCTTCCCTCTCCTTGTTTTTGACCCACAGAGTAGTTACGTTAATTATGGCCGATCTTATAACAAACAACCTCGAAAAGACCAGCAGGTCTTTTGTTGTTCCCTTTCCCTTCCACTCCGTTGTACTCTTTGCTTCCTGAACCCCACCTCACCCCAACCTTAGGTGGAATAAGAAGTCAGGATGATGATGAGGATGACTAGGTACAGTGAAGCATGTTTCACCTTACTCATACTACCACCAGACATCACATCCAACATAAGGACTTACGGTAGTTAAGAGGTTAGCGACGGCAATATGTCATCCCTCAAGCGTGAGTCTACCAAAAGATGAATAAAACCGTCCTGACACAGCAATAACAGACTTTTTAAAAACTGTCATCGTAATGCAGGTTTATGACTTTCACTGGCTTGGGACTGGTTTCTCTCACCATAAGTGTCTGGACTGTGCAGCCTAGACCCGGACCCCTACGCTGCCGATGGGAAAATAAAAGTGTGGATAATGGACTGAAGGGTAGAATACAGACAAATAAATCCCACGTTGTCTGGTATCTAATGGACTGGTGATTAAACGTCCTAGATGGACTGACAGTCTAGCATTGATTCCATCCCCGAGAGGTGATTATAGGCTTCTGACCAAGCAATGCCACCAAGAGGAGTAACATGGTCATCTACCCTTATATGGACTGGGATACAGTAGCCCCGGGTCCCTACACCTTAAAGAGGGTATAATGGATGGTTACGATTTTTATATGTTTAGTTGCCTCTTCCCAAACACGTGATCCCCGAGTTCACCTTGGATCATCGTCACACAGACATTTACAAGTCTCTATAAGCTGTACTCTTTTTTGGTGTGGCAAACGTCACAACATTTCCTTAGCGATTTACTGTGCATACAGTCTCTTTTAATATTCCCCTGTATGTTCCTTATATCTTATTAGTGTTGTAACAGAAATCTTCGTGTCACCTTTTCTTTAGCAAAATATTAGGCGATATTTACGGTTTTAATATCGACATAAATTGTTCTAGAAACACATAAGAGGTTAGCGGGTGTCCAAAGATACATAAATCGCTGAGGACGACGTGTTTCGAAATACCCTACGGCAGTGATTCCCAACCTGTTGCTCACGAGTACCGTGCCCCGTGACAGTCTGGTAGTGCTTTTTCCCCGTGCCTAAAATCGTGCTCACGAGTACTACCAGATATACACTGTAAATTTAGTTGGCGTGGGTGGTTCCCCCCCCCCCAAGACCTTGCAGCTTTATCAAGGCTGCCTGAGAATGTCTAATGTTCATCATTCCTGAAAACTATCCTCACTTCTTCAAAATCAGGTTTTCCTTTGTTGTAAACTTGTTGAACACAATAAAAACACTACATTTGAAATTACAAGAGAGAAATACGTCACCTCTTCACTAGTTCGTCTGATAGTTTCTGCTTTTCAAAGTAAGCTGTTATTCTCTGAACAGTTGGCTGATGGCTTGATTCATTACTTCTGAGAACTTAAGATAACATTGTAAGAATACATTCACCTGCCTGGACTACATGCAGACCAGTAGTGTGAATCTCAGTTAGGAATTTCGGTGCAGGTTTTAGTATGAAACCTGAAGCTGACAAGATTTCAACTAAGTTCAATGCCTATGAATTTTGATGGAAAAAAAAAACAAAAACTAAAAAAAAAAAAGGGGGGGGCGGTTCACTCAGCGTGACCCAGAAGCAGCTGTTGAAAAGATTACTGTGCCATATCATCAACAGCACTAAAGCTTATACACACAAATTTATGTCAAGGAAATTTCTGAAAACTGCCAGATACACTGAAATACCTTGTCACTTATGCTGGTGTTAAATGTGTTGAGTCTACAGGGGGCCACCTTTATCACTTACGAGTCAGCACTGTCTTTATGAACAGTCTGAAGAATAAGGAGGGTTAGCCGCTGTCTGGATCATTAGAAGTAATACTTAAAGAGTTCCTTTGGCAAATCCTAAAGACACGAGTTTGGAAAAGCTGGTCAAAAAAGTTCAGGGTCCAGGTCCTCACTAATGCACTAGACTAGAGAAGCATCCTTGTACGGGGGGGGGGGGGGGGGAGTGATGTACAGATTTTTCCCTAGAGCCTACATGTGGAAAATAATGCTCGTAAATAGCATTTTTTCCCCCTAATACTCACTTACTTTATTAATGTTTCATGTAATACGCAACACATTTTATTAAGAGGGACGAGATCTGTAATAGAAACATTATGCTAGTAAATCTTCTTTGTTACTGTTCTTTAATACTGCTTTTTTTTATTATTATTACTTCAAATATTTGCCGAATGATGCTCTCTGTATGATCCTGAGAAAGCTGGGTAATGATTTAAAAGGATGGGAACCCCGGCCCTAATGCAACAATAATAGGACTCTCTGCCACAACCTGGTCTAAAACACATCAGCTTTCTCTGTTCTATTACTCAGTATCACGTTTTAGATGGACCTGAGGCTATTACTTTGACTACTACTTAATATCAACAGCACGTATGCCCCTGGGCTTAGGAGTCTCATTTACACCTGTACAAGTTTATGTACGCATTTTGAGCATTAAAAATCTTTAGTAGGTTATCTGAACAAGCAAAATAAATTAACAATCCTACAGTCGGGATATTAAAATTTCACTTCACTGAAAGCCAAATTACTTTTTGATCCTAAATTGTGTCATAGGAAACTGATATATTCATTACTGCTACCATTACCCTCACAAGGTCGGGGCAACTTTAGTATTCTATTCGACCTAATGACAGACGAATCTCATCACCTAAGAGTGACCCTTGGACATGAGCGATGACAAAAAGGAATACTACCGCGCAGAATGTAAAATAAACCGCTACGGAAGAGGTGTTAGGTCTGAGCATACGAGGACACAGCCCAGTGACTTACAGAATAAATGCAGAATTCTCTCACTCACTACCAGTCTTTCTCCTCGCCCTCATCCCTGCCCCTCCAGCCCCCACCCTTCCCCTCCAGTTCCCACCCCCGCCCCTCCAGTCCTCACTCCTGTTATTCCAGCCCTCAGCTCTACCCCCGCTAGTCCTCATCCCTACCCCTCCAGCCCTCACCCCTGCCCCTCCAGTCCTCATCCCTGCCCCCACCAACCATCACCCCTGCGTTATAAGCCCCTATCTCTGCCTTACAGCCCTCACCCCTACCCTTGCAGCCCTACCACAGCCTGCTCTAGCCCTTCAAAGCCCTTTAGAACCTTCTCCAACCTCCTTTCCAGCTCGCCATATCTATCAGAGGCCCTATCACAGCTCATTCCAGCATTTCACAACCCAAAAACAGCCCCCCCCCCCCTCGGCCCTATATAAACGTCATTTCATTTTAATGCAAGGAAGAAGGAACCAAAGACCAGGAGCCCGCAAACCGTTCCTTCCACGAAAAAAAATAATAATAATAATAATAACAATAATACAACAGAGAACCAAATTCAAGATCCGTTCAGTTCAGCCCTTTCCAGCCTTCTACATCCCTCTGCAGCTCTCCCCCAGTCGCTGTAACACATTTCAACAAGCACCAGACAACACTTGAACCTCTAAAAAAAACAATGCATGCGAGTGAGGGCGTTTGAGAGGGAGTGAGTTAGAAAGAGACCCTGAATTAGGATGTCGAGTGTGTGAGAGAGAGTGCATAAAAGTGAGTGTGCGGGAGAGTAAGAGAGTGAGAGGTTTTAGTGTGAAGAATGAGCCTTAAAAGTTTGAGGATAAAACAGAGTGAGAGGGTGGGGGTACGATAGAGAGAGAGAGGGGGGGGGGGAGCTGCAAGGACAAGTGATACCCCCAAAGGGTCTTACGGTCCATACCGAGAGGGTACATAGAGAGAATCAAAGAGAAAAAAAAAAAAAGAGGAAAAGATTAGGGGAAATAGTAACTTTTAGGAGACTATATAATTATAAACAGAAAGAAAAAGAAACAGAGTATAGAAATGGGAGGTGGGGTGTGAGGATGGGAAAGAGGATTGCGAGGATGAGCCGGGAGAAATACCGAGAGTGAGGACAGCAAGCACGGAAAATGGGGGAGTGTTTGAATGTTGACGCAAAAAAGCGAATAGAATGGAAGGTTGGGAAAGTTGCAGGTGCGAGTTATGACAGAGAGAGAGAGAGAGAGAGAGAGAGAGCTATCTCTACCTTATATGCCCCACCTCTCTCTCTCTCTCTCTCTCTCTCTCTCTCTCTCACCTGACACCTTAATTATTCTGGGGACAACACCTAGAGAGGAGGGGCGTCAGGGACGTAGGGCTGTAGGGAGGGAAGGAGGTAGAAAACAAGGGAGGCAGGGAGGGAGAAAGGGAGGAAAAGAGGGAGGTAAGGAGGTACGGAGGAAGAAAGCCAGGGATATAGGAAGGAAGGAAGGTAGGAAAGCAGGGAGGTAAGGAGGCAGAGAGGTACGATGATAGGAAGGCAGGACAACAGAGAGGTATTGACCCAGGGCAGCGGGTAAGGAAGGATGGAAGGAAGCAGGAAGGTGAGGAGGTAGGGAGGTAAGGACGTAGGAAGCAGGGCAGGCATGGGTAACGGAGAAGGGAGGCAGGGAGAATGAAGGATAATGAACAGATGGCGGGAGGAAGGTATGGATGTAACAGGGAAGACTGGGAAGGGGGAAGATGAATGACTTAAGAAAAAAAAAAAAATAGGTAGGTAGGTAGAGAGAGAGAGAGAGAGAGAGAGAGTTATGAAGCAGGAAGGGAACGAAATTATAACAGAGGGGAAGTCCAGGACGACAAGGGAAACGAGCCATGGAGGGGAGGAAAGCTAACTCACTCATGCTCCATACTACTCTAGCATGTTACTGTGACCAAACCCCAACGATTTGACCTGAGAGTGAGCCATAGGAACCTGAGTGTCAATACAGGCTCTGGTCAACTCTAGTACCCTTCCACTTAACACCACATGATTTTATTTATCTGTGTCGTGCCTACTGTAAGACTCAATACTATTACTATTAACTCTATCATGGTCGGGACACTTCAAGGATTTTATTTCAGCTAAAAATGTACGCTTATCTTCAATTGAGTGATACCTAGATGAACGTAAATATCAATGACTGAAACTTCTATCCTCAATATACTATGATACAATTAATTCATCAAAGTCTTTTAATAATTCGGATAACCATTGCTACCTGACGTTTAATTCGACTTGGACTGTGTGTGTGTGTGTGTGTGTGTGTGTGTGTGTGTGTGTGTGTGTGTGTGTGTGTGTGTGTGTGTGTGTGTGTGTGTGTGTGTGTGTGTGTGTGTGTGTGTGTGTGTGTGTGTGTGTGTGTGTGTGTGTGTGTGTGTGTGTGTGTGTGTTACTGAAGGCTGTTACCTAAACCCTCCACTTGTCTTATCACAGCTCAAGCAAGTTTTTCCCGCACATTTCGTCCTATTTCAGCACAGTCAACACATTCGTTAATTCTGTACGTGGTTAGCTGTTGATATAGCAGGTTGTTAGCGGCCTGTTGTCCTACCCCTGCTCATTCAGTAATTTTCCCCCTCATTTAGCAGGCCAACACGATCGTAAATTTAGGTTGTTAGCTGTTGATATTGTAGTGAGTTGGCTGTTTACTGTCCTAACTCTGCTCATTCGGTATTTTTCCCTTACATTTCCGCCTAATTCAGCACAATCAACACAGTCTTTAATTTAGAACACTGTTAGTTGTTAATTTAGGAGGGTGCTGGATATTTGTTGCGTGCTGGGCGGCCATTTCCACAAGGGAAGAGTCAACACTGTTTCCATGAGTCCGTCTCGTCATGGTTTGTTTACAGTTGTGGGAGCGTCCCGACACCCCCTTCTGACCATGACTTCGGCTTCTCCTCCCACCCCATAAAAACCTGGGACATAACTCACAATCGTCCCGGCAGTTTGTTCTACGGCGGGATATGTTGGGATGGGAAGTTTATGAGGCAAAAAAAACTCCTCATCAGCTGGACAGGAGAAATAAATATGAATCACAGACGCCCAGCTACCTGCTCGGACGGGATGGGCTTCATAAATCGCCAGCTTATTTATTGTATAGGCTAGGGACTGGTGGCGGCGTCTTGGTGGCACCGTGATTGGGCGGCCGCCTGGTGATCACAGGGTAACGAGTTCCTGCTTCACCTCAACAACCAAATGACTCACCACTGGATCGTCCTCGCTTAACCACTTCACTATGCTTTTTCGCTTTAATCTCTCCTCAAATTTACACTTCTGAATCCTCAAATTAAGTAACAATGCATTAACATTAAAATATGATTCTAGGCAGTATGGTCTATGGACAGGATGTAAAGCCGTGGCACTTTTTTTTTTCTATCACTAAGTTACGTGAAATAAGCTCCAAAGGAACGAAAATCTGGCCAGAGTAAAGGTCAAGGAAATATATCATGAGGTACGAGTATTCTGTTATTTAGTGTTTCCTTCTGACGATATTAGTCAATTTATAGTAAGGACCTCTGCTGATGGAAGGGTTAATGAAGGTTCTATCTAACCCCTCTAGTTTCAAGAGTTTGCATTACGTTGGATAAAAATGCTTGGTGACAGTAACGCAAGGTGTGAGAATCTATACAAAAGATGTCATAGTATTACCAGTTACTTCTGTGTCTGATACGTTCATTTACGCTGTTATTTATATAGTACGTGTCGACAATTACAATATAAATAACTTACAACAATAACCAGCTGTGATATGCAAGGAAGGGGCGCAAGACAGCCTTTTCATGTCCCAAGAATACGGGCGGGCATACGATACACAGAGGATGACTGGACCTCCGACGCCCCACCCACACCTACACCGCCTTACCTACACACCACCAAGGCCTAAACCACAAGCAGCCAGGTAAGAGCTGCTTGAGAGAGAGAGAGATGAAAAGCCTCTACATAACTGTATCTACCTATCAATGTATCAATCAATCCATACAGACAGACACAGAAAATATACGAGATACACAATGAGGGTATGGGTTTTCCTTCACCTGGCTTACCTATCCTCAAAGATACACAAATTATTCACGTTATCTGAAGACTTACTGGCGGCCAGGATAATTGAGAGAAAACCCTGGTTGAAAATATTGCAAAAACCAACTTCAAAGGCTCTGCGCACCTATTATGGTCTTCTTTAATGGGGAGGCAAAAGGGGAGGAGGGAGAGGAAGTGGGGGAGTGAAGAAGGAGGGAGGAGGGAGAGGGGAAGAAGGAAAAAGGGAGAATTAGCTGGAGAAGAGGTGGGAGGGGGAAGAGGAACAGCTGGAAGGGAGGAAAGAGAGAACTTTGTATGGAAGTAACAAGAATGGAATGAGGCGGGAAGGGGAAAGGAATGAGAGAGAGAGAGAGAGAGAGAGAGAGAGAGAGAGAGAGAGAGAGAGAGAGAGAGAGAGAGAGGCGGGGGGGGTGGGGGAACAAAACAGGCGGGAGTGAGAGAAGCGAAGGGACAACAGAGGTAGAAAAGAGGGGGAGGATAATGAGGAAAAATCGGGGCAGAAGGAAAGGGAGAAAAGAGGGAAGAAAAGAGGAAAAGAGAAGGAATGAGAAAACAGGAGGAGGGCAACAGTAAGGACAAATCAGAGGGGGTGAAGAGATGGGGAAGAAGGACAAATGAGAGCGAGGGAAGAAAGGATGAGAAAAGATGAAGGAAAGGAGAAAGGAGGCGAGAGGGGAAGGGAGAGAGGAAGGGGAAATGAGAAAAGGGGATGCATAAAGGAGGGGATACATATTCTGAGGGGAACAGGGGGGACCGGTGAGGAATATGAGAAACGATGGAAACCGAGAGTAAAAAACTTTAAAGAGAACAAAACCAAGAGATGGACGACAAGGAAGGAGCAAAGAGGGAGAAAGGAAGACACAGGAAGGGAAATGAAAGATGACAGGAAGGGAAATGAAAGATGAAGTCGACTGAGACAGGATATGAAGCATGTACTGTCAGCGATAAAAGTCCACCTGTTGTTCCACTGGGTCCACTTCTCACTTTAGGTCAAGCCCTTCACTTTCATATATGACGCACCATATCAACGACAACCATCAATTGACAGAAAAGCATATTCAGTGTCTTTCAAGTTAGGAATATTAGTCAGTGACCATAAATTTAAATCTATGGTCTTTGTACAAGTTTCGCTTTTGACCGAATTAATATATACACCAGCTTCTTTAGTTTTTCTGTCACTTACAGTTATGTTCCTTTGGATACATGCATTGATCTTTTTCGTTCTTTTTTGTCCAAGTCATCTCTGGACCCAGTCTGACACTCCCTGTAACTGGGTAATTAATCATCACCTGAAGGTCTTCAGCAATTTCTACATTAAAATGTTTATTTACACATCTTTGGAAGGCTAAACACAATGTAAGGAGAGATGACACGCATTATATATCCATATAATATGTAATATATACATATTTTTATTTATTTATAGACGAGAGAGAGAGAGAGAATCTTGAGAACTAAGTTATGTGTGGCACAGTACAACACGTTAGGAAGTACTGGGGATGGGGGGTGAGGAGATTCATTCAAAGTCGATTCCCAGTCCTAACTAATATTTGTTTGTAGGACGAATAACAGACCTAGAAAGATTTTCTGTTGCCCTTCCCTTCTTCCTGTAACGTCATAGTTCCGGTAGTGAGCTGACTGCAGGTTTGTTAGTGAATCGGTTTCAGTGTGTGTGTGTGTGTGTGTGTGTGTGTGTGTGTGTGTGTGTGTGTGTGTGTGTGTGTGTGTGTGTGTGTGTGTGTGTGTGTGTGTGTGTGTGTGTGTGTGTGTGTGTGTGTGTGTGTGTGTGTGTGTGTGTGTGTGTGTGTGTGTGTGTGTGTGTGTGTGTGTGTGTGTGTGTGTGTGTGTGTGTGTGTGTGTGTGTGTGTGTGTGTGTGTGTGTGTGTGTGTGTGTGTGTGTGTGTGTGTGTGTGTGTGTGTGTGTGTGTGTGTGTGTGTGTGTGTGTGTGTGTGTGTGTGTGTGTGTGTGTGTGTGTGTGTGTGTGTGTGTGTGTGTGTGTGTGTGTGTGTGTGTGTGTGTCAGGAGGAGGGGAGGGAAGGGGGGCCGAAGGATCATCTATCTTCACCACACGTCATAGCAAGCAAATGTTCGTAGTGAGGGACAGTCACTATTTTTCTTTTTTAAGGCTTTGACAAAGTTTCCAAATACAGAAGTAAGCATTATTCTTCCGATCTCTCAAACATCTTACGGGCGGCCTGAGGCACGTACGTCACTGCTGAATAATGTCCTGTGTATGAAGAGGCTCAGAAAAATGCTTCAGTTGCTCCTACTGAGGGATCTGGTGCTTCGCCCTCAAATCTTAATCGTTGCAGCTTCACGGGTTAGGTTTCGATCATATGGCACTTGCAACAGAATGGTTGAATATATGGTGAAATTGTTTATATAACCCAATGCACAAAACAGCACCGGTGCCAACGATGCCATTATTTATTCTGATACGGTATCTAAATTTCAAGTGTCGTAATTGTGTTCAAGATGTCGAATATTCATCAATTCATGTTTTCCCTTTGCCCTCCGGTTGTTTCATTTACACACGACTGGCTCAAAGACTATGCATCTGCCTGCAATATTTTTTTACATCATTACACGCAGAATTATATATCGATGCCAATGATACGCATTTTGTTGAGGTAAACGAGACTTTGTGTGATATCTGACTGTTCAAGTGAGGGCCGTTTTTCAACCGCGCCTCCCGCTTCCAGAAACCGACGAACAGCTACTTCGACGACGGATAACCCCCGACACGTTCCGCATAATATAAAACCAATGGAAATTATTAGGGCCCAAAACACCCCTTTAGAAAATTTCAACTGACATGAATTTCAAATGGTCCCATCTCTGACCCATTTGAAACCATCCTACCAACTTTCATCACAGTCCTTTCTGTAGTTTCGTCTGCACTACACACACACACACACACACACACACACACACACACACACACACACACACACACACAAAATGTCACCGTTTATAAAGCTGTTAATGATGTCCAAGTCGGATGACGGTGTATTACATACCCTAGTCTTCTAACTATTGTTGGTTTGTTTTCAACTGACGTAACTGAGCGACTTCAACAACTTAATTTCTCAATTGTGGTTGCATAAAATTCGACAGGTTTTAGTTATTAGGTAGGCATAGGTTTCCTTGGTTACTAGTGAAAGCAACCCTCCAACTGGACTGTATTTGGACATCAACAGAGCTGCAATGGGATGGGGATCTTGGTCAGGCTGGAGCAAACGTACTATGGAAGTATAAACTGAACACTGTCCTTCCGTCAAGAAACATTACAGAGTGTGGGAGAGGAGGGTCAAGGGCTTCTCGCCCAAAGTTACGGCAAATAAGTTTAGCAAGAAATAAAGGCAGTCGCCAAATTTTGTCACACTCTCTTGCAAACTTTTGACGACATCCCGAGACCAGGAAGTAACAAAACATTTGCAGTGAAAACATAATCTTTGTTTGGTTCTCAGGGAGCGGGGGTAATGCGAACAAAACGGGTATTACTGTACCGCAGAGCAAGCATCACTTATACCCTATTAACACTGTAATGCAACTGGAAACACAAGTAAAAATCTTTGCCTTGGTAAAGCAAGAGAGCTTCCACCGCCAGACAGACGAGGAGGAGGAGGAAAGACTTAACACACTCAGGTTCGTCTAATCCCTCTCGCCTGAGTATAATCGCCTGCCATCAACTGGAAAGCATACTTGAAAACTGGAGGTGCTCCGACAATAGTGACATGTGGCACGTGGGAGGACTGCTGGGCCTTCGGGTCGTCTAAGGCCAGTCATACAAAAAAATAAAGATAACAAGAAAGACAAAATGAACGAAGAAAATGAAAGAAAATGATAAAAATCAGTTCTAATGCCTATCGACTACACGTGGGTCTTTAAAGCAGAAATTCAATCTTTACTTAGTCTTGGTATTCCCTAGACAATGCAGCTCCCTATTTCACTTCTGGGTATTTATATGCTGGGGATATGCAGGTGCAAAACATAAAGCAGCAAGACTAGGAGCCACTTAAATCGTCCCTTACACACGAAGTCCAACACATGAGAATCAAAGGCAAAATCAGTTCATTTCGTACGAACCTTCCGCTCTTCTGCCCTTTCCTCTTACACGCTGGTTAGATTGCTGCAGAATTAATATTTTTTCTTTCCAATAGATAATCTCGTCATGGACTACCAGGCCTCTTGTTATCTTCACTTCCTATGTACTCCTATGTACCTACGAAATGCCTAGACACATTGCAATTTAAAAAATTGGGGCCATTAGTAGGTGGCATAACTGGCTGGAGAAAAGAAATCCAGAGATGATCACCTGTGTACTTGACGTATAGAGAAAATTGGTGAATTTCTGCCTCAGATTAGACAGACAAGGTGAGAGTATGCAGGCAAGCAGGTGCTGCATGCCCCCATTAATGGGAGGGAAACAGACATGGAATTCAAAAGAGCGGTGAACATAGTAACTGTGGCAACAAGAAGGGAGAATTTAGCACCGGGAAACAGGCGGCGGCTGTAGTGAGTGTGTGAGAGGATTGATGATGACACAAAAAGCCTCTTACGCCACCCTTTTTTGTTTTTTCACTGTGCATTGTGCTGAAGGGGACGCTTTCTTGCGGTGGCATCATTACAGTCGGGTGGCTCTGCTTCCTGGTTATACAAACTTCCCTCAACTTCCCTTCTATTCCCCAAAGGGAGGATGGTGGAGTGTGGAGGGGCAACTTCAGCACTCAGTACACCAGCTTTACATTCAGATAACAAGAGCAACTCCAATGACGTATTTTCCATTTTATTCTTGATACCTTCAGAGACTTTTACTCAGTTTAGGATAGTCTTTTCGAACTGAAGGATTAGACAAAGGTTTTAGAACATCCTTCAAAACGACAAGCCTATCCTGGGTTGAATAAAACTGTCTGGCAGCAGCATGAACAAACAAAAAAGTGCGTCGTTCGGCTTCCAGGGGTTAAAACTGCTAGTAAGATGGTAAGCCTCCAAACCTAAGGTACTGATAAACTACTCTGTCCAACTGAACTTGGCCTCAGAGTGCCATCCTTCCATCCTGAGTTCTGTGTCGTAACAAGAGAGTAACACTAGAATATGAAGCTCGTCACAAAGGATTGCTAGGAAAGGATGTAGGGTCGCAGTGCTGTCTTAACCCCTAGAAAGAGGTTGTCAGAGAGAGAGAGAGAGAGAGAGACTCAAGTACAGGACGTGAGGTGGTCAAGGGCCTCCCAAGCCCACACATTCGGTTACGTTGATCTTACTTATTACCTCTGCCAACGAAGCTGAAGGAGCTTACGTATTCACCTATGTTTGTCTGTTTGTTTGTCCACAAGGTATCTCCAAAAGTTTTCAACGAATTTCAATGAAAATTTTGTGGAAGGGTGGGCCATGGGCTAAGAAAGAATTTATTATATTTTGGGGCGGATCCGGATCCTGCAATGGCATTGGCGGAGGTATGTACTCTCTGAGTGCTTTCTAGGTTATACTGTCTACAGACGATATTATTCCTCTTAAGAAATGGCTCTGGTACTGAATGGGTTAAAGAGAGCTGTATCAAACCTCACCAGTTCCAAACTGTCAGGATGAATAAAGTGATCAGGACGCAGCAAGAACAAAATAATACAGTGGTACAGGAGAAAATAGGATGCCAAGCCCAGGAAGGCCGTATTTTTGTTCGCTTAGGAGGGTTTCTAACATCTCATTCTTAGTGATTTAATACGCCCACAACATAAAAATATCTAACTTTTGTATCATCTATATATCAACACAGCGAATATATATAACACAGAGGATGACATCAGCGTGACATATCTGGAAATAAATTTTTAGGAAGGTGTGACAGGGAGCCTCCTTGACCTGGTGAGAATACCGCCTCAAGTCCGCAGTAACCGTGGATATAAAGAAGGGGCGAGAGGGATGAGCTATTAGCAAGGACAGTGATCAGAGGAGGGAGGAGACGGCGATAAAGATGAGGTAGGGAGAGACGTAGATGACCGTGGTTAGAGAGATATTGAAAGGGGAGGGTAAAGTACGTGACAGATGGAACGAGGCGAGAAAGACAGATTACAGAGAAAGAGAGAGAGGCCACCCAGGTCCCCAACGCCATTTACCTGATGGAAAACCCTCTGGCCACCTCCTGGATTCGGATCGATGCACTTGTAGGCAAAATGGCAGATGAAAATATATAAGAAATTGTTCCTTTTAACAGACAAATTAACCCCATTAATCCGAGAACTTTTCTTTTTTTTTCTATTTCCGTTTTTGCTATATCCTTCCTATCCCAAACGATTTTATTCAGATTTCTTAAGGGAGGCGGTGGCTGAATCGGCGGAGAGGCGGCCTGCAGTCCTGATGGATCCAGGATAGAATCCCGGCTGAGGCATGTAACAGATTAAGTTTTTGAATTTCATAAATGCAGACTTTACTCATCTGCCAGAAGACCCGCCGACATGTTGTACAAATACTTTCGCTATTACAAGTACACTTGTCCTGTATGAGAAAGCCCTAGAAAGTATCCAATATGGACTGTGGGTGTTAGCGCTGGAGTTGTGACATGCGGAGGTGTGTTGGAGGACTACTGGGCCTTGGGATAGGCCCTGAAGCCTTTGCCCTGAGTCGTAAAAAAAAAAAAAAAAAAAAAAAAAAAAAAAAAAATGGAAGAGTGATTTTTCGAACTGGAGGGATAAGATATTTTCTCAGAGCGGAATATGATTTGGGGGGACTGAAAGAACAGAATACAAAAATGTCATCGAACTGAAGGGGGTTAATTCCGGTGCAATGAAAAGATGACACATGAACTTTCGAAAGTGAGAACGCGCGCGCGCACACACACGCACGCACACACGCACGCACGCACGCACACACACACACACACGCACACACACACACACGCACACACACGCACACACACACACACACGCACACACACGCACACACACACACACACACACAGAACTACACTATCTTCATCCACATCCCGTACTCCACTTAAATCATACAAACCACACAAACACCTACCGAACAAAACAAGAAATATAACTATAATCATCATAATTAATCTGCCTCTCTTCACCTTGGGATCCAGGCACAAGGCGTGAGAACCATCAGGGGCCACATAATCATTATCGCATCATCCAGGCATCCGGAATCCTGGCTCCATCTCATAGGCCCAACCAATCATTCATTTCAGCCTCTCTACTTAAGACAGATGCAACCACTTTAAGAACCACCCGAAAAAAGTCAAAAGAAGTTTAGCTCGTGTGTCCGCCAAACTCGGGTAATTTCCACAGCACTCCAAACCCCAAGGAAAAAAATCGCGCAGTCTTTGCCCCCATCACAGTACAGCTGATTCACATGGATAACGTTTCACAGAGGAAGTGCAGAAAAGGACTTAGATTAATGCCTGTCCACTGCATGAAGGTCATTTAGTCTGATAATTAATTTCTGCTAGGTCTTTGTCTGCCCCTAGAATACGATAAGCAGCACAGTTACGCTGAGCTCCTTAAATGTCCTCCTGGGTGAAGAGGAACATAGGGGAAGCAAAATTTGTCCAAGAATCTGATCGACCTCAGAATCAAACTCCAATTCTTGCAGTTGTGACCTCCATATGCTAATCAATGCAACACAGCATCTCCTTTACAAACACTCTCTACAGAAAAAGAATAGGAGGCAGCAGGGAAGGCGAGAGGGGGAAAGGGAGACATGGGGGAAGGGGGTGAGGGAAGAGACAGAAAGATGAAACAGAGGGCTGAAGTGTTGAGGTGAGGGAAGGGAGTGAAGGGGGGAAAGCGAGAAGGGTAAACTGGGGAGGGTGTCGGTGGGTGGATGGGTGTGAGGGGGGATGAAGGTGAGGGATCAAAGCCCCCACACTGCCTTCACTTGTCTCTGATCCTTTGTGGGTGAGGAGTGAGTGGCTCAACAACACATCATTCAAACCTCTCCCGGGATCCTGGCTACACACACACACACACACACACACACACAATGCTTGCACACGCACGCGCGCACGCGCACACACACACACACACACACACACACACACACACACACACACACACACACACACACACACACACACACACACACAAACTACTGACGCTTATGAACGGGATTACTATGGCATGAAACACAAAATTATTCGACCGAGAAGGATTAATCGAAGCCCGACTACTAATATCTCACCACTAATCCTCTTATAATTGGGACAACTTTAGTACTGTGTTTCAATTAAGGCCTGGCGATTCTATTCGGGTGGAGTCAACTGAGTGATAAAACTGTTGCCAATAATCCTCTTACGGTCGCAGAACAACTTTGCTTCTGTATTCCACCTGATGCCAGTGTCAGTTATAGCACCCTGAGTGTTAACTGTCACCATTAACTCTCTAATGGTCGGGACAATTCTAACATTAGTACTCTAGCAAACGCCGAGAACTGGGAAGTATTAGAGTGTAATACGTAATATACATCACCGAGGGAGAACTGTTAGGAAATTCAGTAAATTAGAACAAAATTCATAAAAAAAATAAAAAAAATAAAAAATAAAAAACGCTTGAGGGAGAGAAAATGGTAATCACAGTGTATGTATGTGCCAGTAGGAAGATTAACTTCTCGGGTTGGTGTACTCTCAGCTGAGTAAAGTATATGCTAACCCCATATGGCTACAATTTTACAATAGTCTTCTGAAGATGAAACAGTACCGGTACTCAGTTGTCTCCAATTTTACCATGTGAGCCAAAAGTTTTTTATGAACTCAACCTGGATCCACAGTATCAACATTCCATGCAGGAAAGGGTCAAGACTGTTAAGGTCTACATTTCAATCAAGTCAGTGGCTATCACTGAGCGACATTTCCTGAGGGACCTTCCAGGACACGCTCCTAGCAGACAAACAACCAAGCGTCCCCCAGACAAGTCCTGGGATACAGGCAATGTTGATAATAGAAACAAAGATCACAAGTGGCCAAGTACGTTCGGCCAGAACAACCAGTAAAGTCGTTACCTTGTGACAACGGCTGAATGAGTCGCCACTGAAATCGTGGAGGTGGCTGTCACAGGAGGGGGACATCTCAATCACAAAAGAAATGCAAGAAACGTTGCAACATATGATTTTTCAACGTTATACACGAAGATCGAACACGAAGATATAAAAAAGAAGTTGGAATGGACAATGCAGGTTGCTTTTAAAGGATTGATTACAATTTGATCGCAGCAGGTGAACACAAAAGTTACTGGGTAAATAATAGAGATGGCAAACATCTAACGTTGTCAGAGGATCAGATAATAGATATGATAAATTACCTGGTAGAAAACTGCTTTTTTTACATGTGGAAATATAGTTTTCAAACAGTGCATATACTCATGGAACAGATCCAGCCCTAATCATGGCAGATCTATACTTATATGGTTATGAATTCAAGTGGATGGAACGAATGTCAAAAATTCAATATTCAGTAGCGAAAATATTTATACAAAATAGACGATTCATGAACGATTTAACATCCTTAAACAATGACGGGGAAATGAACGAAAGGATAAATGAAATATATCCGGAAGCACTCGTATTAAATAAACAAAACACCGACAACTGCCAAGCAAGATTTCTGGAAATCAATATAAAAATAGGAAACAAAATTATATCAAGAAAACTCTATGATACAAGAGACGATTATAATTCTGAAATTGTATCATACTCAGATTTGTCGGGAAACATACCTAGAGGTCCAGCGTACGGTGTATACATGTCTCGATTGCTACGGGTCGCAAAGGCAAGTACAAATTAGGAACAATTTATTACAAGAATCCAGAACAAGAAAATTTCCCAAAGATTTCTCAGAACAGAATTACGTACATTAAAGAAAACGTATCGTCACTATAACTCTTTCAGACATCTAAATGGAGAAATGCAGTCTTTCAAGAGAAATATTTGATACTGCTACGGACACAATAGTAGGCGTATCCCACGGCCGTCGACGGGAAGAGAATGCTCACGGGATTCCCCCTGGCTCTGTAGCAGATTAAAATCGACTATAACAAAAACCAATTATACCTACCAATTTGGACTCAACTGGGTGTGACTTAATCGACCATAACAACAACAAACTATTCCTTTCAATTACGACAACCAATTATACCTACCAAGTTAGACTCAACTGGGTGCGACTTAATCGACTATGAAAGCAACAAAACTTCCTACCAAACTGAACTCCACTGGATGTAGCATATCTGGCCTATCTTTTCATGTGTGTGTGTGTGTGGGTGGGGGGGGAATGAGAAGTGGGGGTAGGGGGAAAGGAAACTTTATCAAAGATTTTTAGAATAATCTTAATGACGTCGAAACACTACCATTCACATCCCAGCTAAAAGTGCCATTAAGTAAAGTTGTTTCTCTCGTGGTCGGAACAACTGTAGTATTCTGTTAAAAAGGTCAGACGATTTCTTGATTATTTTTAGCCAGAAGCAATTCATAGGAATCTCTGTGTTAAGCAACCGGGCAAGAGATATTGGCATGTTACAGGGAAAACATTCACGCAGTATTATGTGAGACAGCTGATCCAGGCCGGGTGATATAAATTAGGTCGAATTATACAGCTCTCTATCACACTCGATTCTGTGACCCGCTCTCAGATGAGTAAAACTGTGGCGCTAGCTGGAATAGAATACAGGAGTTCTCTCAACCGTGAAAGGGTTAACGGTACCATTTCTAGCACTTCAGGTCTCCTCCACTCCCTTCTGTCGGAATAAAATCGCCTGGCGTAAACTGGCATAAAATACTAGAGTTGTTCCGACCATACGAGTGTTCATACAAGCGTCCTTCCACCTCATTTACCCAAGCTTTACCTTAGTCCGACCCTAATATGCTCTGTTGTGGCGTGGGTAATATAACGTTGCCCTCTGTTGTGAAGCGAGAGAGAGAGAGAGAGAGAGAGAGAGAGAGAGAGAGAGAGAGAGAGAGAGAGAGAGGGGAGGGAAGAGGGAGGGAGAGAGGGAGGGGAAAAAGGACGGGGGAGAGAGGGGATAAAACGAGAGAGACTGAATGAAGGAGGGGGGAGAATGAAGAAGGGAGAGAAAGAGGGAGAAAAGAAAGGAATGAGGAAGAAAAGAAAGGAGGAAGAAAAGAAAGGAGGGAGAAAAGAAAGGAGGGAGAAAAGAAAGGAGGGAGAAAAGAAAGGAGGGAGAAAAGAAAGGAGGGAGAAAAGAAAGGAGGAAGAAAAGAAAGGAGGAAGAAAAGAAAGGAGGGAGAAAAGAAAGGAGGGAGAAAAGAAAGGAGGAAGAAAAGAAAGGAGGGAGAAAAGAAAGGAGGAAGAAAAGAAAGGAGGAAGAAAAGAAAGGAGGAAGAAAAGAAAGGAGGAAGAAAAGAAAGGAGGAAGAAAAGAAAGGAGGAAGAAAAGAAAGGAGGAAGAAAAGAAAGGAGGAAGAAAAGAAAGGAGGAAGAAAAGAAAGGAGGAAGAAAAGAAAGGAGGAAGAAAAGAAAGGAGGAAGAAAAGAAAGGAGGGAGAAAAGAACGGAAGGAAAGCAAGAAGGAAGAATGAAAAAGAAGGGATGACGGGAAGGAAAAATACGGGAATGATATGAATGAAGAAGGAAGGAGAAAGAAGGACAGAAGGAAGAGGAGAGAGAAGAGCAGGGTGAAGGAAGGGCAAAAGGAAGAAGGGAAATAATGAAGAAAAAGAAGGGAGAGAAAGAAAGAGGAAGAAAAGGTAGAAAGGCAGGCAGGAAGGAAGGAAGAGGGGAGAATATGAGTGACAGAAAGCAGAGGGCAGAGAGGGAAGGAATGTGGGAGACAAAGATGGAGACATAGAAGGAAGGAAGGACAGACGAAAGGAGGGAACGAAATGAAAGAAGGCAGAGGAGAAGTAAGGAAGGAGAAGGAGAAGGAAGGAAGGAAAACAAGGAAGGAAGGAAGGATGGAAAGAAGGAAGGAAGGAGGGAGGGAGGGAGGGAAGGACAGAGAGGAGGGGGTATTGGAAATAAGGAAAGCACGATTCAAGAAGGCATGAAATTTACTGAGACACGGAAGACTAGGATGCTTAGCGGAGGAGGAGGAGGAGGAGGAGGAGGGAAAAAAAAGAAAAAAGGAGACAATGGAATAAGTGGAAAAAGGAGAGGGATGGAAGAAAGGAAGGAGGAGGGGAATGAATGCTGAAAGAGGATGTTGAATGAGGAAGAGAATGGGGGAGGGGGGGGGAAAGCGAGGAAAGGGGGACGGAACAAACGGACAAAGGAAAGGAGAATGGAAGAAGATGGAAAGAAGGGCAAGAAACGAATGCATGAATGAATGAAGACAAGAAGACAGGGAGGGAGGGACGAAGGAAGGAAGGCAGGAGAACAAGAGGAAACAAGGAAAGGATGAAAGGAATACAAAGGAAAGGGAAAGAGGAAGATGGGAAGAAGAGAAAAGCAGGAAGTATGGATGGGGGAATGGTGGAGGGAGGAAATGGGAAGGAGGGAGAGAGGAAATAAGGAGTGAGGAAGGAAAGAAAAGACGGGATGAAAGAAGGATAAAAGAAAGAAGCAAGAAATGAAGGAGAGATGGACTAGCATGATTGAGAGTGTGTAGGAGGCAGGATGATAACAAGGACGTAAAATAAAAAGAAAAAGAGAAAGGGAAGATCAGAAAGAATAAAAGAAACCGAAGAAACTAGGTAAGGAAGGAAGGAAAGAAAGAAAGAAAAGAAGGCATGAAAGAAGGAAGGAGGGAGGGAGGGAAGGAAGGAAGGAAAGAAAGAAGGACGGGGAGAAGAAGGGAAGAAGAAAGAGTAAACGATAAGAATCAATTCCACGTTACCTCCTTCAAGACGCAGCGACCCGGGGCAAGATAACTATAGTCCAGTACAGTTAAACCCCTTCACTCCCAGTACATACTTCTCGTCTTAATCACACTACTACTACTTCTGCTACTACTGCTACAATTACTATACTCCTTTTACTTTAACCTGGCCTAAAAATTGCCATCTCTCCATCGTAAGTGCTGAGTTATGACAATAGGTTAACTCTAGAATATGATGCTGGTCACAAAGAAATGATATGGAAGAAAGCTGGAGAAACGTAAGTATGGTATTATGCTGATCACGAAGAAGTGCTAAGGGAAAGCTGTAGAAATTATGCATTGTCCTTTTCTGCCTTTGAGCAACGTGAAATAAGCTATAAAGAAAAAAAAAATCTAAGCCAAGTTACGGTGAAAGAAGTATAGATATGTTGTTTTTTAGCTCTGGCCAGTCCCCTACAAGAGAAATTACTGAAAGCTATACTCTCTCTCTCTCTCTCTCTCTCTCTCCTCCCCTAGGAAAGGATTACCCCCAAGAAGGAGGAAACCGTCCGGAGATTGCAAGACTAAATGTGTCATCGAATTGAAAGGGTTAGGGGTAGATGACCAGACCTTACATGGTGTGTGTGTGTGTGTGTGTGTGTGTGTGTGTGTGTGTGTGTGTGTGTGTGTGTGTGTGTGTGTGAGAGAGAGAGAGAGAGAGAGAGAGAGAGAGAGAGAGAACTGAATGATGAAGAGAGAAGTGAACAGCGGAGGGAAAGAAGTAGTTGAAAGAGGAGAAGAAAAGAAAGTTGGTTGGAAGAACGAAGGGGTTAAGAAGGAGGGGCAGGAAGGAAGGAAAGTAGGAGGAATATGGAAATAAGTAATCAAAGGAGGAGAAGGAAGGAAAGAGGAATGAATGGAAGAAAGAAGGGATGAGGGAAGAAGGAAGGGGAGGAAGGAAAGAAAATAGAAGGTAGAGGGAATTAGCAAGGAATGAAAAAAGGAGAGAGAAAAGGAAGGCTTCAAAGGAAAGATGGAAAAATGGAAGAAAATTAAGGGGAAAATAAAATGAAGAAAGAGGCAAAAGAAAGGAAAAGAAAGAGGAATAGAGAGGAAACTACAGAGGATGGAAGGAGAGGAAAAGTCATAAGGGAACGACGGGAAGGAAGAGGAGGAGGAGAGGGGGAGAGAAGGAAGAAGAATAGAGGGAAAAAGATGGGGAAGGAAGAAAAAGCAAGAGAGAGGAAATGAAAGAATGAACAGGAGGAAGAAAGAGGGGAGAGGGAGGGGAAAAACGAAGGAAGAAAAGGAAAGAAGACAAGACGGCAAGGGAGGAACGAAGGAAGATCGGGAAAAGAAATAAGCGGAGGAATGAAAGAAAAAGGAGGATTAAAGGATGTGGAGGAGAGAAGGAAGAGGACGAAAGACGGAAGTGGAAGAAACAGCAGGAAGGAAGGAACAGACATAAAGGAAGAGGAGGAAAGAAGGAAGAAGAGAAAGAGGAGGAGAAAGAGGAGGAAAAAAGGAAGGCGAGAAACAGGAGGAAAGAAGTAAGAAGAGAAAGAGGAGGAAAGAAGGAAGGAGAGAAAGAGGAGGAATGAAGAAAGAAGAGAGGAGGAGGAGGAAAGAAGGAAGAAGAAGATGAGGAAAGAAGGAAGAAGAAGAAGAAGATGAGGAAAGAAGGAAGAAGAAGAAGAAGATGAGGAAAGAAGGAAGACGTGGAGAGAAGGAAGAGGAGGAGAAAAGGAAGAAGAGGTAAGAGGAAAGAGGATAGAGAAGAAAGCAAGAATACTGAAGAAGGATTTAAAAAAAGAAGGAAAACAGAAAAAAATAAAAGAGGAAGAGGGAGAAAGAAGGAAGACGAGAATAAAATGAGATGGCAAACGATAATGAGGGAGAGAGAGAGGAAAAAAAAAGATATAGGGAGAGAACGACCATTATTAAGGGAAAGAAAGAAATGATGGAAGGAGACAGAAATGATGGGGGGAGGAAGGAAATGATGGAGGGAGGGAAAGAAATGATGAGGGAGGGAAAGAAATGATGAGGGAGGGAAAGAAATGATGAGGGAGGGAATGCAATGATGGGGAGGGAAAGAAATGATGGGGAGGGAAAGAAATGATGGGGAGGGAAAGAAATGATGGGGAGGGAAAGAAATGATGAGGGAGGAAAAGAAATGATAAGGGAGGAAAAGAAATGATGGGGATGGAAAGAAATGGTGGTGAAAGATGAAAAAGTAGGAAGCAACAAAGAACGGAATACATGAGAAAACGAAGGTGAGAAGGAAAATGGGGAAGGTGGGAAGGACGGAAGGCAGGTAGGAAGGAAATAAGGCAGGTAGGAAGAAGCGAAAGAAGGAATGTGAGAAGGATGGCATGAAACTGAAAGGAGTGGGAAAGTGAAAATGGAGGAAGGAAGATAGGAAGGAAAGAGGAAAAGAAGGCCGAAAAGAAGGGAAAAAGTAGGAAGCAAGGTGGGAAGAAGGAAGGAAGGAAGACAGGAAAGTGGAAAAAAAAAGAAAGGTAAGAAGAAAGGGGCTGGCAGGATGGAAGAAGGGATGGAAGAAGAGAGAAAGGTGAGGTAGAGGGATGTGGGGAAGAAAGGGAGGAAACAAGGGGGGCCAGAGAAAAGTAGGAAGGAAAATCGAACAAGGAAGGAATGAAAACAGAAAGAACAGATGAAAAAGGATGGAAAAACAAACAAGGTACAGAGAATGAAGAAAGGAAAAAGGAATGATGGAAGGAAGGATACTGAAGGAAGAAGTAAGAAATAAGAAAAAAGGAGTGACGAGGTTTTGAATAGAGGTGTATGGACGTAAGGATGGAAAAAACGAAGACGAAATAAAGGAAGGAAGAAGGAAGGAAGAGGTATGGAGTGGGACGGAAGGAAAAAATGTGGAGCATGAAGGGAGAAGGGAAGCAAGTACCGATGAATGTTACAGTGAATGAAGGATGAAATGAATGAATGGATGAAGGAAGTAATGAAGGAAGAGGGAAGCGCTTGCCCCACCCACACCCCGCCAACCATCCCCTTCAAGACCAGACCTGCGCACCTCTCCCTCCCTCCCTCCATCCTTCCTTCCTTTCTTCTCTCCTTCTGCTTCCCTCTCTTCCTTCGTTCCTTCTCTCTCTCTCCCTTTTTTTGTTTGCTTCCTTCCTCTTTTTCCTTTCCTTTTTCTTATTTTACTTTTTCCATTTCTTCTTTCCCTCCCTCTCTTCTTTATTTCCTTCTCCTTCTACCTTTCCCTCTCATTCTTTCATTCCTCCTCTTCCTTCCTCCTCCTTTCTGTTCACCTCTATGTTTTCCCATTTTTTCTTTCTTCCTTCTTTCTTTCCCATTCTCCTCTCTTCCCTTCCTCCTTTCTGTTCCTCCTCTCTCTCCCCCCATCCTTAATTCTCCCCCTTTTCTCTCCCTCCCTTTCCTCCATTCATTTCTATCACTCCCCCTCTTTCTCTTCCCTCTTCTCTTGTTCATTCTTTTATTCATACATATTCCCATAATTTTCCCTTTTTTTCCTCCCTTTTTATCTTTCTATTCCCTCCCTCCCTCCATTTCCTGCTCCTCCTCCTCCTCCTCTCTCTCTCTCTCTCCTACATTCTTCTTTCCCCACCACTCCCTCTCCTTTACTTTCTCCTTATCCTTCTTTCTGTCCTCTTTCATTTTGTTTTTCTCTCATTCCTTGCTTTCATCCTTCCTTCGTTTTTACCTTCCTTCCTACTTGACATTTCATCGCTCGTCTGTGTTTTCTTCAGTCAGTTTCTCCCTCCACTCTTCTCTCCTTCTCTTCTTTTTTCCTTCTTTTCTTCCTCTCCGTTTCTTCCTTCCTCTGTATCCCTTCTTTCAACTTTTTTTTCTTCGTCTCCTTTTATCCTTCCTTCATTCTCTTTTTCTCTCTCTCTCTCTTTTCTTTTCTCCTTTACCACCAGCCTCAGTCCTTAATTATCTTCTTTTCCTCTCATTTCTTCTCTTTAATACCTCCCTCCCATCACCTGTTTCTTTTACTTTTCTCTCCCTTCCTCATCCTTTCTCCCTCACTTCTCTCTCTCTCTCTCTGGCTACCCACAAGACATTTTGGTCGCCCCAGGGAAACCAACCAAGCTACACTGGTTAGGGTCAGACCGCTTTGCAGGGACCGTGAGACATATATGAACCGTGTAACTCCCCCCCCCCCTCTCTCTCTCTCTCCACATACTTATTTCTTCCTCATTCCATTCTTATATATCTTATCTAATTTCGTGTCAGTCGTTTTTCTATGGCGTTCATTTTTCTCTCTCTTCGTCTTTCCTTTATTTTCTTCCACTCCTTCAATACCTGAATTCAAGCACGCACACAAGCGAGTACACACACACACACACACACACACACACACACACAGTGTGTGTGTGTGTGTGTGTGTGTGTGTGTGTGTGTGTGTGTGTGTGTGTGTGTGTGGGTGGTGTGTGTGTGTGTGTATGTGTGTGTGTGTGTGTGTGTGTGTGTGTGTGTGTGTTGGGGGGGAGGGAGTGCAGGGAAAGCATTCGATACGGAGATAGAAGGATGGAGTAGAATACATATGAGTGAGGGAAAGGGGAAGGGTGGATGAAATGGTAGGAGGAAGAGAGGGAGGGAAGGAAAGATGGAAGGGAGGGGAAAAGGGGGAAGGAGGGCGGGAAGGTGGAGGTAGATGGTCGAAGAGATGGAGAAGGGAGGAGGAGGGCAGGTACAGGGTCACGGGGAGGAGGAGGAGGAAAAAGAGCGTCTTATTTTATTCTCGCTACCTACATAAGATTTTGTCATGGAGCTATGCGTTAGTGGAGACGTCAGGGAAAGGGTGAGTGTTACCCATCCAAGTGGTAGAGTCTTTGTTAAGCTGAATACTATACTACAAACGGTCCGTGGCAAGAATAACCTAATACATGCCATCAGAGTGGAGGAGAGGTATAAGCCTAGAGAGTATTAATGTCACGAAGCCTAATGGCCACACACCGTCCACACACATTCTCACAATCGCATTCGCAGTGAACCCATGTACTGTCATGCTATATCACAACACCCCTCCTCTCCCCCCACCCCCGCCATCGATTTCTGGCTTTTGTTAGGGATGGCTGCGTAGGTGAAGCATAACAGGGTACAACAACACACAATATATACGACAAAAATAGAAATGAATGAGTTGTGTACCTTTTTACGTAATGACGAAAGAATTGAAGGTTAAAAGCCTGCAGAGTTGTCCTTTCCAAGAAAAACAGAAAAGAAAGTCAAATTCAAGGGCAATTCAGTTCGAAAGCCTGAACACGAGTTTTAGACTGGGGGTCACAGACAGAGGCAAATACAGGCTGAGGAAGACAGTTCCAGAGCTGACTTATTGCATGTATTAATAACTAGGAGTATTGGTTACCTCTTCCATTAGAGAGCTGGACAGAAATGGGTCAGAGTGTGCTGCCCAAAGGGTGCTGCGCACCTACCGTAATGAAGGAATCCCATCAGACAGTTCAGAGCAGTGGGTACTTAAGTAACGATAGTAGAGATAATGATGCAATATTGTGGCGAAGAGAGGGAGAGGCTAGAGGGGGGTCCGGGAGAGAAGGCGAGTTGATCACACGGAAAGCCTTTGACTCCATCTTGTTTAGAACAGCTGTATGTCGACCTCACCCCCCACCCACATACGAATTGTACTCCACAGGGACAAATAAGACCCCTGTAAGTCAACAGCTGTTCGGAAGTAAGGAAAGCATAGGATCGGCTGAACACCTCCAATTTCTTTAATGCGGATTTTGCAAAGAATAAAATATAATCTTTCCATTATATGTCTCAAGAAAATTAAGATATGATGAAGGACTGATCTGTGTTGTTAAATATTAGCGGCTATTCCTGTAGACGATTTTGACGGGTCTAAAGATGCACGAAACTGAAGTTTTGATGCATTAAAAACATTTAGAAATGATGACTAAGCCAGAAGCCAGGTGTGCCACAGCTTCATTCCTTGACTGCTGCCCCTGCTGTGATGGACGCTGAGAGATGCGGGTGAGAACAGTATGGAAGTTGGAGCCATCGGCGTATGAATGGATGTGCAGTTCAGATTACTGTTGAATAGAAGGAAGCGAGTTGGTGACAAGACAGAACCCTGAGAAACATCACTGCTGATAACTTCAAAAGAGGAACCGTGGCCACCTACAACATCGACTGTAGAACAACCGGAGAGGAAGTCTGAAATGAAGGGATAGACAGAATGACAGAAATCCTGAGAGAGCACTTTGGAGACTGAAAATTTGTCTCATACTCGGGCGAAAGCCTTTAAGATGTTACTTTAATCTTGCCTAAAATTGGCATCTTTCTGTATTGAATGCTGAGTTAAAGAGACAAACATTAAAATAGTACAGAAGTCAGGAAGAAATGCTTTGGGAAGGATGAAGGAGCGTCTTATTGTCTTATTCAGCCTCTGAGCTACATAAACTAAGCGGCATAAACAGAAAAATCTCCGCCAAGCTAAGGTGGACGACCTAGAAGTATTGCTTGGTGAACGAATTAAAAAAAAAAAAAAAAGTAAGGAAAGTATTAAGAGCTTATATACTTTTCCCTCCCTCAAGTGCCAGTGCCAAGTAGCTGGTCATCGGTGGGGGGAAAATCGTCGTATACTAAGTGGCACTGGAGATTTCGTTACACCTCTTCCTTAGTAATTTATGCTGCACATTAAAACTCAATTCCCTCTTGCATGTTGTTAATGAAAACCATATCGAGGGTAAAACAATATAAAGAACATGCAGGAGAATGTTAGTACAATAAGGTAAATAAATCGCTAAGGAAGAGGCGATACGAGGCCTCAATGCACCTCCAACACGAACCGGATCATATTATTTAAACTTAACCCCGTCAGTCCAGTGACATATTTTCTTTTTCTTTAGTCTTTATTTTGGCTACCTCCCGATGACTTTATTTACAAGTCGGACTCTCTGAACTGGATGGGTTAGATGTAGCCTTAATAAACTCTTTTAATATCAAGCCTTTCCTAAATTGAAGCTGAGAAGGATAACAATAAATAACAGTCATCCAGGCTCAAGTGTTTGTGGCCAACAGACTTCAAGAGGAATACAGTGGAAAACGTTTTACTCTTGTACTGTACTTCTCTTATACATGTACACTGGAAATAAAATGTACAACGAAAACATACTCTCTTTTAAAGTTGTGGTCTGCTGTCTAATGATGCAAATTCGATCCCACACTGGCGCAGGTGCTGATGATTTGAGTACCTTTAAAAGGAACTACACTGATCTAATTTTTCACATTACCCACCAACATGAGATAAAAACACCGGTCCTAAATGAGATAACCCTAGCACGTATCCTGATAGACGGTAGGTATTACTGCCGAAGTACGGACATGTGGAGGAGTGTAGCATGTAGGACGATCACTAGGCCTCAGAAACGGGTTATCAAGTCAATGCCCAGAGTCGGACACGTACCAAAAAGAAACAATAAAGAGCACCTCAGTGAGTGCAATACCAGCGCCCACCACTTAGTCCAAGAGCCAAGCATTTGACTTTGCCCTGCTACCTTAACACGCAACCGACTGCTTTCAGAATCTGATTACTTTATTCTTGCCTGACCGTTCACACTTCCACCAGCTCTGTTCCAAACTGGATCAACGTTGTTTTAGCTGACCTTGCCCTGTGACCTTGACCTTAGACTTTCTCCTGTGATCTTGAGCTTTGACTGACTGTTCACAAAATCTAATCACCTTGACCTTCCCCCGTCCTGAACCCTTCCACAAGTTATGGTCTAAATCAGATCATATCTATTTAAGCTGATCTTGCCTAATGACCGTGGCCGTTGACCTACTGTTCTCAAAAACAATGTTATTTCCTTGGCTAATCAACAATACTTACACCAGGGTTGGTCCGAATCGGATTAAAATTGTTTCAGTTACAGAATTTTGTTCACACTCAGACACATGGTAGAATTCTGACCTACCAGTCATCTTGACTTCTGACCATTTATAATCTAATTACTTCGTTCTTGCCTTGCCCTCAACCCTTCCTCCACGTTTGGTCTAAATCTAACAAAAACTGTCAAAGTTGACTGCTGGGCCAGGCGCTGACAGCCCAGTGACCGTGACCTTTGACCTACTGCTGTACTGTATACTCGTATATATATAAGTAGGCTGGTCCTTAGCTAACCGTCAACTTTTTCGCAAGGCTGCTAAAATCGGAGAAAACTGAGCTATTTTTGCAGCAAACACACATATATATATATGTATTATATATATATATATATATATATATATATATATATATATGTGTGTGTGTGTGTGTGTGTGTGTGTGTGTGTGTGTATACTATATATATGTATACTATATATATGTATATATATATATATATATATATATATATATATATATATATATATATATATATATATATCTCCCGTTGTATAAAGGCAGAGGTGATAAGTATGAATGTACTAGCTTTAGGGGTATAAGTCTGTTGAGTGTTGTAGGTAAGGTTTATGGTAGTGTTGATTATGAGAGTTAGACAGGGACAGAGGGAGTGATTGGTGATGAACAGTGTGGCTTTAGGAAAAGGAGGCGATGCGTGGATCAGGTGTTTGATGTGAGACAAGTGTGTGAAAGGTTTTCGGCGAAAGGCAAGGATGTGTTTTGGGCATTCATGGATTTAGAGAAAGCGTATGATAGAATTGATAGGGAGGCTTTGTGGACTGTTTTAAGATTGTATGGACTTGATGGTAGGTTACTAAAAGGGGTGAAAAGTTTTTACGCAAATAGTAGAGCGTGTGTAAGAGTGGGAAATGCTGTGAGTGATTGGTTTCCCGTGAGAGTGGGGCTGCGACAGGGATGTGTGATGTCGCCTTGGTTGTTTAATATTTACATGGATGGTGTTGTAAGGGAGGTGAATGCAAGAGTTTTCGGTGGAGGTCTGAGTCTGGTGAATGTTGATGGTGGAGAGTGGAATCTGAAGCAGCTGTTGTTTGCAGATGATACTGCACTGGGGGCTGATTCAGAGGAGAGATTGAGACAGTTGGTAGAGGAGTTTGGAAGGGTGTGTGAAAGGAGGAAATTGAAAGTAAATGAGAATAATAGTAAAGTGATGAAGTGTACGAGGTTGATAGATGGTAGGGGGATGAATATAGTTTTAAATGGCGTGTTGCTTGAGGAGGTAGAGTGTTTTAAATAACTAGGGTCACATGTTGCTGTGGATGGAAGAATAGATGCAGAAGTGAAGTTTAGAATAAATGAAGTAGGAAAGGTGCAGGGAGGAATGAAAAAAGTGTTTAGATGTAAACACTTTTTAGAATGGATGTAAAGAGAAGGCTGTATGAGGGTGTTGTGGTACCGACTGCGTTATATGGGGCTGAAACATGGAATATGGGTGTAGCAGAGGGGAAAAGTTTGAATGTAATACAGATGAGGTGTCTGAGGAGTATTTGTGGAGTGACGCGTATGGACCGAGTGCGAAATGATGAAGTGCGAAGGAGAACTGGAGTTGTTCGGGAAATGGCTGGTAGAGTTGAGCAGAGGGTGTTGCGATGGTTTGGGCATATGGAGAGAATGGATAATGAGTGATTGGTGAAAAAGATAACTAGATCTGATGTGAGAGGTGTAAGGCTGAGAGGAAGACCACGAATAGGATGGACGGACAGTGTGAAGAGAGCGCTGGATGCGAGAGGGATGTCTGTTGAGCAAGGATGAGTGGCTGTGCGTGACAGAAATAAATGGAGAGAAATTGTGAATGAATAAGTGATGATGCAGCCCTGAGGGGATATTCTCTCGCATTTGGTCTGATCAGCTAGTCAGGTCAGGTGCGGGTAAGAGGATGGGTCTGTTATGATGTGGCAGGGGTAAACCAGCTCTGCTGTCGGGCCTTGCTGCGGATGTCACTGATTGCATTGCGCAGTTGACCCTTGTGCGGTGTGGTGCGGTGAGGATCTGTCCGTTCTCCCCTTTGGGGCTAAGATGCGAATGAATATGTTTGAATGGATGAGTAAATGGGGAGTGTGTCGTCCTGTCTCGGCTACCTCCCTTTCCTTGGGGGAAGCAGCCTAGGTATATAGATAGATAGATAGATAGATATCAAAAGATAGGACAAATATGCCATTTCCATTGGAGTTCAGTTTGGTAGGAATGGTTTGTTGTTGTCATCGTCGATTATGTCGCACCCAGACGAGTCTCAATTGGTACGTGTAACTGGTCGTTGTAATTAAGAGGAATAGTTTACACACACGCACACACAATATGCACACGCCCACGCGGCAATTAAAATGTATCACCGCTCCTGCTTCACAAGTGCAGTTATTAAAAAAATATAACGGAAGGATGATATAGAACTTAACTAGCTGGTGGCTAGACTTTCGACAGTGGCATCGCATCGGGTTCTACGACTGTACTGTGGGTGTCCTAATTATGAAGCTTCACAGTATCTCTCCTTAGCGATTTCTTTACATGTTCCACCTAACACTGTCTTGTATGCAATGTACTGTACAGCTTTACTATCGACGTAGTTTGCATCAATAAGACATAGGAGGATATTGAGACGTAATGTGCAGAAAAAATCGATCAGGAACAAAAGTGTAACAAAATCTCCAACGCTGAATCGGTAGAGAGGTGGTCTGCAGTCCTGATGGACCCAGATTCGAATCCCCGCTGGGACAGGGAACAGTTTAAGGATTTGAATTTCATAAAAGCAAACTTTACTGGTCTACCAAAAGACCCGCCGAGAAGTCGTAAAACTACTCCCGCTAATTCCAGTACACCAGTCCTGTATGAAACAGCCCTTGCATGTACTCAACATGGACGGTGGGTGTTAGCGCCGAAGTGGTGATATGTGCAGGTGTATGGTATGCAGGAGGCCTACTGGGCCTCGAGAGCAGGCTATAAAGTCTATGTCCGGAGTCGGAAAAAAAAAAAAATCCTGGAAACACATTTCACTGTGGAACTCCAACGATGTTGAAATATGCAGCGTGACAGCGTGTTTAACTCCATCACAAGCCTGGCATATTTTTACTGTGTTCTTGCTATCTCCAGATAATTTTATTCAAACTATGTGAGATGTTTCAAACTAGAGGGGTTACATGCAGCTTTCACAAACCCCTTTTTATCTTTAAAAGTTCTTCCTAACTTTCATGCTCGTCTGATGACTGCCTGAATAAAATGAAAAAATATATAAATTTCATTCTTGTAATGACGCAGTTACCTCTGATATACCATCAACACTATTTTTCTTCATATACTTCATCAGTCAGGCTAAGGCAATACGCGAGGGGGAATTTATTGCTCACGAAATGCCTCTCAGAGGTATGTGACTGGTCATTCTCCCCTGAAATGTCTTACATGAGTAGCTCAGTCCCGGGCCCCCTCCGCTTTTGATAGGGTAATAAAGGATGAAACAATACTCATAGATGCTGGTAAAGGCTCCTTCTCGTTTTTCATCTGAACCTGACAACAACAACCTCAACCACTGCTACCTACGAGACCCTTCTTTAGTAATGCTGTTTTATTTACTTTCACATAAATTTACTGGCCTATTGGATGACTCAAAGCTTTCAGCTGTTTAAACAAACCTACAGAATATAACTTCGGCTCTTCAACTCCAAGGCAAATTTCCCAAGTCACTTAATAGGACTATGTTATCAACATGTCTGTACAAAAATCTCACCATTCATGTTTTTTTTCTAAATGTCCTCCACGCACGGAGTGCATATGTCTTGTGCAAAATAAGGAATAAGGCAGCAAACAAAATCAATATGCTGTAACCCGTATACAACAGTTACCTACTGTTCCATTCATAATCACGCCTTCTCTAATTTATTTTATTCCAGCCAGTGCCTGACGATGTTATTCGGCCGAAAGTCACAGAAGCCTGAACTGAGTTCAATCCGCAAACATTAACCCTTTCACGGTTAGAAAAACTCAAATATTGCATTACAGCAAACTCTGGTGATTTTATTTAGGTGAGGGGGAGTCCTACGAGCTTGAGTGTTGTAACTAACTAATGTTTACATCGTATCTGTTATATTCTTGTAAAACAGGCAAGGCACACAGCGAGTCCTCTGAACCAGTCAGTGAATTAAATGAACACTCCTGTTGAAGTTTACATTTTTTCCACCTTAATTCGGCGAAGAATTCGTTCTGTCGCAACAATTTTCACTTAGCTCAGTGGCAAAATAATACAATAATACGGCTCTACATCGCTTCCGCAGCATTTCTTTGTGATTAGTTTCATATTCTAGAGTTAGTTCCTTGTTACAACTCATCAATCAGGAAGAGATGGCAGTTTTAGGCCAAGTTACAGTGGACATGATATAGTTCAATACTTACTCCTGCCGGGTGTGGTGTTCCCCAGATTCAGCTGGGGTAATATCAGGATCCTTCCATCATATCTCGTCTAATATCTGTCATCTATTTCACCTCTCCACATCATCTTCCTTCACCCTTCCCTTCTCCCTTGTGACGCGCCCTACCTAGCCTTTACCCCGCCCGTGTTACATAATACGCGTAATTACAGTTCATATGTTCATGTCAACCAGTACCAGTATTCATGAACACCTGCTTGCTCGTTCATCTTCATTCATATGCCCACCAAACATTTCACAATTAACTAAAGTAAGAGTAAAGCGAAAAATACGACAAAACAACAACCGGTCTAAAACGAATATTAATATGAAAATTACGACCAAACAAAACTGTGACAATAATCCCCTGCTATGAAGCCCTGTTCTTTGTAAAAACTGGGAAAGATACTTTATAAATACCTACCCAGGGGTCGCTGCTCCCCTCCCCCACGTAACACGCCAGAGGGAGACCACCTTTTCCATTACGATTACGGTGTTCTCCTCACCAACACTTACTCTACTGTACATCATTCCATTCATCCGTCGTCCATTTTTTTACTGACCTCATCACGAGCGTATGAGTCCGGGGCTATGACAGCAGGACTAGATATTTAAGGCGAGTGACTAGTCGCCAGTTCCCTGAGTGGTATTATGTGAGCAATAAATCCCAACCACCTCTCGGACATAACCCCTTAAGAGCCACATCCACTTGAAACCCCTTGACCCAACAGAACACCAGGCATCAACTTACACTACCAGAGATCATGTACTGTCCACAGGTAAGAAAAAAAAAAAAAATCCCGCAAGTGGAATCCATTATCCTAAATGATCAACAAACCTCATTCTGTCCCCCAAAGATTAATCTGTTGTCATTTGAATACGCACGCGACAATATAAACTAAGAAATGTTACAGGCCAGCGAGACATGACAGCAACAAGAAAACAGGTCTTCTTACGCGGCGTACAATTACCTGACGTTTTGCAACAGCCATCGTCTATGATGTATGACCGAACAGCGCTCTGTGTGTGTGTGTGTGTGTGTGTGTGTGTGTGTGTGTGTGTGTGTGTGTGTGTGTGTGTGTGTGTGTGTGTGTGTGTGTGTGTGTGTGTGTGTGTGTGTGTGTGTGTGTGTGTGTGTGTGTGTGTGTGTGTGTGTGTGTGTGTGTGTGTGTGTGTGTGTGTGTGTGTGTGTGTGTGTGTGTGTGTGTGTGTGTGTGTGTGTGTGTGTGTGTGTGTGTGTGTGTGTGTGTGTGTGTGTGTGTGTGTGTGTGTGTGTGTGTGTGTGTGTGTGTGTGTGTGTGTGTGTGTGTGTGTGTGTGTGTGTGTGTGTGTGTGTGTGTGTGTGTGTGTGTGTGTGTGTGTGTGTGTGTGTGTGTGTGTGTGTGTGTGTGTGTGTGTGTGTGTGTGTGTGTGTGTGTGTGTGTGTGTGTGTGTGTGTGTGTGTGTGTGTGTGTGTGTGTGTGTGTGTGTGTGTGTGTGTGTGTGTGTGTGTGTGTGTGTGTGTGTGTGTGTGTGTGTGTGTGTGTGTGTGTGTGTGTGTGTGTGTGTGTGTGTGTGTGTGTGTGTGTGTGTGTGTGTGTGTGTGTGTGTGTGTGTGTGTGTGTGTGTGTGTGTGTGTGTGTGTGTGTGTGTGTGTGTGTGTGTGTGTGTGTGTGTGTGTGTGTGTGTGTGTGTGTGTGTGTGTGTGTGTGTGTGTGTGTGTGTGTGTGTGTGTGTGTGTGTGTGTGTGTGTGTGTGTGTGTGTGTGTGTGTGTGTGTGTGTGTGTGTGTGTGTGTGTGCTTAACCCTCTGATGGTATCCCCCTCCCCCCCGTCGGAGCTGAGTCAGTGCAGCCAGCAGGGGTTAGTACGGTCACCATCAACGCACGGTCGAGTCAGGTCCTGCGTCTCATCTAGGACTCCACCAGACAATTATACTCCGTTGGAGGTGAGTCACATGAACCAGTGTTAATATTATCACTACTGACCCTCTCAGAGTTGCGTCAACTCTAGAATATTAATTGGGCTGACAGAAGGAGACTTTATTTAGCTGGAGTTGCGTCACAGATGGGCGATTTAATTCAACACTAACATTCCAGACAGCTCAAAACCCCGGAATCAAGATGCCATCGTTTTTCGTACATTCTTGTTATCTCCTCAAGATTTTATTCAGCATAAGATTAACTTTTCTATCTGTAGGGGTTGGATAAGACCTTGATAAACCCCTTCAGGACGAGAGGTCATTACTAAGAAACTGAATAAACTCACCTGGTAGCAGAAAGAATAAATAACAAAAAACTTTACCATGATTTTAAAGTCAACTACAACAGAGTAGTGGGCTTTGTTGTGCCCCACTTGTTCCTGTTCGCCCTGTAATGTGACTGGGACCTACATGCTGACCCACTTTACTGCAGGTCCCTATCCCATCCTGTCTCAGCAAATAAGGATGGTGGACTGCAGGAGGAGAGGAACTTCAGCCTGCAGTCCACTGGGTTCACCTTTCAGATGAACCAGAGGCTACTAATACTACTATTCACACACACACACACACACACACACACACATCAAATTCATCTCTAACAATATCATGCACGTAAACTGTCCCTTACACATGGCCTACCTTTGCAGGGTGTACTTTTCCTGCTTTACCCCATCACCCCTAACCACCCAGCCCATCCCCCAGACTCATCTCCCCACCCCATCCCAATTCTAAGCGAAGGTTTTGACTTAACTCTTACATCATCAAATACCGCTTTTCACAGGATTTTCTCTCCTATCCTGACCCCACCACCACTCCAACTTTACTTTCCCATTCCCTTCCGCCCACCTTGCACTTTATGAGTTTTCACGATTAATTATGTAGTTGGAGGGAACATACTGTTTTATAATTAATGCCACGTTACCCCAGGTTGTTTACCGCTCGCAGCCCTACCTGTCCATCTCTCTCTCTCTCTCTCTCTCTCTCTCTCTCTCTCTCTGGAATGATATAAATGAACCAGTTGTTCGTTCTAATAATAATAATAATAGTTATAGTAATAATAGTAAGAAGAAGAAGAAAGAAGAAAATACAGTAGAGAGGAGGAAAGTCAGGGGAGAAAGACGAAGATAATATGATAAGGGAAAAGAAGCATGACACAGGAGAAAATGCATACGAAAATATAAAGAAAGTTACCCTTTTAGGTGCTGAACAACTCTAGTATTCTCTTCCAGTTGCCGCCACATCATTATACTTAGCTGAGAGTGAGTCATAGGAGCCTGTGTGCTAATACCGTTAACACAAACCTTCTCATGATCTGGGCAAATCTGGTAAGCTCGCGCCAGACTTTAAGGTTTTAGCTAATGGCATGTAACAAAGCTTAGACCCTACGGCCCCATTAGCATCGTAAGTTTTTTTTTAATTATTATTACCTGGTGATATTATTTTTAATTTATGGGAGGTCTCTGGTAGTGAAGAGGTTAAGAAAGGTTATATCCGACGCCTTAAGCCGAACTGTGTCCTAAGCTGAATAAAATCGTCTAGTGATTGCAAGAATGAGACGTAAAATGACGACCCCCTACTGACCGAGTCAAAACATAAATTGGGAATAACAAGCCAAGCCCCTAACTATTAATGGGCTTTTAAGAACTCCTACGGTAATCAGATAGTGTTAGCCTCCATCGCGCATTTATGAGTGCAGTGCAAGAATATGAAAAATACGTCCGAGGGGTGAAGAGGTTAAGTTTCAAGCATACGACCGTTTGCCCCATTATTTCCCCTGAATGGGTTATATTTTACTACACATTAAAGCAACAAGAAGATAAGTGGAAATGGAATGCTCACCGTCATCATCATCGTCTGACCGTCTTTCTCACCTACACGCGGACTGAGGTAGAGCCCAGAGACAAGGCAAGAGAATGTATAAAAACGTAGTACCATCATATCCTGTGACATGGGCTACATAAATATTCAGACTGGATTCAAACCCTCAAAATCCTGGTTCCATCTTTCAAGCCTAGCCATCTGCACATTTTTTTTCTTTCTTTTTCGCTTCACATACTTTTTCTTTTTCTTTATTTTTCGTTTTACATACATCCGGCAGAAAGTCAACCCGATGCCTATCAAATTAGGAAAAGAACACCAAACCTTCGTCACAGGTGTTTCCATAAATTTTCCACCTTCAGACTCACTTACAGATAGCATTTTCACGCCCCTCTTTTCAGCCCCTTCTCTCAATATCATCATCCCCTCTACCCATACTTCCTTCTACTATAACAACAGACTTCTTTACTTCATATTTTTCTCACATCACATTGTTTTCTTACATCCACTCTACGTATTCCACTTATATTCCTCCTTAGTCCCATTAGCTCTGCTCTTACTCTTGATTTTTCACACTCGTGACATACGTTAAGTCTCACACCCACCTGTTAATGCGCACACTACATCACCTTCACGCAGTCCTCTAGCACCTTCCATACTGTGACTTATGTGTCGTAGCAAAGCCTTCATGGCACAAACCACCTGACTTCCTCGAGCCAGTCTACCTTCTACTTTCTTTGTACTCTTTTTTTATTACTGCCCTGAGGTATACTCAATTATTTCAGCCATCTGTTTCTGACTTGCATCAATGACCTTGTTTCCTCTACTTCCATACCTTACTTATTACTGGCTGGCCTAATGGCACAGAAAATAAAACCTTATTCGTCGACCGCGTGACCTTCGTCCCACCAAGAAATCGTCAAAGGATGTGGAGAGAAATGTGTGGAATAGGCTGGAAATCTGCTGGGGGATGGGGGTGCTGGAGCAGGGAAATACACCCTGTGAAAATAGTGTTGAAGGATTAGTAGTTGTCCAGAGAAATACCCCGTGAAAATGGGTGTTGCAGGATCAGTAGTAGGGTGTAGTGAAGGTTCAAAACATCCCCCAGGAATGAAAATGCGTGATGAAGAAATCAATGCATGGATTGAGGTGGTACTGAGACAGAGGGTGAGGAGAGGCCATGAGTATATGCCCTCTGAAAATGAGTGTTGTATGGTTAATGGTTTCAGTGCAATGAAGACTTGTTTCAAAGTATTCCCCAGCAATCACAACAACAAGAAATGCTCCCGTTGCCCTCACTACCCTACTCCTGCGACACCGTTAGTTTTAGGACTGCATCAGGACACGCAACACAGTGGGGAGACTTAGCCACTTTTTTGCTTGTTATATCCAAACGATTTTTTTCATCTATACATAGACTTTCTGAACTGGAGAGGATACATATAAGCTTCAATGATCTTTTGCTCTTCTAATTTCACTACTGCCGTCTGGGTGTATACAAAACTGAATAAACAATATACGTATAATCGAACTGAAGGGGTTAACTATATTGGAGCGACATGACAACACGTAAATGAGTCTGGCGAGTGACATTAAATGCATTTTTGGTTATCCCTGGCTCCTCACTTCCAAAGCCAATTCCCAGGGGAGTGAGACAAGCACTTCGTCTCATCATCTCACCACCATTCCCTGTCTCTCCACTGTCTCTATCTTCACTATCTGTCTGTCTGGCTATCAATCGATCTACCTACCGATCTCTACCAACCTATCTATTTATCTGTATGTCTACCCCTCACCAATTTGCCTAATCCGAAGCGTAGGGACCTAGGGCTGGCCTTCTTAGTTCAAGCATTTTTAATAAGTGACCAGTCTCAAACTCCTGAGTGGCACTGTATGAAGTAAATTTCAATCCTCCCACCCGATTGGAGAGCCGTAACCCACTAAACCAACACGCGTCCATTTGCTTATATGGTTACCTCTCAGTGTAATAAATGGGTTCATGAGCTACGAGAAACCACGTGGCTTGTCACTCAGTGCGGAGTCACCTGAGGGTAGCACTAAATCAGGTGAGTGGATAGTGGGCGCACACATGTCAGTAAAGAAGGCTAACATTGATGGCTATTGACTGCACGAGTGTTATTTGGCAGCCTCAAGTTTGCTGTCCTGATCTTCCCCACAACACCCATCCGTCAAATTGGCAATCCAGGTCCCAATTTCAGTTTAAGGTACGAAAATCCTGGAGAGAGAGAGAGAGAGAGAGAGAGAGAGAGAGAGAGAGAGAGAGAGACTCCATGATGGTTATGAAAGCAGAGCATACTTTACCTCAGTCTCCCCCTACAAAACTACCCGTCTTATCTACAAACTTAGTCCACCAGTCTGACCGGCCCTAGAATCAAACTCGAGTTCTTCCAGTTGCGAGCTGAATGTGCTAACCAGTGCACCACCGACTCCGCTAAATACTGTGGTAGTATGGAGAGGTGGCTTTTCCTTGCTTTACTTTTGATTGCACGTTATACTGGCCATTGTGCTCTCTCTCTCTCTCTCTCACACACAGATACACACACACACACACACCATGCATATCGATGGCTCCGGAATAAAGTGTAGCTACTGAAACAACAAACCCAGGCACGAGATCATCCCTGTCAATTATACTAGTCCTTTTAAAGTTTACTGTAACCTGACTTAACCCACGCCTTTCCCTAAAAATAAATAAATAAATAAATAACAGGTCCAGACATTAAACAAGGTAAATTAACTGAACACAATAATCAGTTAGTCCATTCAATTCCATGACGTATTTTGGTATCCTTATTCCTGCTACCACCAGACGATTTTACTCAGCTTGGGACAGGCCCCATGTAGTGAGGGGTTAATGAAGGCCATATCAAACCCCCTGCAGCTCGAATGGTCTCCCCAAAATTAAATTCCCTAGTAGTTTAAACGAAAATACGTTGTCATAGTGAAGTGGTGATGTGTAGCCTACTCTAGCCTGATCTAAATCTCCACTTCCTTAACATAGGGTGAATGGAAGAAGCAACCCCTGAACTGGGTATAATACAACTTTCAGTTAAACCCTGCAAACCGGTAACGTTATTTTATCATACTGTCAATGATTTTATGTAGCTACTGGGACGGATCTTGTTGGGATGGAGTTAATGGGAGTTATATACAACTAGTCAAAAAGGTCTCGCCTGCGCTGAATAAAATCGCCTGTAGATAGCAAAAGGAGAAAACAATTATAACTTTATCTTGCTGAAGGGGTCAACCAGTCACTTAAAAAACCGTAACGCCAGGCGGGTTTTCAACAGGCTTTCCTTCCAGCTAATCCTATGGAAATTCAATCTGCCACTTATGCAAATGACACACCTGTGGGAGAAAGAAGAGGTAAATATTGATGCACCATAGCCTCACCTGCCTCGCCCTTCAAGTGGGGGGAGGTTAAAGCCAAGCTGTAAGAGACGTGATCGACTGTTTGTAGTGATGCAATTTGACTTCAGGATGAGGCAGGGAAAGAATCTGAATTCATTACAAGTCTTTACTGATCTCTCACATACGCCGGGGATATGTCATAATACACCTACGCTAACATCACCACACCGGACCTGAATGAAACAGCCCTGGCATGTATTCTGTATAGGCAGTAGGTATTAGCGCCGTAAGGGTGACATGAAAGTTTGGGGCATATTTGAGAACTGCTAGTCCTAAGGGAACGGGCTATCAAATCTATGCCAAAAGTTGAGGGGGAGGGGGGAATGAAAAAATTATATGGATTAATAATTTCAGAGGCACTGAGTTCCATAAAGTCTTCAATAGCATCAGTATATGAAGGAAAAAGGGTAAATACAAAAGAAGATTCTCGGGCCGATCAGACTCTTCGACAAATCTTGTTTCCTCTCTTGTTCCTGTTCACAAGGCAGTGGATTAAAGGACCAGGATTATTTCAAACTGTTGTGTGTTATAATCAAGGAAAGAACCGGGACTAAAAAAAAAAAAAAAAAAAAAAAAAAAAAAAATATATATATATATATATATATATATATATATATATATATATATATATATATATATATATATATATATATATAATGGGGAAAAAATGTAAAACCGAAAGCCTCTCGGGCCGGTCAGACTCAAGGACAAATCTGTTTCCCCGTTGTCCTTGTTTACCCAGCAGTACAATTCAGGACCTACATATACAGTGTGTGTGTGTGTGTGTGTGTGTGTGTGTTTTGCAAATCACACCTAATACTACTAATACTTCGCAGCGCCTCTTCTTTAGCTACTTATTTTGCTCAACACACCTCAATATTTTTTTTTAACTGTTTATAATTAGTATTTCATAACACTTCTGTCTGCTATTTTGTGTTGTATAATCTCAACGTTCAATTATATGTTATTAATATACATCTTTACGTTGATAATATCTGAATCAACAAAATAAAAAAGAAAATGAATAAAAATTAATATAAATAAATAAAATGGCTAAAAATAAATAAAAAATAAAGTGACTAAAAGTAAAATAAAAATAAAATGACAACAACCAAAATAACAAAAACAAATATGCGAAATAAAAAACAATAAATTAAAATTAAACAGAATACACAAAATAAAATCAGTTAAAAATAAAACAATAAAAGCAAGAAATAAATGCACAAATACAGTAAAACAACAAAGTAGAATAAAACAAAACAAATAATAAACCCTTTCATGGTCGTGTCAAGTCTAGCATTTAATAAAGCTAACATCAGACGATTTTATTCAGCTATTGGAGTCTGAGGCCCGTTTTCTCCCTAACACCTCTCCCTTAGCGATTTATTTTCGAAACTACACATTAATACCCCCTGGTTTGCTTCTTATCTCTTTTCAGTAACGACACAGACTGAATAAATATAGTCACGGAGCAGAATCGGAAATAAATCGGTAAGGAAGAGGTGTTAGTCAGCCTCTCCCTTCCCAATTTATTCTACACGTTGCACCTCAGTATCCTATTTGCGTGGTACTGATGCAAAGTATGTCAATATTAAAACCATGAAAATAATATGCAAGGCAATGTTAAGGTGTAATATGCAAAATAAATCGCTAAGGAAGAGACGCAAAGAAACCTCCAATGCACCTAAAACATAGCCCTAATTACACGATGTTTTCCTTCTGCTATTCAAGGGTATATTATTATTATTATTATTATCCTCTTCTTCCTCTTCTCCTCCTTTTTAATTTCAGCACAAAATCACATCCAGGGGTATCCATATGACATGCTGACAATTTTCACTTTACATTTCCCCAAATAGACGGCCTGCAGTAGTCGGTACGCATTATATCTGTTTGTACTACTAGATACACAGGAACAAAGGGGAAACAAACCAAACAATGAAAACAATCACCTAATCGAATGACGAAACAAATGCCAGAAAGTCAAGGAAAAGAAAAAAAAAAATAAAGATTGAAAAACTCGATGTTAAGAACTGACTGTCATTTACCTCACTGAATGCTGTCATATACTTTTTTATTAAGAGCTTATAAAAGACTGCTCTGGCTATGAAATGTGAAATGAGGGGATAAAACTGAGGGAGGAAAAAAAAAAAAAAAAAAAAAAAATGTAAGCTGTATTCACGACTAATACTATAGTTGACGATAAAGTTGCGCCGTTCTCTCTCACACCGCTGACACAGAAAACGGATGCTTCCCGGTACTCTATTGATCTTCGATTAAGATCGTTCTCTGACTTCGTAACAATATTGGGTCCCGCCAGTCCCTTTAATCGAGGTAAAGGGTAGCTGATCTGTGTGTCAGTGGGCCGATGGAGTCATACACCTCTATCGGCGCGTGCGTAGGGGCCGAGACTAGACTTCAGGAGCGGGGGAGGCTTGTTTACACACGATATTGGCATCTGCACCTCTTTTCGCCCAATGAACCCTTTGTTTACGTTTTTTGTCTTGTTCCATCTTGCAAGAATCTGGATGGGTGGGTGTGAGGAATATGAGCTGGTTCGCACGTCTGCGTGTTGAATATTCTTCCGGGCTTATTGTTAAATACGGACATGAATCATGAATGATGAAGGCACAGTTCTATAACATACACATTTAAAAATAACATGTATGAACAAGCATGCGAATAAACAAACAAACAAACACACGAGTACATAACAAAAATTAACGGCACAAAAAAAAATGGGTGCTACGTACAGAAACTTTTATAGCTTGACAAACGACTTGAAATTTTAATTAAGGTAAAAAATCGCAGGCACGAACTAGCTGACAGGAGGCCCATTAGGAGAAATAATAATAGCTGTTTCTTATTTATGTCTCAGTTACCCCTAATATGGAGAAACGCTGCCGTTTTCTCTGAATCCGTTTTTTTTTTTTTTTTCTAAAGTTCATTCGTTCAATTATTCAATATGCGCTCACACAATCAGTTTCTCTCTCAACCTGGCACATTCCCTACAGCGGCAGTTTTTTAATGAACTCAAGCAGTCACATCCCAAATTGTGTGTGTGTGTGTGTGTGTGTGTGTGTGTGTGTGTGTGTGTGTGTGTGTGTGTGTGTGAAAATTGTGTGTGTGTGTGTGTGTGTGTGTGATACACACACATCATCCCCGTCACCACATTTGTACACGCAATAAATATATACATAAATAAAATAAAATAAAACCCTAGTACAAGCAGGCCTCATAATCAACGCAGAAACGTCCAAATGGTTCAGAAATCCTACTATACGCTGGCCACTGTTCTTAGATGCATGGTGAAGTCCCTCTCTAGCATGACGTCTCGCCTACAATTCTTAGACAATTATACTCAAGGCTTCTCGTAGTAAAGAGGATAATGAGTTACATAATAATACCCTCCATTTCAAACCCGTACATAGTGCCTCAGTTAACTTCCTCATGGTTGGTATAACTTGCTTTGTTGTAGCTAATGCCAGACGATTTTATTCAGCGGAGGGAGAGACGGCAGCGTATCAATATTGCCGCCATTACGTCTCTCAAGGTCAAGTTGCGTCAGTCCATCTCACCCTAAATTACGACTGAAAGTGAGGTATAGCAGCCTTAGCGTAAATAATTTATCACCTCTCTCACGCTCGACACTACCATTCCACTCTATCTAACGCCAGACGATTATGGCCGAGTGAGTCATGGAAGCCGAAGTATGCAAAATGAAACAACAACTCCCATGGCCAGACAACCGCAGCACTCAATTCCAGGTAACGCCAGACGATTCTTCTTCACCTGAGACTGAGTGGTGGGAGGGCGAGGGTGTTGATTGGTGTAGTGGTGTACCTGGGGGGGTGTATTTAGGCCAGGGGGTGGGAAAATTGACGCGGTATCGATTGTCGGCGTGAAAATAATAGTTCCTCTTTAAGTCCGAGGCGCCTGACACAGAGAACTGGAAATCTCACCTACCCCTCCCCCGCCACTCACCCCTACCTCCCCCTCCATTAACCTCTCTCCTTAGCTCCCCTTTCCCCACTCCTCTCTTCCCTTCAGTCCTCCCCTCACCTTTCCTCCCCCCCCCTTTCCTCTTCCGTCTCCATCCCTCTCCTCTCCAACTCCCGCCTCTCCCTCCCATGTCCACTCCTTTCCTCTCCTCTCCCTCCCCTAACATCTCTCCTCCCATCACCTCTTCTCTCCCCCCTCCTCTCTTCTCTATCTCCTCCCCCTCCACTCACTTCTCCCCCAACTCACCCTCCCTACCTCTTTCCAAACCTTTCCCCTCTCATCATCTCTCCGTTCTCCACTGTTCTTGTCCCCCTCACTTCCTTCCTCCCGACTTCCCCTTCCCTCATCTCATTCCCTCGCCTCATTTCATCTCTTCCCCTCCCCTCTCCTAATCCTTCCCATTCCCCCCGTACTGCCTTCCTTGCTTCTCCTATCCCCCTCAACCTCAGATACTCCTAGTCTCCCCTCTCCCTTTCCCTCCCTTCCTCAATAGCTCCTTTCCTTCCCTATCCCCTCCTCTCCCCAGCCCTCCCACCCCACTCACCTTCTCCCCTCATCTCTAAGCCCCTTCTGCCCCCATCACTCCCTCCCCGTTCCTCTCTCTCTCTCTCTCTATTTCCCTTCCCCTCCCCCTGCAATCTCTCTCTTCACCCACGTCTCCCATCCCCTTCAGTACCTCACTCCACCTGCTTCTCCCCTTCCCTCCCCTCGCAGTGTTTCTCTCCCCCCGTCCTTCCAGCTCATTCACCCATCACCCCACCCGTCCGCCGCCCCGCCATCCCCACCACTCCCGCGGCGTCCCCTCAGCCGTATAGATCTGTCCTACCCTCCGACCTGTTGACTGCTGACCCCCTTGCCTCGCTTTACCTGTTGTGGCCCCTGTATGTGAGCGGACTGGGGACCTACCTACCTGTTGCCTACCCACACCACCACCACCACCACAACCACTTTTGTTCGTGTAACAAAGCTCCCTAATACCTTCCGCATCCACTGACGACCACGTGTTATTAGACAAGCGCGTTTTTTCTTTCCCCTACCCAGACGATGATCCCTAAACACTTTTGGCTTAGTTGCAATTGAATTAGAGGGTTGATGTGTCTATGGTGCGTTCTTCTTAACCTGACAGATCCCTAATCCTCTCAACTCAGATGATGGCCAATATTAATTTGATTTGAAACTAATGTGACGAGCTTTTTTAAAAACCTGAAACTGATCTGATTTGAGCGCTGTTTTTTTCTACAACCTGTCTTCCAAAGGACAGCAGGTGTTATGTTTTCATTGTGTGTGTGTGTGTGTGTGTGTGTGTGTGTGTGTGTGTGTGTGTGTGTGTGTGTGTGTGTGTGTGTGTGTGCGTGCGTGCGCGCGCGCGCGCGCGCCATGTAACTCAATACGATTGTATCCAATTTTAACCATACTTGTGGAAGTCTTAAGAGTCAACCAAGAGGCTGAACTTTTGCCTCTTTTTAAACAAGTCAAACGTCAAGGTCACAGTGCTAGGTCACAGAGAGAGAGAGAGAGAGAGAGAGAGAGAGAGTCATATGATAATACTAATAATACAGAACTGCATTTAACCTCTTTCACGCCCACTCCCATAGGCAATTTGTGTGGGGAACTGGCACACTTACTCGTATACTGCCTAATGAGTTTATATGTTTCGCCGGTTTTACTCCTCCACAAATTATGTTTATTGGCACACACCATACATCATTGTCTTCCTAAATGCTGGCGCTATTATGAACTTAAAGAAAATGAGACTGTAACTACCTTTCTGCTCCGGGGGGGAAAAATGTGAATATACTCCCAATTTTGTAGGTCTAAAGTGTTCACGGCCAATACTACTTTGGAACTAAATGAGAAGCAGAATTTCATGAGTCTGTCAAGAGTAGTTTCTGATTTTTGATACAACAAACAATTATGGGGAAAAAAACGGAAAATAAAACAAATCAAAGCATAACTGAGCCAGCAGCTTCGGGTGTCTATCCTGTAACTTCGGGAGAGGATAGAGAGTTATTGTTGCATTCTGCATGATCTACATCCTACTACTATGATTGAATGACAACGCGGATTAATTTAAAGCGCTTCCCTGTAGAACAATTTGTACTAATTTGACACGACACCTTAGTAACTGAATACATGACCTTTAAAATAATTTCCCTGACACCTGCGTCCAGCTTATTGAAAGAATGAACACGTTGTATATCGCTTTACTCTCAATACAATTCTTTCTCCTTCATTTTGCCCAGATTTCCGCTCTTTTGTGGCACATTTCACGTGGCTCTATGGCAGAATAACGTAATAATGCAGCTCTATATTTTTCCCACTGCACTTCTTCGTCACTAGCATAATGTTTTACAACTCATCATTCCAGATGAAGATGATGAAGATAGAGTAATTTTAATCTACGTCAGAGTAAAAAGGCGTACAGTATAAGTGTGACTCGATCCCCTTCATATTAAAAAAGTTGTAGCATTTCAATATACACACTAACGCCCCGAGGTATAATTATTGAACATACGAATACAAAAGAATATCTCAAGGAAGATCAGCTCTCAGATGCCTAATCAGATTTCGTAACTATCCCGTGCTGCCAACACTGGATTATTTCGTAACTATCCCGTGCTGCCAACACGGGATTATTTCGTAACTATCCCGTGCTGCCAACACGGGATTATTTCGTAACTATCCCGTGCTGCCAACACGGGATTATTTCGTAACTATCCCGTGCTGCCAACACGGGATTATTTCGTAACTATCCCGTGCTGCCAACACGGGATTATTCACCAGTCCCCACCCACACGGCTTCAAAAACTCGAATCCTGAAAATACACGAAAATCAACGTAAAGTTCTCCGATTTGTTACTGGCGAAAGATACTCTACAGTAATAACGAAATTTCAAAGGATCAACACTGGTGCGTCCCTGTTAAAGATCAGTTACCGGGATGAAAATAAAATCATGAGTTCCATACAGAATTACAAATTGTTATTCCACTTCTATCTTCGTGCCAAGTGAAAAGCAATATTTTTCTTTCCTTAGCCATTCACAATAAATGGAAATACATATACCACTTACCAAACTTCCACTCGAAATCCCAAGTCACCTTCATGACCTCAAATTAGCCATTGTCAAACACCAAGATGCTTTGTCTAAGACAGTGGTTCTTAATCATTTTTGAGTCACGAACCCCTTCGAGAACCTGGTGAAAGCTATGAACCCCTGCCCTACAGAAATGCACGTAAGCTCATAAACACAGCACTTTGTATGCAATGAATATATTTTATTGAAAACTACCTCACGCAGTGTATGACATACACTAAGTATTAAATGGTCTTTACAAAGAATTATGTTTCTCACTCTTTTTCATTCAAAAACCTAATGGCCACTCAATGAAAAAACGAAATACATCCAACTTCTGCAAATTAAACAGAACAAAACTTTAATTCTGCTCTAAAATTCATTTCAACGAGAGGGTTGTTGTTGTTTGGCTCGAATATGAAGATGAAATTGTGAAGTGGTCCTTGACAAGGCAACACGCATGTCATCGCTGACATCCAGTTGATTTCGACTTTTCGTTTTGATAGAAACAAGCGCTGAAAAACCTGACTCACAAAGGTATGTACTGGCAGACGGAATCAGAACACCGATAGCTCGCTTTGCCAAATGAGGGTAGGCTTATGTCAACGATCACCAGAAGTCTTCAAGACTTTTTTTTTTCCAGCTAACAATGCCAAATGGCATCACGCAATATCGCTAAATTGTTCTCAATTTTTCTGACCTTCACGGACCCCCTGAAGCCCATCCACGGACCCCCAAGGGGTCCATGGACCCCAGGTTAAGAACCCCTGGTCTAGGAGCTATATTAACCCAAACTGCAACAGTGTATACCATTTTGCATCACTCGACAATCCTGTTTCACTTCTGACGTACATGTCTTATTATATAACTACCTGGAAAAAAAAATGGGGGGGCAGGTGACGTCATGGGAATTATTTTTTCTTAATATTTCGGTGCCAGACAGTGCTTTTTAGACAACCTTTGGCATATTATTATCACTTTTTATTACTGTTGAAGTGTTCTGTTTTAGTACAGAACTTATACTGCTATATACCTACTGCTAAAGTAATAATCTCATGCACGAATTCATCTCCGTAATTCACCTTTAAGCCTTTACATACACGCCTGAGAGACGATGCGCGGAAAATATGGGAGAAGCTGGAAATTAGTAGTGGTAAAAAGTCTGACTACCATACACCTAGAAAGAGGGTCGTAAAATATGTGGATATAGATATTTCGTAACACCTCTTCCTTTGTTATTTTTTCTTTTCGTTACACCTTACTATCACCTGGTATGCTACTGATGTGCTCTATGTCGATATGAAAGCTATATTAATGACGTACTATTGTATATTAATCCGCAACAAACAAAATAAGTTGCTAAGGAAAAGGTGTTACGATGCCTTTTATGCCATCTTGAATACGGCCCAGAATTGCACACACACGGATTCCTCGGAGATTAAATGCCGTGAAACACCCCAGCACGAAAATATGACCTAATCTAAAGGGTTAATTTTCAGCTTAGCGTTGAGATTCTTTCCTAAACACACGTAAGAAGAATACAAACAGCCCTAACAAGACGGGCGTATACAAATTAAGCAAAATAATAATAATAATAATAATAATAAATAATAACTCACTTCCAACGCAAATATCACGTAACTTACACCCGCAACTCTTCTCTATCAGGCTTCTGTTTCACTCACCGTTTTCTTCCCAACCAAACCTTTTCTTTTCTTACGGTCCACCCTATCAAAACGAAAGGGGTCTATTCAACGTAGCTGGACCCGTTTAACTGAAGTCACTTAGCCTAAAACATCTATGGAATTGTTGAGTTCTGCTATTTCTACGTCATACCTGTACAACTGCATCACCTCTCTCGTCAACAGCACTTACCTGCAAAAGAAAAGAAATAAAGAATTAGCCATGTTTAAAAAAAAAAAAAATGCAGTGACTACACACAATATCATTACATTAAGTTATAAGAACAATGTATTAACGAAGTGACATGTGTGGTGTTGCGTGGTGTAGTCTGGTGGGGCTTTGTGTGGTGTGGTCTGCAGGGGCTTTGTGTGGTGTGGTCTGCAGGGGCTTTGTGTGGTGTGGTGACATGTGTGGTGTGGTGTTGGGGTTTTTGTGTGGTGTGGTGACATGTGTGGTGTGGTCTGTTGGGGCTTTGTGTGGTGTGGTGACATGTGTGGTGTGGTCTCCTGGGGCTTTGTGTGGTGTGGTGAAATGTGTGGTGACATGTGTGGTGTGGTGACGTGTGGTGTGGTCTGGTGGGGTTTTGTGTGGTGTGATCGCTGGACTGAAAAGCTGCCGGCCCGGTTGCGTCGGAGTTCGAATCCTGGTGTAGGCAGCTGGCGTCACTCGACTGGGGTGTCCATCCATCCTTTACGGGTTGGTAGGTAAAAAGAAGTACCTAAGGTAACACATAGGGAAAGCACCTGTGGCAGCCTGCATCATACAGTGGCCATGTATCCATTGATACCGAGTGAAAAACCCGCCACAGGCTCAAAGGCCAAGGCCAAGTTGCTGAGATTAGTATAGTGGCCAAGCGCCTCAAGACGTCTGCCTCCACCTTCACGTATTACCATCCTAAAGCATTCCATCATTCAACATTTTCCACCAACACAATACATACAGCTGACAATAAACTTTCCATTATCCTCCTCCATAAACCTTGTCATACAGTTTACACACACACACACACACACACACACACACACACACACAAAAGCCACACATTCCTCAGAAACGCTCTCACAGCATCCTTAACTGTTTATATTACTTAAAAAAAAAAAAAAAAAAAAAAAAAAAAAAACAATGCCAACCGTACCATTTCTAAAACCACCCTGAACGTAACTTGTGATATTTTGATATATTCCTTCTTTTACTTCCTTTATATATACCTTTCTTTTCTGGATTTTTATTTACTAACTGATATTTCATTCCAATACCTCCGCTACATTTTTTCATCTCTGCATATACCCCAACACAACTGGTGCCTTCCCATTTTTCAGTCATTTCACAGCATTATACATTTCCGTTAATGACATACAATATTCCTTCTCAGTGCATCTCCAAAACCAATCATGCTTACCACCGCTCTGCTCACACCATTACCATTCATGAACCTTTCAAAACATTCTTTCCGTGTCCTTATTTTGCTTCCAGCTGTTAGTTTTCTCCTGTTCTCTTCCACAGTTTCAGCTTTTATTATCCGCCTTTATTCCTGCATTTTCCCACCTCTTTCCAAAATAGCTTCCTGTTCTTCGTAGTAATTGACGTTCACTTTCTTTCAGTATCAGCAATTATCTTTCATATATTTTCCTCTCCTTATTAACCTCTTTACATGTGTCTTACTATCAGTCTACTCCTTCCTTCTTTCATTACAATTTTTTTACTGACTCACTCCATTCACTCTTTTCTTTTTTTCTTCCCATTCAGTTCTTTAATTTTTCTCCACTCCCAACTCAGCCTGTTCATCCCACCAGGCTGTACCTATCCTATGACTTGCTAACCTTGCAACACCACACACATCTCAGCATTCCTCACAAAACATTACCAGTATGCACTCCACAAGTTTGCCAAATCGACGCTTCCAGTTCAGTGACCCTAACTCCACCATTACTCTTTTCTTCAATATATCTCCCACTGTTTTGTTTCTCCGTTGCTGGCCTTTCACCCTCACAACTCTTCTCACCCTCATCTTCCAAGCTCCTCACACACTCATCTTGCATACCATAATCGCAAGATAAACCTCCGCAATATCCCTTTGCTGCCCTTGCGTCAAAACACTCGTAACATCTTTCTGTTTGTAAGCACATAGTCAGGCACCTTTCAGAATGTCTCCAGTTTCCCTCTACCTTGAAACCTTATGTCGTTCTCTGTGTATGAATTGCAGATACATAACACTGCTTCCAGACACATATCCTTCAGTCGCAGGCCTTTATCATGCTCCACTGGCATTCCACTAAATTATTCAGAGGGCCATGAGCTACCCCTCCCATTTATATCTTCTATCGTAAATAGTCAGCACCTCTACAGATCCCATCACATACACTCCATGGCCGATACAATATATCCAACATCCAATCATCTATCCATGCATCCATCATCCCACGCCTTATTGCCCCATTAGGAGCGTTTCGGCCCATGACTAGGCCACTTAATCCAAACTTTTAAAATGAGTGGCCAGCCACTCAACAATGACTGCCTTTATATAAGCAGAACACTCCAATCACTCTCGGATATAAATCCTCACGAGCTACACCTACATGCTACACCTTAACCCACTAAACCACCAGTCATCCATTATTGCCTATATGGTTACTATGCAATGCAATAAAGTTTTTGTATATGTTACAGGTAACCTTTTTGGCCTATCACTTCCCACAGAGTCACCTAAAAGTGGCTCTTCACAGAATGATTCTGCACGGCGTTGACCAGAGTGGGCACCTCCAGCTACCACCACAACAGTAAATTTAATAATTAATAATAATAACAATAATGATAATGATAATAATAATAATAATAATAATAATAATAATAATAACAATAATAATAATAATAATAACAATAATAATAATAATAATAATAATAATAATGATTAAGACAACGAACCAAGTATGGATTGGTATCATGATGTTATAACAAGATGGAGCATCCAGAGAAAGCAACACCCACGCCGTACAATACTGCTCTATGGGCCAAACATTTGATTTTGCCCTGTGACCTTGACCTTCGACTGGTTGCTCTCACAATCGAACTATTCACTTTTACCTAACCCACAACCTTTCCACTTACTCTGGTCTACATCGGCTCAAAACTGTTTAAACTGACCTTGCCATGTGACTTTGTCCTTTGAACTTTCTTGTGAGAGTGACTTCTGACTTTTAAAATCGAATCCAATTACCTTTCTTTTACCATGAACCCTTCTCTCAAGTTTGGCTTCAATCAAATAAAAAAATTAAGTTGACTTTGCCATGTGACCTTGACCTCTGACCTATCATTCTCAAAAACCAAATTTCATTTTTTTCCCCAATTCTTAATCCTTCCACCATAAGTGCTCGAAATTAATCAAAATTGTCATAGGTCTTTTATTCACGCACAAACACCAGGGCTGAATTTTGACCTTGCCCTTTGACCTTCGCTGTTGAATGAGTGTTCTCAACATTTATTATGTTCGTCCTTATCTTGTTGTCAACCGTCACACAAAGTCTGATCTAAATCGGATTAAAAATTCCTAAGCTGATCTTGCTAAATCTAACTCTGACCTAGGCCTGTGACCTTGAACTTTGACCATTTATTCTATTTGAAAAAAAAAAAAAAAAAAAAAAAAAAAAAAAGTCAGTTTCAGGAAAGACCCTCAACTCTTCCTGAAAGTTTGGTTAAAGATAGATTGATACCAAGTCTCTCTCTCTCTCTCTCTCTCTCTCTCTCTCTCTCTCTCTCTCTCTCTCTCTCTCTCTCACACACACACACACACGCACGCACACGTCAAGTAAAACATTACTCCTCTCATCATTTGATCTGAATCATCAAAGAACACATGTCTTGTAGAGGGTTGTTTGAATGGTTAAGTGTTTTGGATTGGCCTGCTGACTGTAAGGACTGTAAGGTGGCGAGACCGATCCATTGCAGGGAATAGTTAGGGAATTTTAAAGTTACTAAAGAAGTCTCTGATCACAGTTCATCTCTACTAATATCATTTCACTGCTTCTAAATGACACAGGCCTCTCATGTTTTGGTACAAGCAGCGTAGTATTACTGCCCAAGATGTGAGACGTCAAGGAGGGTGGGTCAGTTTCTTGTGTATAAGAGAACTTCTGGACTTACTGGAATGGAATATTTAGTCTGTAAAGAGTTAGATACATTACACATTCACACACACACGTCTATCTTTCTACCTACCTACCTACCTACTTACCCACCTTCCTATCTATCTATCTATCAATTTATAGATAGGTAGAAAGATAGATAACTACATAGACTGTGTGTGTGTGTGTGTGTGTGTGTGTGTGTGTGTGTGTGTGTGTGTGTGTGTGTGTGTGTGTGTGTGTGTGTGTGTGTGTGTGTGAGCAATGCTTTCTCCAGCGGGGAACCGATTTTTAAAATGAAAAAAGTAAAACCAAGGCTGTGATGATGTACAGCACACCGTTTATTCAGAAGGTTTCGGCTGATGCATAAACCATTATTGGCCAAAATAACATAAATAAGAGAGAAAAAAGTTATACATGAGAACTGATATAAACACTGAAAGAATATTGCCTGTACCTTGCAACTTCAAGTCAGTCACAAAATGATTGAAAGTTGCTTATGTGGGGCGAATACTACATTTTACTCTGGGAGGTAGGGAAGTATGGGAGAAAACTCAATAACTAGGTAAATACTGACAAAGACGAATGAAAAATGGAAAAAAAAAAATTAAAATTATACATAATTAATAATAAACACACTACAAAACGAATATTGACAAAAAAAAAAAAAAAAAAAAAAAAAAAAAAACTGGAGTGGGGTTAGCCCTCCAGACTCATATGTAGGTTTAAGGTGTTGGGGAAGAAGATTTTTCATCAACTAATCGTGTGCTGCCGTCTGATCACACACACACACACACACACACACACACACACACACACACACACACACACACACACACAGTATTTACGTGATCTGACAACAACCAGCGCGCACTACAGTCAGTCGCTAGTACGTTGTGGCCCAGATGTCACTGTTACAATTATATATAGTTGGTTTGCTTTTATCTGAAAAAACTAGGTCACTTCCATAACTTTTAATACTATCGTGTGTCATAAGACTCAGTGTTTAACAGTCAAAGCAACCCCCCAGTGTGATTACGTCTGACCATGAGATGAAACGCGTTAGGAATCTTTGTCAGAGTGGAACAAACACGCTGTAGTCTGTGAACTAAAGGAAACTAGAAAATCATCTTTAAAGATAGCAACGGAATGGACATTTTTTACAATCCACTGCAGACGTAATATCAATATGGTGCGTCAAAAAAGGCAACCTAAAACGATAATTTATTGTACTTTAGGTGAAAGTGACTGCTGGTGAGGGGGAAAGCTATGACATACTCGTACACACTGCAGTCTAACAGTGTCTAGTACCGCCTACCCTGCCCCTGCCACTCACGAGGCCAGATACTACACTTTTCCGTCTTCAAGTTCCAGGTCTAATAAATTATTTAAGGCACATGACAGTTTCCCCAGCCTCACCCAAAATACATTTCCCACTCCTCCCCCACCCTTTTCATCTTCTTTACATGGTCCCATCGACCTCCCCCGCACAAACTGTCAGTGAGCCGCGCTGCCAGGCACAAGAAAATATGGTATGAGCGCACTTCATATTATATCTTTTGTATTTTAAATATGGTAGAATTCACACACATTTAACGCATATCAAACACACAAAGGAAGAGATTGTTTATGCATGACATATTCGTATGAAATATCTGAGCAGATTAAGGGAGCACCAGAATGAAAGATAATACCATTATAAACCAAAGGTATTTCGCCTTTCTTACTACAAATTATTCTCACTTACAGACCATGTGATTTGGAACAGTATGAGCTTTTTAATTTGTGTTCTCCAGTCTCTTTGGTTTATTTGTTTGGTATCTATATCTATCTATATATCTCCAAAGTAAATTGTAACAGCACAAGTATTACACCGCTTCCTTTGGTGACAAGTACGACCCATAGTGGCCATGGAAAGTTACATGGTCCTGCTCGGCCTTTCAGTGCTGGCATGAGATTTTCAAACATATTTGAAATCGATTTTATATCGTAGTTTAACTTTCTTTTTCCAGGAATAACTGTTCTAGGGGAACAGGAAGATCCTGCACTCACCTGACGCAGTTCTTCCTGCATAAAACAGGTATAAACTCCAATTATTTCTCCTCTCCCAAGTAAGATCTTTTTAAGGAGGAACAGCAGACACAGGGACACTGTACTCTTCTTTCCCTGTCCTTCCAACAAAATGCAAAACATAGGCGCCATGAGTGAAATGCCTATAGTTAAGGTACAATACGCTTTTCATTTCAACATAAAAACTGCCATCTCTCCACCTTCAGTAATGAGGCCATAATTAAAACTAGAAAATGATGCTAGTCACGAAAATGTGCTTTGGAAAGGTGTAAAGCCGCAGTGCTGTATTTTCCAGCCAATAAACTAGATGACATAGCCTGCAAAATGTCGAAACTCTGCCCCAGGTTAAGGTAAAAATGCTATATCACTGTCCTGCATCCGGAATGGAAGACAGGAAGTAGTGGCAGAACCACCTCCTCCATATTTTACACTCACATTGGACATCTGCCGAAATGAACCTCGTGCAGTCGATAGGCATATTTCTACTGGATTATAATTAACCAACCAATACTCCTCAGTTGGCCTCCTCTTATCCCCGTTCAGCCAGCCGTGTAAATGGGGACCTGGCTGTAAACTGACTAGTGCTGGTTGTGTTCTGGGGCATGACTGGGGCCGAGGTAATGCAGATTGTCCACTTAACCCATTAAATCCGATGACGTGGTTTTCGCTTCATTCTTTCAATCATCAGATAATCTGTCCGGCTTAGGACAAACTTCTGGTACCCTTCACTACACGGCGCCTCTTAAAATCTGAACAAAATCGTCTGCAGGTGGAACAAACTGGGGCCTGTAATTCCTGATAAGGTTTCTCTTCCGTCGCGCTCAATTAAGTTGCCGTGAGTTGGTCGGTATTTTTGTGGTGCAGCCTTCCTCTGCTTCACTGGTTACCTAAGTTACGGACAAAAATTCAACTACTGTTCCGCTGCATTTACTTCACGCTTACCCTCTCAATCGGAAGACGCACTTTCTATTTTATACTTGCTATAAACGGTTGCATTCACCCACAGTGTTCAATAAAATAGGTTTGTTCTCATCTGACGGAAACGGGTCATTTCCACAACTCGAATACAAAGTCGTAACTGCGTGAAGTTCGATGATGTAAGAATGAGACCCCTTGGTTACTAGTCATAATAGCCTTCCAATCTGACTTCGCCTAGCCATCAGGTAAGCTGAATATTTTGTCAACTTGAAACTAACGCGCTTCAATGAACATTCCTTTTCACCTTCTCATTTCGAGATACCTCCACAAAACTGGGAGGGAGAGGGGTGTACTGACGGCAAGGAAAAAGAAAAAAAAAAAAAACAATCGTGCTTTTAACCTCTTCATTTCGAGTTGCCTTCGAAAAGCAGAAAAAATAAGTCGACCGATGGCAAGGAGGAAAAAAAGCATTACAATCATTAGAAGCGAAGGAGTTGTGAAAATAAAATGCTCTCATAATTCAACCAATTCCCGTTTTCTACTCCAGCAAACGACTGACTATTTTATTCAGGTGGGTGAGTCATGGAAGTCTGAGTTCAGTCACAATTCTTTCATGGCCAGAAAAGTTTACTATTCTACTTCAGGTAACGCCAGGTGACTTTTATTACTGAAAGCGAATCATAGGAGCCTAAGAGTTAATAAATAATTATAGAAAATGTTCTGGTGGAGAGAGAGAGAGAGAGAGAGAGAGAGAGAGAGAGAGAGAGAGAGAGAGAGAGAGAGGTAAACAGAGACAGTAGTTGTGGACAGTAGTAAAAATAATGAAGTAAGCATATACTTCCACGGATGAAATGTAATTAGTTGAGTACACAGTCAGACATTAGGTAAGAGAGAGAGATGAGCTGTAAGGATGACTTGAGAAGTTGAGAGAGAGAGAGAGAGACAGACAGACAGACAGACAGAATATCTGCACAGTGTGTGGATACATGGAGTGGTAAGTAGGCAGACAGGTAGGTGGATGGACAGGAAAGAAGGTAGGTAGGTAGGCAGGTAGGTAGGTAGGTAGCTGGACGGACAGGAAAGAAGGCTGGTAGGTAGGTAGATAGGAAGGTACAAAGGAAAGCAAACAACATTCTTATAGCTGCTCTCGAGGCTGTTTGTTATAGGGTAGGGTATAATTAACTTTTCCGAGTCAACGACAAAGATAAGAAAGCAAGCCGGCAGGAAATAGTGAGAATGACTACCATGCAGAAAAAAAAAAGTCATGGACATATTTTAGGATGGTATGAAAGGGAACCATATTCATTTTTATAGCAACGTGATAAGGAAAATACTTCTGGTTAACATAGGTACGATGTTATGTGGTTTTACCCTCCATGCTTCCTTAGTACTGTAAAGCATTATAAATCACCAATGTATTAGACGTAAACAAACTTAGCTGGGGATCAGACAACAAACACCCATTGATGCAGTATTTAATTATTTGGACAGTATCACAGTTAACACAATTAGGAGGCAACGTGTTCCATATTTTAACAGCCTTTCAGAAGAAGTGCTTGCCAACAATTCCATGACCTTTAGCTCTGATGCAATCTGACCAATCTGCGCTGCCGTATTTCTGACAACCTTTTTATTATGTGTTTTAAGGACTATGAATACCTGAACTTTATCCTCTCGTAGTCTGCGCTCAGTTAAGGTAAACAGATCCAGTGCTTCTAAATGTTCCTCGTATCTTTCTCGTCACCCTTCCCTGTAATCTCTCAAGTTTCTTCACACCTTTTTTGTAGTAATGTTCAAAACTGGATACACCATTCCAAGTGTGAGGATGAAAATTATCGTTTTAAATTAGAAGGCTCCATCTATGAATCCAATTAATTTACTGGCTTTCTTACCAACCTCTGCGAATTTTTTTAAGTCATTATAATTCCTGTCTTTTTCAAAGTTTACATTAAGCTAAATGTTATTCACAGTACTTTACATTTATTAATGGTGAAATCCATCTGCCACGTTTTGGCCCACTTAAACAAATGATTAAGCTCTCTTTGAATTGCATGACTTTGAAATAACGTGTCTACACCGTTGCTAACGATAAATTTTGATATTTTACATAATCCTCCTTCGTCAACATCAATTACATTTATTAAAAACAAACCAGGACCAAACACTGATTCCTGAGGCATTTCATTTTTTCTTCTATCCAGTCTGATTCTTCTATTACCAGTCTTCGGGCGGTGGCATTCCAGTACGGTTAGGAAGGTTACTAACACCACCTCCTTACCGAGTTATTCCTGATTCTGCTCGGTTACTATATCCTTGTGTAATTCATGTAATCTACGTCGATACTGAAAAGACATGAGAAGCAAACCAGGGGATATTAACGAATGGTTTCGAAAATAAATCGTTAAGGAAGAGGTGTTAGGGGACCCGAGGAGAAAACGGGCCTTTGTTTTCATCCTGTATATATATATATATATATATATATATATATATATATATATATATATATATATATATATATATATATATAGATATATATATATATATTTTTTTAGGGGGGACCTCACAATATGCCTTTTGAAAATCGAAATAAACAACGTCAAGGGATCTCTTGTCGTCGTATATGTTCATGGAGGGGGGACAGGGCGACATGGAGGCGATTTGTTTGAGGCCACTCCTTACGAGAGTAAGGTCCGGCAATAGATAGATAGATAGAAAAAATACGGTGTCTGTAAAACGAGCGATTATTTCCAAAACCATCATGTGAATATGTGAGACAATTTGCTTCTGTAGTCCGTATTATTGGGGCCTGAGGAGGCTCCCTAATACCTTTTCCTAAGCGATTTATTTTGTTTATTACATCCTCCTGTCCTATCCTGTGTTACATTAATCCTTCCAATATCGACATACTCAGGATAAATAACGTACAAACGGATATAATCAGCCATATCTAAAAATAAATCGCTAAGGAGGAAGTACTGTGTTTTTAACATTGACTGATAATAGCTTCTCTGAGTTAATGGTAATTTCCTGGTTGTGTTTTGATGCCTTTTCTGAACATCGGGGTTACGTTTACTAGAAATTAACAGACCTTGAATTTGGTTCTATGTGATGTTGTTTTTGTCTTTTTGTGGAGGGAACAATCTTACGGGCTTCTGGCCTTTGGTTCTTTCTTCCCTACACACACACACACACACACACACACACACACACACACACACACACACACACACAAAGGCTTCCACTCAAGCGGCACCTTACTTTTCTTTTTGGGCGCTATGTTGAAAAGTTCTGTTACAAGCTTTGGTATTTCACTCAGAATTTCCTTTAAAATACGCTTGGTGATACTCTGCCTGGCTCTGGTCGTAGGTAGCCAGGTAGTTGGGCAAGTAGGTAGGTAGGTAGGTCAGTAGGTAAGTATGTTGACAGGTAGAAAGGTTGGTTGGTGGGTAGGTAGGCAGGTGAATAAGCAGGTATGCTGACAGGTAATAAGGTAGGTAGGTAGGTAGTTGAGTGGGTATGTGGGCAAATAGGTGGGTAGGTAGATGGAAAGGTAAGTAGATCAGTAGACTGGTAGGCAGGAGCATAGACAGTTATGTAGGTAAGTAGGTAGGTAGGTAGGAAAGTAGGTAGGTAGGTAGGACGGCATGTAAATAGGCAGATAGAGTGGTAAGTAGGCACGAAGATGGAAAAGTAAGTACAGGTAGGTAGGTAGACAAATGGACGGATAGGTAGATAAGTAGACAGGCAGATAAATAGGTAAGTAGGTAGCTCGGAAGGTAAGTAGGCAGGTAGAAATGTAGGTAGGTGGGAGCGAGGGGACAAAGACTGACGGCTGACAAATGCTCCCTTTTTTATGACACATTAAAACATTCCTCCTCCCTTTGTGCGGTCAGATGGGGAGGGAAGGAAGGAAGGGAGAGAAGGAGGCCAACTGGGAGAGGAGGAGGAAAGGAGGAGGGGAAGGACGGAGGAAAGGAGGGACAGAGGCAAGGAGGGAAGCAGGGAGGGAAGGAGCAACACAATAAGGATATAGGAAGGCGAGGAGCTGTTGGCAAAGAGAGAGAGAACGGAGGGAGGGAGGGGAGAGCTGTAGGCAAGGCGGGGGGGGAGGGGAGAGCTGTAGGCAAGGAGGGGGGGAGGGGAGAGCTGTAGGCAAGGAGGGAGGGAAGGGAGAGCTGTAGGCAAGGAGGGAGGGAGGGGAGAGCTGTAGGCAAGGAGGGAGGAAGGGAGAGGAGAAAGGCAGGGAGGGAAGGACGAGGTGTAAATAACCAGGAGTGAGGGAAGATGTGTCATAGGAAGGGTGAATAAGATCAAGGGAGATTGAGAATGAGATGCGGGACAGAGAGGATGGAGGGAGGGAAGGGAAGAGTGGACATGGAGAGGAGTGAAGGTGAAGAGAGGGCGGGAGGGACAATGACAGTGCAGGGAGAGGGGGAGGGAGGAAAGTGAGGACAGTGGGTAGGAGGGAAGGAGAGAGAAACGGAATGGAGGAAGGGTGGGGTAGGGGAAGAGAGGATGGAAGGGAAGAAGTAGAAAGGACTATAAAGGAAAGCAAACTACAACAAACCTCTTTGGTCCTTTCGAGTTTATTTGTAATAATATCAAATAATTAACGTAACTGCTCTATGGGTCTAAGACAAAGATTGGAAAACAGGAGGGAGAGAGAACGGGGATAGAAGGAGAGAGGGAGCAGGGAGAGAGAGAAACTGAGGGAAGGTGGGTGGAGTGAATGTGGAGAGAAAGAAAAAAAGAAGCAGGAAGGGACATGGAAGGAGAGCGAAAGGGAGGAAGATAGTGCGATTGACAGTGACGAGGGAGGGAGGGAGGGAGGAGAGTGTGGGTGGAGGGAAAGAAAGAGGGAGGGGAGGGAGGAGAGTGTGGGTGGGGGGAGGGGAGGGAGGAGAGTGTGGGTGGGGGGAGGGGAGGGAGGAGAGTGTGGGTGGGGGGAGAGAGGAGAGTGTGGGTGGGGGGAGGGGAGGGGTTTGTGGGTGGGAGGAGGGGAGTGCGGGTGGAGGGAGGGGAGTGTGGGTAGAGGGAGGGGAGGGCAGGGGAGGGAACTTCTACAAATCACACACTACTCATTTTGTCTCATCCTCCTCCTTGTCATCTCTCTCTCTCTCTCTCTCTCTCTCTCTCTCTCTCTCGTTCTTTTTTTTTATATCCTATTCCCTCTTTCATTTTCCCTCCATTCTCCCCTTCTTCATCTCTCTCTCTCTCTCTCCCGCCTCCCTTACTCCTTTCCCCCCTTTCTCCTCCCCTCCTCTTTTTTCCCTCTGCCTTTTGCTGTTCCTCCCTCCTTCCTTCCATCCATTCTCCTTCTCTTCTCCCTCCTCCCTAACCCCCCATCTCTCTCTCTCTCTCTCTCTCTCTCTCTTCCCCACCCGCCACAGTGTTACCAATGCCGGTCACCATAGCAACGCGTCCTCTCAGTGCTGCCAACCTCTACAACCACACCGACCTGCTATCACTGCGTGGGTTAGATGTGGTGGTTGTGGTTATTGTGGTAGTTGTGGTTATTGTGGTGGTCGTGGCAGTTTTTCTACTGTAGATGTCATGGTGTCATACCCATGTTTGTGGTGTCTGACGGTGGTGGTTGTGGTAGGCTGTCTCGGTTGCAAATGTGGTGACTGTGGTAGATGTGGTGATTGAGGTAAATGTGGTTGTTGTGGTAGAATGTGGTAATTGTGGTAAATAAGCTGGTTGTGGAAGATATCGTGGTTGTGAGTGATGCAGCTGTTGTGGAGGTTGTGGTAGCTTGTTGTCGTTGTGGTGAATGTGGTGGGTGTAGATGGGGGTTATTTGGTAGCTGTGATGATGGTTGTGGTAGTTTTGGCGCCTTTGGCAGCTGTGGTGGATGTCGTAGTCTGGTGGTTGCATGTGGTGGTTGTGGTAAGTGTGGCAACTGGTAGGCAAGATGCAGATGTGGTGAATGTTATACTGTATCGATTGTAGCAGAGTGTGGTGACTGTGGTAGTGTGGTGACTGTGGAAGTGTGGTGATTGTGGAAGGGGTGGTAATTGTGGTTGTGTGCGATGATTGTGATTGTGTGTGGTTGTTGTGGTAGAATGTGATGACTGTGATAGTGTGTGGTGATTGTGGCGGTTTGTGGTGATTGTGGCGGTTTATGGTGATTGTGGAAGTGTGTGGTGATTGTGGAAGTGTGTGGTGATTGTGGAAGTGTGTGGTGATTGTGGTAGTGTGTGGTGACTGTGGTAGTGTGTGGTGACTGTGGTAGTGTGTGATGACTGGTAGTGTGTGGTGATTGTGAGTGGTGATCGTCGCACAGTATGGTGATTGGGGTAGTGTGTGGTGATTGTGGTAGAATGTGGTAATTAATATGGTGATCGTGGCAGTATGTGGTGATTGTGGTAGTGTGGTGACAGTGGTAGAGCTGTGGTTACTGACTACAGATTGGTGCACCTACCAACACCACCACGTCCACCACACGCAATCCCCACCACGTCCACCACAAATGCCTCAACCAGTAGTCAAAAACAATGGTCACTGCCTCCACCACACCACCACCACAACAACTACAACGCGTGTGGGGATGGATGGGCGGGAGTGTGGGTGTGGGTGAGGGTGTTGGTGTAGGTGTGGGTCCTGGTGCGGGTGTGGATGCGAGTATGAATGTGGATGTGGGTGTGGATTTTGGTGTGGATACGCCTGAGCGTCGGTGTGGATGGGGGTGTGGGTAAGTGTGTGGGTGTGGGCGTGGGTGTGGATGCAGGTGTGGGTATAGGTGCAAGTGTGAATGTGGGTGTGGATATGGATGCGGGTGTGGCTATATGTGTGGTGTGGACGTAGGGGTGGATGTGAGGGTGGATGATGGTGATGCGGATGTGAGCGTGGGTGAGGGTATGGGTGTGAGCGTGGGTGAGAGTATGGGTGTGAGCGTGGATATGGTTATGGGTGTGGGATTGTACGTGTTGTGGGCGTGGGTTTGAGTGTGGGTGTGGGCCTGGGTATGGGTGTGAGTGTAGGTGTGGGTTAGGGGAGGGGGAAATGGTGCGGATGTGGATGGATGTGGGTGTAAGTAGCGGTGTGGATGTATTTGTGGACGTGAGTGAGGATGTGTGTGTGTGTGTGGGTAAGCGTGATGGTGTGGGCGATGAGTGTGTGTGCATATGACTGTGGGTGTGGATGTGTGGGTGTGGGTGTAGCGGGGGTGTTGGGGGGTGAGCGGGTGCAGCTGGGTGACGTTTGTGTGGGGGGGGTGTAGGTGAGGGGGTGTGGGGAGGGGTGTAGATATGGGTGTGTGTGGGTGGGGGTGTAGATATGGGTGGGGATGGGTGTAGGTGTGGGTGTGTGGGTGGGGGGTGAAGGAGGGGAGTGGCTGGGGTCAGATAAGGACCAAATTGTGGCATTCATACTCAACTAATGAACTTCATTGACGGTAATGATGCAGTCGCTAGATGGAGGGGCGGTAGAGAGGCCAGGAAGGAAGGAAAGGAGGGAGGGAGGAAATTGGGACGGAGGGAAGGAAGGAAAGAACGAAAGAAGGAAGGAAGGGAGGGAAGGAGGAAAGTGGGACGGAGGGAAGAAAGGAACGAAAGAAGGAAGGAAGGGACGGAGGGATGGAAGGAAAGAACGAAAGAATGAAGGAGGGGAAGGATGAAAGTCGGACAGAGGGAAGGAAGGAAAGAACGAAAGGAGGAAGGAAGGGAGGGATGAAAGCGGGACGGACGCAAGGAAGGAGAGAGCGAAAGAAGGAAGGACGGGAGGGAGGAAAGTGGGGCGGGGGGAAGGAGTGAAAGAAGGAAGGAAGGGAAGGAGGAAGGAAGGGAAGGAGGGAGGAAAGTGGGACGGACGAAAGGAGGAAAGAACGAAAGAAGGAAGGAGGTAGCGAATAAAAGGGAGAGATGAGGGAAGGAAGGAAAGAACGAAAGAAGGATGAAAGGGAGGGAGGAAAATGGGACGCATGGAAGGAAGAACGAAAGAAGGAAAGAAGGGAGAGGGGGAAAGTGGGATGCAAGGAAGGAAGGAAAGAGCGAAAGAAGGAAGTGAGCGAGGAAAGTGGGACGGAGGGATGGAAAGAAAGAACGAAAGAAGGAAGGAGGTGGAGAATAAAAAGGCGGGATGGAGGGAGGAAGGGAAAAAGAAAGAAAGAAAAGTGTGACAGGAAGGCTGGAAAGAAGGCAGGCTAGCAGGCGGGTAGGTAAGAAGGAAGGGAGGAAGGAAGGAACGTGGGCACGAGGGGAGAAAAGCAGAAGGGTAAGGAGGTAGGGAGGCAGGGTAGCAGAAAAGGAAAGGGAGACAGTGAGGAAAGTGAAGAGCAAAAGGTAGGAAAAGGGGAGTAGGAAGGGAGAGAGGGAGGGAGGAAGGTGAGGTGAGAAGGGAGGCAGGCATGGAGATGGAGAGAGGCAGGATGATGGAAGGTGGAGGGATGATGGTGTGTGTGTGTGTGTGTGTGTGTGTGTGTGTGTGTGTGTGTGTGTGTGTGTGTGTGTGTGTGTGTGTGTGTGTGTGTGTGTGTGTGTGTGTGTGTGTGTGTGTGTGTGTGTGTGTGTGTGTGTGTGTGTGTGTGTGTGTGTGTGTGTGTGTGTGAGAGAGAGAGAGAGAGAGAGAGAGAGAGAAGGGGTAACGGAACGGGACAATGAGAGGGGGGAGAGAACAGAAGTGACAGAGAGAGAGAGAGAGAGAGAGAGAGAGAGAGAGACATACCTACATAACATGGGCTACACATATCTTAGGTCCATTTTAATTACATACGGTATAGCTGCCTCGCCACTAACACAAGGACTCCGTTTAATTACACAAGTTCAGTAACAGAAAGCAAGAAGCCCTCCCACCCCCCCTACACATCCTCTGGGACTCAGCCGTGCAGGAAAATTCTGTAGAAGTAACTGCAGGTACGAAATTCCAGAAACTTCACAGGAATGGCAGAACGTAGTGGTACGTGAACCAACTCATCCTTGTAATATTAATTCTACGAATTATGCAGCTTTTAATATTTCTTAACTTTATAATTCTCTCTCTCTCTCTCTCTCTCTCTCTCTCTCTCTTTACTTTATTAATTTGTTTGTTTGTATGTATGTATGTATGTGCTTATCTATGCATGTATGAATGTATTGTATGTGTACCGGTATGTAAGTACAGTACATATGTACATTATACATATTTCCGTGAGTTAAAAACATAAGTACAATAGGGATATTTAGGTACAATCCATAGTAAGTGACATACACTCTGTACGTACCTGGGAACAAAGGCCATGGCACACTAATGTCTGACTTGGCTCTTATCTCTGACCGGGGTAAAACTAATCTTGCTGTTTTTTGTGCATCAAAAACTCAGTTCTTACATCTCTCAATCCGACAGAATCTTCCACAAGAATGCCCTCTAATTTTTAACAATATCCAGCTCAATCCTGCATCATTTTTAAACATACTTGGAGTACCATTCTCTCGGGGTTTATCTTGGAAAGAACATACAACCTCTCAAATCTGCTTCCATGAGATTAGGTGTGCTAAGACGACTCCGTATCTTCTTTACCCCTGCGCAGTTGTTGACTTTATACAAGGGTTTTATTCGCCCCTGTGTAGAGTACACCTCTCACGCGTGGGGAGGCTCCCCACATACAGCTCTTCTCAACAAGGTGGGGTTAAAAGCTTTCCAGCTCATTAACACTCCTCCTCTTACTGACTCCCTTCAACCTCTGTCTCTTCGCCGCACTGTTGCATCTTTATCTCTTTTCTACTTCCATGGTCGCCGTCCTCTGAACTGTCTGCTTGCATCCCTCCACCACTACCCTCATCCCTTTTCTGTCCAACTCTCAAATGCAAGAGATAACCGTTACTCTCAGTCCTTCATGTATGCAACAGGTCAACGTTGGAACTGTCTCCCTCTATCTGTTTTTCCTACTGCCTATGATATCCAGTCTTTCAAACGCAGTGTGTCCAGACATCTCGAAATGAATGAATCTTCAATTTGGCTGTTATCTTGTTTTTGTTTTTTCGTGGAGGGAACAATTTGCAGGCTCGTTGTCTTTGTTTCCTTCTTCTGGCATAAGGAAAAAAAAAAAGAAAAAAAAACGTTAATATGAATCACTATCCAAGCGTAAGCCGAATTCAAAAGGGCACTGCTGCTGTTGTCATCTGTAGTTTTGTGAAATGCATGTGATCTTGCTGAGACATAATCCACTAACCTGTTCTTCACCTTCTGTATTTGTTGATGTATTGACTTCGTATTGCAAGACGCGAATGGCTTTATTTATCTGAGACGAGACTGGGGAACTGGAGGGTCTAGATAAGAGTTGCCATCAGCCCTTCAATTACTTCGAACTACACTAAGCTGAATAAGATCGTCAGGCAGCAGCAGTGACAAGAAAGAAATACATCACAATAAATATAGGAGTTACAGTATCAGGTGGCTGCATCATAAGCCTGGCGGTCATAATGTTCTATAATTATGTACTGTGACTTTGCTTTGCTGTGATGGTCTTCCCTGCAAGTATTTCACACTGACATTTATCTTTTCCTATCGGTTCGTTTATTCTCTTTCAGGCTCACCATATTGCATTGTACTGAGATAGAGAGAGAGAGAGAGAGAGAGAGAGAGAGATCAATGGTTAGTGGGAATACAGAGCAAAAGTTGTCTATACCTCATCTCTCTCTCTCTCTCTCTCTCTCATTTTTCTTCCGCTGGGTTCTCGCCTCTCCTCCTCTCCCTCACCTCTCCTTTTCTCTCTCCCGTCTAATGTCTGCTGATATCTCTCACACTCTGCTTTTTTCTTCTTCGTTTGTCTCCTCTCTCTTTTTCTCTCTCTTCTCTCCATCTTTCCCTCTCCTGGTCTCTCTCACTCTGCTTCCCTCTTCTCGTCTCTTTTTCCTTCTTTCTCCTCGTCTCGCTCTCATTCCCTCGCCTCCCCTGTCATCTACTCTCTCTCTCTCTCTCTCTCCATTTCCCCTATCATTTTTTCTTTCCCCTCTCCTTTATTCTACTTTCTCTCCTTCCATCTTCCCTCATCCTCCTCTCCTTTTCTATTTCCCTTCCCTTCACTTCTCTTTCTTCTCTCTTGTTTCCTCTAGCCACTCTTTACCTTCTCCATGTCTCTCTACTCTCCCTCTTCCTTTCCTCGCTTCTTTTTTTTCCTCGTCTGTTTTCTCCTGTCTTCTTTCTCTTCACTTATCACCTCATTTTTCATTTTCTCTTCTCTTTTTGTCTGTCTTGTTAACCCCCCCCCCCTCTCTCTCCTCTCGTCTCGTCTCTACCCTCCCCTCCGCGCTCATCCCTTTCCCTCCCTCCTCCACCAGTTCCTTCCTTCCAGACACCTCCCTCTGATATCGCCTTCTCTCAACTCTCTACTCTTCCCCTTCTCTCTCTCTCTCTCTCTCTCTCTCTCTCTCTCTCTAAGTAATCAATCAGCGTAGACTCGGGAGGGAGAGGGGAGAGATTCACAGTCTGCTTCAAAATACTTAAAAGTCTCCACCAATTTCAAGCCAACTATATGATTCAACAACCCTCTCATGGTCGCGTCTACTCTAGTGATTTACGCCAGCTAATGCCTGACGATTTTACTCAACTGTGAGTCATAGGAGCCCCCGAGTGTGGCTATAATGTGATCAGACTAGGGGTGAAAATACGTACTGGGAACAGGAGTTAATCTTAAGGTAATATTATTTTTCCATATTGTAAGAGGATGGAGCAGTTTATCCTGAAGAAGAAGAAACGGAAAGAGACGAAGAAATAATGAAGAAGAAGAAGACGAAGAAGAAGAAGAAGAAGACGAAGACGAAGAAGAACACGAAGAAGAAGAAGAAGAAGAAGAAGACGAAGAAGAAGAAGACGAAGAAGAAGAAGACGAAGAAGAAGACGAAGAAGAGAAGACGACAACGATGACGGCGGCGACGACGGCGCCGATGAAGGAGAAAAACAAGAACAATAAGAGGAGGAGGAGGAGGAGGAGGAGACGAAAAGAATAAGGAAAATGTTTAAATTAAGACCTATCGAGTACACGTGGATCATTTCGGCAGACTCTTAATATTTTCTAGGTTCCGATCTCCCCCTAGAATAAGGTACACGAACTCTCTCTCTCTCTCTCTCTCTCATAAAAACTCTGTAGCGTATAGGGAGATAATTGACAAAAAATTCGACGTACACCTGAATCTGCTTGACTTAATCACCCTAGGGAGTCATAATTAAGTTCATTTGTGTGTGTGTGTGTGTGTGTGTGTGTGTGTGTGTGTGTGTGTGTGTGTGTGTGTGTGTGTGTGTGTGTGTGTGTGTATTAGTAGCAGTATGATGGTTTTATAATATCATTTAATGGGAACTGTGCTGGGTCTCTGGCAGTTTCCATGACGACATAAAAGGATGTGAAGCAAAGAGTCGAGCTATTGCATAACAGTGGAAATTCTCTAAGTGGGGATAAATCTTTAACAGTAAAATTACCACCACCACCACCACCAACAACAACAACAACAACAACAACAACAACAACAACAACAATAATAATAATAATGATGATGACGATGATGATGATGATGATAAAAACGGAATTAAATACACAAACAAACAAAAAAAACAATCTGTTAAGGAAGCCCCTAATATGAGTCTGCTTCTTGAGGCACTTCACTTTTGCACTTTTTTCTGCCTCCGCTGACGAGAAGCTTACATGTGGTGGATGAAGCAGCTGTGTCAACTACCCGGCAGCCAAACTTTCTCGCATTTCTCTGCACCTCGCTGACGGAAAACGCAAAGATCCGACCCACGTGAGATGCTTGTCTGCCACAAGGAGATCCGGTGTAACAACCCAAATATACCCCTGCCAGACTAGGGGTTAATTTTGGCTAGGCTTCTTTACACCCCGAGTATATTCTGGCCTTTGATATTTCACACGCCGGGGTATACTATGGCCTAGTTCATATAATACCCCCATTGGTCAGCTACAGCAAAAATCATAAATCAGTTAATTTATATATTTGGTTAGATTATGTCCCCCTCATAAACAGTAACAGGAAACACTGACTAATCATTATTGATTTCTTTTGGACGTGTGTAGTGTCTGTGACCTTACCATGGTGTTACGGATGGTCCTTGACGGTATTGGTACCGTCTGGAATTGACTGTTGGGCATAAGTACAACACAGTTTAAGGTTGGTGGTGTACATCTTTGTCGTTAATTATTATTATTCCAAGCGGCAGAAGGTTTTTACCTCCACCAAGAAGGTTAAGTTTTTGCCGGCTTTGGTTTATTTGTCTGCCTGTTTGTTTGTCTGCCTGTCAGCAGGATTACTCAAAAAGTTTTGAACGGATTTTGATGAAATTTTGTGGTAGGGTGGGTCATGGCCAAGGTAAGAAATGATTAAATTTTGTGCCGGATCCGGATCAGTTGTAACCCGCACAATATCTTTAAAAGTTCTCAATGAATTTCAGTGACATTTTGTGAAAAGGTGGGCCATGGACCAAGAAGAAATTGATGAAGTTTTGGGGAAGTTCCGGATCAGGATCCTATAGCCACGGATTCGGATCCGGATCCTTTTTAATCGCAATGGTATTAGCGGAGGTATGTGCTCTATGAGTGCTTTCTAGTTGCTATTTGAAACTAAAGCGCCCTGTCCGTGGCTCAGTTCTTGTAGCGTGATCTGTTGTTTGGCTGCACTGGCACTGATCAGTGACCCATGTGTGAATTTACGATGAAAGTGGTGGACACTCTCACAGACTATTTTAACCCCTTCTTTACCGACCCCTCCCCCCAATGTAAACATTACGTTTACTCAACATACTGACCTGATAGCTCCCCCTCCCGTAGTGTGAGGGGTAGTGTATATTTTTTGCCACTTCAAAACTATTCACTCTTTTTTATTTGTTTGTATACTGATGATCACATAAACCCAGCATGATGTTGGTAATAAAAAAATATTATAAAATAAATCATTACGGTATATAAGTTTACATATCTTATGCTGAAGTACTGTTACCCAGGTAACTACTGTACAAACTGGCTTGAAAAAAATGTCCTACACAGATGGATGGCTTATTTATTTTACCTTGTAAGCTGAGCATGAAGTATGTGGACACACATGATGGTGATGGCAACCTTGACCCACTTGTTGGCGAGCGTGCAGCATCACTAAGCTCGCTACTAATTTCCTCCTCCTCCTCACTCACATCAACTTCGCTATCATTTTCAGGATCACAGTCATCTACCGACACATTAGACACTGCTGTATCATCATCTGATACATCTAAATAAGTATCCTCATAAGGAATAAACACGTCACTATCGGAATCCGCCAGAGACGCCATGAGAGAAAAATATCCTGTACACCCTCTCTCGTGATCAAGTGCGTGGTAACTGACTCTCTCAGGCAGCAGTGCTGCCACTCCCAGAAATAAGAAAAACCTAGACAGCTACCTCAAAATCACCTAGACGGGGCCAAAAAAACATAGATGAAAAATACAGATAATTAACAATGTAAGCTTAGTATACACCGTACTATATACTATCAAAAAAGCAAATAAACTAAAAAATTACCTTCAGAAGTGACTTATTGGACAAAAACGGGATGTGGATCGTCAGTATCAGATTCGTCACTTGGTTGGCCAGGATGAAGAGTTAGCACCTCGTTCTTCTTGATTCTATCCAGATGTCGCTGGTGACAGAGGCCACTTTTCAAGTCATTAATGAGAGACACGGATGGTTCCCATTCATAACATGGCACTTCTCGACGGGCTATTGCTTGCTTAGCATGGAGTCTGTTTGCAACTGTACTGTAATGCAAACTGCTTGTTTTCTTGTTCTTTATCATATTTATTTTTGAGAATACTCTCTCAACACATGCTGACGAGTGAGGCAAAGCCAGAAGTCCACACATAAATTTTGACAGTATATCAAACTTTGACTCATTACTGCCGTCTTTAACTTTGCTAAGTTCATGCCAGAAGGAAGTAGCTCTCTGAGTCATGTTTTGCAGATGTTCCTTTGCATACAATAAATCATTCCACTGGTCTTGCAGTTTATCCAAGTCATGTTCATTCACGAGCATGGGGAAGGGATATGCGAGATTAGCAACTGCCACATTTCTTTGGGGAGACTGTGCTAGTTTTGGGTCCAACACTCGTAGAAGAGCTAATACACTTTCCTCTTCAAATGTGAATCACTTTCTCATTTGCTGAAACAGCTTAACCAAAAATTTCCTACAGTCGAAGAGGAATCTTTTCTTCACTTCATCTTGAAGTGGTTCCTTCATCAGTAATGTTTCACATCGACCACCAACATTTAGATTGTCCAGAGTTTTGAACTTCGATGAATCAGAAGGATTTATGTTGGCCAACTTCTCTGTTATCAGTATTTCATCTTTCTTAAACATTCCCAATATATTTCGATATTCACTTGCAATTGTGGAGTAGAGACTATCAAGTCTGAAATATTCTGACTGGAACTCCACGTTCATTTTGTCAACTTTACTTAGAACATAATTTAGAAATAATAGCATGTGTTTTGTGCCTTGATTTTTCATCACTTTGTAAATTTCTGCTGCTCCATCGAGCTTCACTGACTCCGTTTTCATTTCTCCTTGAAAGAAAAGTAGCACGGCATCCCACAGCTCTAAGATATGAGATATGACTTTGCCCCTTGAAAGCCATCGAGTCTGCGAGAGCTTTAACATTCTGTGTTTTGGGGTATGAACGATATCTTGAATCAATTGGAATTGGTGTAGTCGTTTACTGCTACGAGAGAAGTAACAGCAAATGTCTCACAGGAACTGCTCTAAATATGAGGGTAACTGAGCACACGCATGGCTTGCACATAGGGCAAAAGAATGACATATACACCCTAGAACAAAAACTGAGGGGACATCTTTTTTCAAAAGCGCCTGAAAACCACTGATACTGCCCAGCATGGCTGAACAGTTGTCACTGGCAAACCCGATAATGTTGCAGAGGGGTATGTTTTTCTCTTCAAGCAAGCCTTTCACAGCTTTGTACAGACTGTCAGCACTACCGTCATCGACTTCAACGATGTCTAGCAAAGCATCAGTTACTTTGGCCTCTTTACTGTCAAAAAAATCTCACTACCACTGCAAGAATCTGTGACACTGACACATCGGTACTTTCATTGATCAGCAAAGAAAATTTATTTTCTTGGCAAATTTTTGCAATTTCATGGCTTTCCTCCCACGCAATACCGTCTTGCATTACATATGAGACCTTGGTCTTCTTAAGTGTCATTTTTTGTGCGACATCACACTCGGGAAACATTTTTTTCAGTAGGGGTAACAAATGTTCTGCTTGTGAAAATGGCATATCATGCTCTGCCATATATGCTGTCAGCAGCAGTTCTGGTTCTTTTTTCTTAGTAACAAACTTTTCAATAACTGTTGTAGCCTTCTTTGAAGCCATGTTCTTTGTATGCTTCGAAGAGGATTTGTGGCTAAGAAAGCGAGTTTTATTGCAGCGTTTTTGCTTGCAATCACATACAGTACACAATGCACTAAATTTGTCTTTGGGATCAGGCTTGACCCAGCCTTTGAAATCCTCATCTGTCATCCACTCGTTTGAATGCTTGTTTGTACGAAAATTTAGTCTTTTTTCGTGGTGGAGTGTTGTCTGCACTACAGCCAGGTTCCTCTGAGTCGGACTTGCTCAATTTTAAGCCTGGTAAAACACTAGAAACCACTATCCTTGCTAAATAATACTGCACTGGTGAGGCACCCGATCGCTGTCACTGTAACGTATGGACTGATGCAACGCATACCCACCACCCACCCACCCGGTCCAACCAACGCGTTTCCTGTTCCTACAGGTATCGTTCCTGTCAAACTCTCTGACTTACGGTGAGGGCCTGGGCCCTGGGAGAGGGAAGATGTAGGGAGAGTATGAACAAGCATTACATAACAAATAATTTCTGACTGGGTTACGAAGAAATTGACATCAATAACAAGGACAATAATCTAATATTTAACATTTGAGCCCAAACTTCCAAAAAAAAACATAGATTAATGGTTTTTTGTATAAAAAAAAGAAAAAAAAAAAACACCTACACACCTAGGCCGACCCAAAATAACATAGATCTAGGTGGAAAAACATAGGAGTGGCATCACTGTACAGGCAGGCCAAGGGGTGTAAATTTTGCCGTATGTCAGCAGAAAATATACTACGATATCTGTAGTAAAAATTATAAATAAAATAATGACTGGTCTAAAAGAGGTTACATCACAGATGAGTGAGCAAGTCACTGGTGCCACCGCAACTCAGTCATGACATATCTTATGATGTCAGAATTCGTCAAAACTTCGTCACAGTCTTTGTCGTCAAAACACAGAGCTGTTGCTAACACGAGGTCCTCAGAAACAGCCTTACCGAGCTACCCTGAGGCCCATAAGCTGCCATTCATTAGAGGGTGTACCAGCGTACCACGGTAGCGGTTCCAGCGTCTCACGGGTGTTTACTGGCGATGTACGGGGGTACATCAAAACACATTTTCAGTAAAGAAGGGGTTAAGGCAGATCACTGAATAACTTCGGCATAACATCCTCACTCTAGTGGTCAATGAGAGCAAGACAACAAGACACTTAAGGCAGTTCTCTGTAAGCCCGTCACCGATCAAGGAAATGACTGTAAAAAGTACATTCTGGGAGTGTTACTGTGTACCACACCTCAATTCCTGCGTCCACCACGTGTGCGGCATTTACAGTGCCACTGGCCGACCTTATAAACTTCCCCTACACCTTCAGGTTTCTCAGCACACCAACAGGACAGCTGTTAGGACTCCATATTATAATTACAAACCATAATAGATAGATAAATAGATAGATAGAGAGACAGATAGAAGCAGGAAGTCGGATGATGAGAAGGTACTGTGTCTGCAAGAATCGAGCAATGCTAAACATGCTTACACACTCTTAACTCAAGGAATGCTTTATAGGCACACGACAGCGCCTAGTGACCATACACACACATACACACATACTCACACACAGGCTTCTAGAACTTTCCAACCACAGGGAACACACGTGATACGACTCCTGTTTCACCAGAATTTAGGAAAGAGAGCTCAGAAGGAAGCTAGCCATAGAACAGGCAGGTCGTAGGGAGAAGGGCTTAGCAACTTGGAAGAGAGAGAGAGAGAGAGAGAGAGAGAGAGAGAGAGAGAGATAGCGGGACTCTACTTTATACTTCGCTCTGTGTGAGAGACTTGTTAATATTTCCAAGACAAATAAAAATAGTCCCATACTATTCTTTACCTCTCCTTGTCATTGAATGACAAATGGGAAAGAAGATTATCTACTTACAAAGCTACTCAAGTATAACAACCGCTCGTCCACAAGTCTAATATACAGTGGGGCACCAATTTTCGCGCCTAATTGGGTCCAAAAATAATGCGCGAAAGTGGAATTAGCGAAAGTTGGGGCATTGTCTTTATGGCAAAAAGGCTAATTGGTTCCCGGTTATCCTAAAATAACATCAGATTTTCATTTTCACTTGCAATACAGTACATCAAATCATAACTGTACATTGCATTGTGAGATACAAACAATAAAAACTGTTCAGTACACATTATATGAGGAGAAACATACCACAGAGACCAGGTTGAGGTGTTTAATGGATGTTGGGGGTAAGTATCCGAGGCGCGTGGCGGGCTTATTTAGCCACGCCAGACTTATTGGCGCCACCTCTTGCTGCCTCGCTACCACTCTCTCTCTCTGCCTCCTCAGATGCAACTTGATGCAACACTTCCACTCTGTGCTGAATTTCCCTTTGTGCTAGGTTCTCTTGAACAAATCCATCGAAATCTTCATCCAGGTTAAGCTCCTCTATGGCACTGTCAGTAGGGATAGCACCATGGTCGGCTGCCTCCTCGGCTTCCAATGGTACTTCCACCTCCGTTATTTCCTTAGTCTTCTGCAGGTAGCGTGTGATAAGAGCCTGCTGCCCTTCATGGATGCGTTTATTGAACACTTCACCAGTCAGACTTGAACCATTGAACCGTGAGAATCCAACACAATGGAGCTAGCACGCTCATACTCAATGGCGGGAATGGGTGGACAGAGTGTTGACATGACGTCATTCAAGATGGCGGTGGGTTGCGGGCGGGCGGTGCAGGAAATTCAAAGTTCAAAATATTGTCCCAAACCCAAAATTTGTACGCGAAAATCGATTTTTTTTCAAGCGAAAGTGGAAGTTAGGGAATATTTGGTGCATGCCGCGAAAGTGGATTCCGCGAATCCTGCTGTAGCGAAAGTTGGTGCCCCACTGTATATAACTTCTCTACAAGTAACTACAAAGTCTTTTATGACATTTGGTGGCAGCGGTGGGATCCGAACCCATGCCTCCGAAGAGACTGGTGAATTCCTGCAGAATATCAAGATTGAAAACAAAAAAATACCTCTCACAACCAACAACTTACAACCAGCTCCTGACAGTTCTCTCCAACCCCCCCTCCGTCTCCCCGATCATCACGCTGATGTAGAGGTGAAGAGGTCACACGACGTCTTGCAAGTAGTTTAACAAAGTACTGATACAAACAATCTTGAAATTTCTACGACGAACCAACGAACTACAACCATCTACAATCAACTACAAGTAACAACTCTACGAGTCGTCTGTATAATCTTCTATACGCATCTACAAGTAGCGGCAGTCTTCATCCTACAACGAGTAAATCACAAGAAAAAAGGACCACGATACTCACTCGTCTTCACTCAAGTTACTCATCGCTACTCATTTACTCACAACAGCTACCAGTGTGGGAAGTCGACGTCATCATGCGTGCTTGCTGAAAAGACGCCACGTCAGTCAACTCACCACCTGCACCATCATTAACACCATTCCCACCACGGTAAAAATTAGTGAGTTACATAGTTACTTCATTTATACAATAAACAGTGATAGACAATAAGCTTCTGCACAAACATATAAAACGTGTTGTATAGTTACAGCTTAAATACACATACTTACTTCAGTTATCTGCATAACTCAAACACTAAATAATCACCAACAATAAATATTCTACACTGTATATATTCATTCATTTATTATAACATTTATTTACTACCAACGAGTGTTACCATTTATACCTACATAAAATACGTGTTTCATAAATACAGCTATACATTATTATATCTACAAAGTGATAAAGAAAATATACCATCACAGTTACTCAGTGAGCGATTAAAAGAACTGTATTAAACATTTATTAATTAAAGCTACCTAGTGGAAACAGATAAATTAAGTTACAAGGAAAAACAAACATGGCCAACACAAATGACGTTAGCAAGAAAGAACATCTTCAACACGATTGTGAGGACAATGATTTCCACACAGTGCTGACACATATATTGCCCACGATATGTACAAGTGAAGAACAAGTCAGTGTATATAGTTAATACTGTATATAGTGTATATATATTTTTTTTTATATAAAACAACAAAATATGGGACTATATAATATCATTTTCAGTAATACCTGTGCAATATAAACTAAACTTTAAAAAAGTATCCCAAGGAAATTAGCCAGCAATTATGCAACCTCGAGCAACACCGAAAAAACGTAGACAAACGAAGAAAAACAAACTATAGAAAATCAATACATACAAAAAAAAAAAAGAAAGAAAGAAAGAAAAAAGAGAGAAATAGAGTAAGATCACATAACAAACAAATGAAAATAAGTGTAAGTGTTACTACATATGCCAAAATACCACATAAACTACAAATGATATGTAACAATTATGTAACTCCATATTATAATTATGTAACGACAAACGATTGTTTATGTTACACTTGCTACAATTATGTAACTACAAACGATATGTAGCAATTATGTAACGACAAACGATTGCATTATGTTACACTTGCTACAATTATGTAACGACAAACGATTGCATTATGTTACACTTGCTACAATTATGTAACTACAAACGATATGTAACAAATATGTAACGACAAACGATTGCATTATGTTACACTTGCCACAATTATGTAACTACAAACAATATGTTCCAATTATGTAACAGTTGCATTAACAAGATGTAACTTTTATGTAACTTTAACTACAATTATAAGGCCAAGACACTTATGTAACAGTTGCATTAACAAAATGTAACTACAATTATAAGGCCAACACAATTATGCATTACCACAATATTTTGTAACAATTCATAAAATGTTACAATTATGTATTACCACAATGCTAATACAATATTATAAGTCATACAACTATAGCACAATTCTGTATTACCAGTATCATCATACAAGTTAGGTGAAATATTAGACATTACTAAAGTGATAACTCAATATGTATTGTATAACCTAGCAGTATTACCATTGCACAATTATATGCGTATGTCTGTTATACATACACATCTCACAAAATGTATACAACTTGTTTAAAATGTAATATTACTGAATAATTACTATTTACTATGAATATTATATGTATACAATATTCATACAATTATGTTACTTTTACAATATTATGTATTTCACTTAATTAGCTTATAAGTTCATTATAATGTGTATATAATATGTATTAATATGTTATGACTATTAACTGTCGATGGTACGCCATTTTCGCGTGACCGAGCATATGTTAGGACTCCATATTATAATTACAAATCATAATAGATAGATAAATAGATAGACAGAGAGACAGATAGAAGCAGGAAGTCGGATGATGAGAAGGTACTGTGTCTGCAAGAATCGAGCAATGCTAAACATGCTTACACACTCTTAACTCAAGGAATGCTTTATAGGCACACGACAGCGCCTAATGACCATACACACACATACACACATACTCACACACAGGCTTCTAGAACTTTCCAACCACAGGGAACACACGTGATACGACTCCTGTTTCACCAGAATTTAGGAAAGAGAGCTCAGAAGGAAGCTAGCCATAGAACAGGCAGGTCGTAGGGAGAAGGGCTTAGCAACTTGGGAGAGAGAGAGAGAGAGAGAGAGAGAGAGAGAGAGAGAGAGATAGGGAGATAGCTAGCGGGACTCTTCTTTATACTTCGCTCTGTGTGAGAGACTTGTTAATATTTCCAAGACAAATAAAAATAGTCCCATACTATTCTTTACCTCTCCTTGTCATTGAATGACAAATGGGAAAGAGTATCTACTTACAAAGCTACTCAAGTATAACAACCGCTCGTCCACAAGTCTAATATATATAACTTCTCTACACGTAACTACAAAGTCTTTTATGACACAGCCACACTCCGTGATTCCTGGCCCTATGGAGTCTCCGTCCCTTACGCACTGACATATACTCAAAGGTGTCTTCCAATATTGTTTAATCACAAACTCGTCAGAAGGAATCGTATGACTGCAGACACGACAGCCACAAGGAAATTACTGGGTCAATAGTGCACATTAAAATACTAACGGATTCACTGCATGGATTCCAAGATGGAACCTCGCTGGATTAGTCCATACGTTCTCATGAGACTCTCAGCAAAGTGTAAAACTTAAGAACGTCAAAACAAACATGGTTCTGAACAACGTGTATCACTTCACCAACCTTAAAGACTATTGTACTGATGACCAACACTCAGTCCCAGACTACCAACACCATCAACGACCACGCAGGTGACACTATGGTTACAGACAATACAGACTATAAAAAAAAAAAATATTCAGTGTTTCCTATTACTATTCATAAGGGGGCATAATATGACCAAATATAATAAATTAACTGATTT
>NC_136971.1:17375782-17410782 GCF_032717465.1 Coenobita brevimanus | reverse complement strand
GGCCATAACCCACCCCGGATGATCACACTCCTGGGATAGTGGCAGGTGATAGACACGCCAATGCTCAGATTGATAGATAATGCCATGAACAGTTTAATACTACGATACCGTGATATATATTCAGTCCACATTAATTTGGCTTACAACTACCATCGACCCATTTTGAAGGTTGGCCTGTAACAAAAAATTTACAGCAGAATATAATGTTCGTCATGAAAACGTGTCTATGGAGATGTTGTGCCAATGTACTTTCTTCTTTTATCGGCGTGCTACGGAAAATAGGCAACGAAAAGGTGAAAATCTTCGCCAGATTAATACAGAACACCTTTAAACATTACAAAGACAGTACAGCACCATCATGCAAAACCAGTTGTATCTAAGACTTCTGTAAAACGAGACTTTCTTTTCCAACTAGAGGGGTTACCTACGGCCTTCGTTTTTTCCTTTCTTCTTTCCGGATCCGGATCTATCTATCTATCTATTGCCAGACGCCTCAATCCCGTTTGGGGTGGCCACAAACAAATCGCCTCCAAGTCGCCCTGTCCCCCGCCATTTCACTGCCCTGCTCCCAACTCACACCCCCCTCTCTCATATACCTCTCTACCCCATCCCTCCATCTCATCCTCGGCCTCCCCCTCCCTCTTCCCCCCTCCACCTCACTCATATACACTCTCTTCGTCAATCTTTCACCCTCCATCCTCTCCACATGGCCAAACCACCTCAGTGTGTTCCTCATAACGCTTCCTATCACATCCACATCAACACCACAACGCTCCTTTATATCCTCATTCGTCAGCCTGTCTCTCCATGTGACTCCACAGGCTCCTCTTAAATAACTCATTTCCACTGCTCTCACTCTTGACTTGTGTCCTTCCAACAATGTCCAAGCTTCACTTCCGTACGTTAGAGTTGGTATCACAATACTGTCATGTAGTAACTTTTTCACTTCCATGCTCACTTCCCTGTTTCTTATCACTGCTTTCAAGGAACCAGCAACCTTTCTTCCCTGCTGCACCCTTTCAAGCACTTCACCCTCCAAACCTCCATCCTTACTCATCACACTACCCAAATACTTAAACGTACTCACATTTTCCAATTCCTCACCATCCAACCTCGCTGTACATTCACTGATTTCACCTCTCTCAAAGACCATCACTTTACTCTTCCCTACATTCACCTTTAGGTTCCGTTTCTTACACACTCTCTCAAACTCATCCACCAAGCCTTGCAGCTCCCCTTCGTCTTCACTCAACAACACAGTATCATCTGCAAACAACAGTACAGGGAGTTTCCAAACACTATCCTCTCTCACCAGGGCCACTCCAACATCCACTACCCTACCTTGTACCTCTTTTATTACCCCATCCATGTACAGATGCAGGAATAAATAATAAATTTCACTGGCGTCGGCGGAATTATACAGTCTCTGATATTGAGTAACAGGGCATATTTAGCTCGTAGAAATGACTGACTATGTGATACCGTACAAGTAGTCGTCTGGTAGGAAAGAGGACATACGAAATATTATTGGCGCTGGAGGATGTATGCACTCCCTCAGACTTTCTATTTGGTATTCCTGGATATCTTTATGGAGATAAATGATGCCCGTGGTATCCCTGAATTTTTAGTACTTCAACATCAGTTTCTTTTACACTTTATACATTGTCCTCGGACAGATTTCGTCACTGCAGCTGAATCAAATGCTTTCTCCTTATAAATAACTGTAGTGTATAAAGCTCAGTCACTTAATACCATGCATATGGTCACGTGTCGACTACCTGTTATGAAATCAGGCCTGTTCTCTTCGCAAGTTTGCATCTAGTGAAGGATTAATTTGATTTCTTAAGACTTTTGTGAAGCATTTGAACATAATACGAAGACCGATTGGAGGCGACTTTTTAGGTTTTTTATGTCACCCCTTTTTATGGAACAGAGTAAGAAACGTGTTTTTCCATGATCTGTGTACCACTTCGACTTATAAACATTTCTTAATAGTTTTTCTAGCTCATTTACTGGAAAATCAACTTTACCCTTAAATTTCTTCATTATGAAAAGACTCTGTAAAGTTAAGTAAGTTATCATGTGGTAACTAGAAAAAGTTGAAAAATACGTCCACCGGCTGAAAAGGTTAATTTCTTATGTAGAGGACAGTTCTAACCTGAATAAAATTATCTGCCAGCACTAAGATTAAAATACAATACAAGAAGGAACATTCACAAACTGCAAACCCGAGCCCACCAACTGATCAAAGGGCTGAATATTTGACTTTGCCCTGTGAGCATGATCGTCGACTAATACTCTCAAAATCTATTTACTTCGCTCTTGCTTAGCTCTCAACCATTCCACCAAGTTTGGTTCAAAACGAATCAAAACTGAGCAAACCCTGCCTATACCCTGGACTGTGACCTTTCCTTGTGACCTTGACCTTTGACAGATTATTCTCAAAATCGAATCTCTTTCTTGCCTTATCCTCAACATTTCCGTAAAGTTCACAAAACTGAGAAAAAAGCTGCTTAATCTAGCCTTGTCCTCTGATCTATAACTCTTGACTTATTATAATCAAAAACAAGATCTTTACTTCTTGGCTGACTCTCAACCCTTCCATCATGCTTAGTAAAAATCGGATCAAAACTGCTTATTTGGTCAGCAAGTACACACACGGATCGAACTCTGACCACATGTGGCCTTACCTTCAACTCTTCCACAAAGTCTGATAAAAAAAAAAAAAAAAAAAAAACTATAAGCTGCCCTTGCCCTGCGACCCTGACCTTTGACTACTTGCTCTAAAATGTGGGTTTACTCCTTCACTGACCCTCAACACTTCCACCATGTTTAAATTAAAATCAGATGAAAACTGTATGTGTTATTTTGTTAACATGCACACACATGGGTTGAACCTTGACCTTGACCTTGACCTGTGACTCCGCCGTTGCCTAACTGTTCTCAAATCCGAATCACCTCATTCTTACCTTGCTCTCAGCCCATTTCCCTAGTTTGGCATGAACTGTAAGAAAACTACTTAAGTTTATTTTGATAAGCCAAAATTTGACCTAACTCTGTGACCTAGACCTTTGAGGTAGTGTTAAAAAAAAAAAAAAAAAAATCTTAATTCCTGACCCTCAACCCTTCTCCTAAGTTTGGTTAAAATCGGATCAAAGACGTCTGAGTTGCTCTAACACACACACACACACACACACACACACACACACACACACACACACACACACACACACACACACACACCATGCACAGTCAGGGGCAAAAAGGTCACCTAACATTCCGCTTCACACTTTCCTCCACTTTCCTTCCTGACGCTTCATTAAAAATAAATAAATAAATAATCGTAGGCACAGGAACACACAAAGACTCTCTCACCTCACGAACATTAGCCAGGAGGGGAAAGTGAGATGCAGGCTAGGTGAATTATAAGGTGAACTTTTGCCCCCAACTGGAAGTATCCCAGAGCTTTAAGATTATAGGACCAACCTGTATTTAGCTAGCATCCTCTCCTTCCCTCCCTCTCCATCTATCTATCATTCCCTTTGATCTTTCATTCTCCCTTCCTCCCCCTCCCTCTCTCTCTCTCTCATTTACTCATATGTCTTGCTTCATCTCTTGTTTTTCAATGCTTTTTTCCTATATGTCTCTGTTTCATCTGTTCTTTCCAGTCACCTCCACTCCCTAGGTCACGTACTGTATTTAAAGAAGCTGTCTAGTGTTTGTGAGAAATCAAGTTTAATCCTGAGTTGGAGCAGGGATTAGTCAGAATATCTCAGTTTCGATAAACAGACTTTACTGATCTACTACACAACCCACGAACGAGCCATAAACACACCCCTGCTACTCCCATCATACCTGCCCTCAATAACACAGCCCTAGCTACTGTCCGACATGGATGGTGGGTACCAGCGTCAAAGTGGTGACACGCAAGAGGACGGCTGCCATAGCACATTAAGAGTCGTCCCCAGCATGATAGGTTGAAATGAAACAGTAAGCTATTAGGAAGTATTCAATGTGGACGGTGGGTATTTGCGCCGAAGTGGTGACACGTGAAGGAGTGTGGTACATGAGGGGAAACATGGCACAGAATACTAGAGCTGCCCCCAAAATGAGACGCCAGCATGAGACACACCAAGAAAGTGTTCAATATGGACGGTGGGTATTGGCGCCGAAGTAGTGATCCATGAAGGTGTATGGCACGTAGGAGTGCTACTGGCACAGAATACTAAGAACATTTCCGACCATGAGAGGGGGTAATGTACTGAGTTTACTTTATCTCCTTGTATTCTCCATCTTCCTATCCGTCTCTCTGTGGTGTTATTTTTTCCCTACACATAAAACTATACTTTTTTTTTTTTTAATTTGGCCTAAACTTGCCATCTTTCCATCTTGAATGCTAATATGTAAGAGCAGACTAACACTAGATTATAATACTGGTCATGAAAAGGTGCTATGGCAAGGATGCAAGGACGTAGCATTGTCTCATTCGGCCACTGAACTATGCAAAATAAGCTGCAAGAGCACGAAAATCTGGGCCAAGTTAGAGTGAAAAGGGTACAGTGCATTTATGAGAGGCCCAGTTCATCAAATATAAGACTAACACCAATAGACGTAGATGTTTATACGCTGCCCTTATTACAACGAGTGGCCATTTAACTAAGATATTTTTGCATATTAGCCAGGCCCTTACCACACCTATAATTAACCAGCGGAGTACCTGTTTAGCTCATTCGTCAGGTAAACAATGTCTTCATACCTCTGGCGTAGAGTATTTAAGGAGCTGATCTGCATCCACTGTTTGTCACCTGAAGAAGCTGTCATAGGCAAAACAGTCACTCCTGGGCACTTACTTTGCACTTGGAGTTTAATTTTCTCCTTTCTTCTTTACTTAACTAAAATTTCTAATAAAATAAGGTGTGTGTGTGTGTGTACGGCGCAGTAACCTCTCCCTTCCCCCTACCTATCCGTTGCGGGGGGGGGGGGGGGGGAGACAATGGATAGGCTGAGAGGGGCTCGAGAGAAGAGGGAGGGGGGGTGGGGGAGAAACTGGGAAGGGGACAAGGAACAAAGATGAAGGGGAATGGGAGGGTGAGAAGAATGGGGAACGAGAAGATGGGATGAATACAAATATGAAGGGAAGAACAAAGGGGGAAGGGAAGAACAAAGGGGGAAGGGAAGAACAAAGGGGGAAGGGAAGAACAAAAGGGGAAGGGGAGAGGGGATGAGGGAGTACAAAGGAGTACAATGGACAGCAAACAGGAACAGGCCCCATTGTCCCTTCGGAGCTATTTTGTTGTAGCCAAGGCTGACTATGATATCTAATTCTATGGGATGAAGATATGGATAGCAATGCAAGAAGGTTCCCCCCCTCCCCCGCCCATCAAACTCTCCAACCGAAGCCGGCAGGATAGAGTGGTAAAGATCACCAAGCAGCACCGAAAAACTGCCAAGGAGAGTTCATGAGAAACACTGAACAGCAAACAAAAACTAGATTCTACACTTACTTAATCTACGAGGCCAATAAAATTATCTGCTAACAATATTACCCTACAGCTGCACTCTAAACCATCAGAAAGAGAGGAAAGGGAAGTTAATCTGACCTTTGTATTATTCACCCACGTAATATGCTTCACTGGAGATTCGAAGCCATATACTTAGTTATTATTGCAGTCTACCACATGATGATGAAGATGAAGGGAGAAACAGAGGTAGAGGGAAGGGGAGAAAAGGTAGAGGAGGAGATGAAGGGGCGAAGAGGCATAGAGGAAAGGGGAGAAGGGGTAAAGGAGAAGGTGAAGGGGAGAACAAAGGTAGAGGAAAGGGAAGGAGGGATAAAGTAGGAGATGAATGGGGGTTACAGAAGAAGGGGGAACGGACGATGGGAAAAAGACGAATATGAAAGGGGGAACCGAAGGAGGAGGAAGGGGAGAAGTGATGAAGAAGAAACGGGGGAAGGGGCAGAGGAAGGGGTAGGGGGGGATCGAATAAGGACGAATACGAAGAACGAAAATTGGGAACAGGGGAACGGGGAGGGGAGAGGGGATGAAGATGAGGGGGGGGGGGAGAAAGAAGGGGAGAGGGGATAAAGGAACAGATGCAGAAGGGAGGGAGAGGGGATGACGATGAAGGGGGGGGGGAGGAAGGGGAAAGGGGGCAGGGAACAGATGAAGACTAAGGGGAAGGGAAGGAGTAACAGTATCAGCCTCTTTATCCCTATCCTCACTCCTTGACGGTGAGGTATCAAAATGCTTACAATCATTCCTTGTCGTAATTCTGGTTTATTTTTACAGCAAGAAGTAGACACAAGGGGAAACTGCACTTTTTTCCTTTCCTGCAAAACAAAATAACAGAAAACACAATGCCTTTCATCAGTAATATCTAGTTTTGCAGGAAGATCAAGAGGTATAAAGATTCTGCACTTTCCCGTCCTTCCTCAGAAATCGAACAACACTTAGACAGGGAACTGGCCGTCAGCGTGAGTCTGGCCCCAGGACAGGCTGAGGCGGGGAATCCCAAGGGTGGTTCTCTCGTCAACCACCTGGCTACAACCGTGTCCAGCTGCAAACCCCTCACTCACTCGATAAAGGTGGTGTCTGCAAGGTAGGCCATGGTGTAAATAGGAAGAAATTTTTCTCCCTTCTTCCTCACTCTCTTTTGTGTGTGTGTGTGTGTGTGTGTGTGTGTGTGTGTGTGTGTGTGTGTGTGTGTGTGTGTGTGTGTGTGTGTGTGTGTGTGTGTGTGTGTGTGTGTGTGTGTGTGTTCTTACCTAATTGTATCTTTACAGGAATGAGTCAAGCTCGTATTGTCCCGTGTCTTAAACCATATTTATCGTACATATCCTTAAATTTGTGAATTGTTTTGGTACATACTATTTCATTCGGTAGTGCATTCCATTGATCAATTGCTCTATTTGGGAAACTAAATTTCCTTACGTCTTTATCACCTCTCTTTTTATGTAGTTTTTTGCAGTGTCCTCTTGCTGATGCTTCCCCATACGTTAAGTAATCATTTATGTCTATTTTCTCCTTCCCTGATATGCATTTATATAGCATAATCATGTCACCTCTTTTCCTTCTCTCCTGTAGTGTGTGTGTGTGTGTGTGTGTGTGTGTGTGTGTGTGTGTGTGTGTGTGTGTGTGTGTGTGTGTGTGTGTGTGTGTGTGTGTGTGTGTGTGTGTGTGTGTGTGTGTGTGTGTGTGTGCATCATTAATCACAGCTACATTAATAATCTTGTAACTGCAGCACCCCGTACTGTCAGCTACATGACTGATTTTGTCCTCGAGGGGAAAGCAGCAGGAGCAATTACTGGGTCAGTCACCACCAAAACTGGCAGAAGCTCATGTTATCACCTCATCACGCTTTCTACCACCACTTTCTTAACGATTTATCATTCTTGCTACACACTGCTACACCATATTAAGAAAGAGACAGTCCTAACACGTACTCAGTATCGACGGTGGGTGGCAACGTCAAAGTGGTGACATATGAAAGTCAGACAGGTGGAAGGACTGCAGGGCCACAGAACACGGGCTGACACGTCCATTACCTCAGTCGGCCACATCGGACAGCCTCCTTAACCTACGAGAGAAGAGGCTACAGACATGAAGCTGGGCATCGTCAAGAACGCAGGCTGCTTCAAATTACGCTTCTCAATATGCATCTGTTCATTCTAAAGTAATGGCCGAATAAGCCACCAAAGCTGATCTAACGACCAAGGTTAATCTGCCGGTGAGTCAAAGCGTCTCACCTTTGGAACTATACCCATGTACAATCAGGGAAAAAAGTTCACCTTCCGTTCTGTTGTGCCTACTTCCCAACTAGGCCATGTCCATCCACAACTTTCCTCCCCCCCCCATGTATGTATTAAAGAGAAAATACCAAGCCTCTCTGGGCTCAGGAATATCAGCCATCAGAGAAAAGTTATGCAAAGGAGAAAAATATTAAGCAAATCTTTTTTTCACAGACTGTATATATTACCATTTCATGCAAAGAACTGAGACAACTAACATTAAAAGTGCCACAGAAACCACTTCAGTTGCCTCGTCAGTACAGGTTTGGGTTCTTGAATAGTCATCTGTGCAAATTCTGAATTATGGGTTGTACTGGAGGTCTCGGAGGAGCAGGCTTCGTAGTACGTCTTCTTCAGTCTTCTCTCATATGTTATTTATATCATTTCAATACTGGCATAGAGTAGTCACTGGCATACAACAGGATATTAAGGTGCAAAATAAATCGCTTGGAAAGAGGTGTTACAAAGTCCTTCATGCCACAAGTGTGCAACCCAACGTCAAAGAAGATAACGTCAGGCATGGGATCGATAGGATAAAAGGCTTTGCGGGCAGTGATACTCAACCTGTTTCTATGCGACTGGTACCTCAACATCCTTGGTGGTACGTGGTGATGACCATCATCCACTCATTATGATGTAGTGCTGCCTACTTTTTCCTTCACATTACCATTCATTTTCCGTGTCTACCCTCCTTCCTTCCTATTTTTCTCACCCTTCCCGTCACTTTTTATTACTCTTCTATCCGCTTCAGGTGACTCCACACTGAGTGACACATCTAACTGTTTCCTGTAACTCAGGATGACCACTTACAACTCCGGGTAGTAACCATATAACCAACAACGGGGTAATGTGAATCCTACTATGGTCGTGCCCCCTGTTAACTGGGCGGAGAGATGCAAATGAGGTGTCCATCCAGGAACCAAATCCTCACACTGCGAGGCGCTGTCTACCGCAAGAGAACATCGGCTGACTGCACTGAGCTTCTCTGCAAGGGTGGTTACTTGTTTGCGCTTGATGAGTCTGCTTGGACAGACAGACAAGTGTTGCCCAACAACATCCTTGGCCTGTGAATTGAATCAGATTTTTTTTTTCTCCTCGAAGAATGTAAATCTAATGAGGCTTCTAAACATAAATAAGTTGACGCACAGGCGGTGATGTTGTAAGGTATCGTCAAACCAAACCCGAACGAGATCTTCCATCGGCCGGAGAAAATACATACTGGCACCCCAAAGAAATACTAAGAAAACATAAAGGTTTCGCCTCCCCAATGTAACTATGTGGAAAGGCTCGTGTATATGCATAAGTATGTGTGTATTTGTACATATATGAGTATCTGTGTGTCTACATGTATGTGTGCATAAGTTTCTACAGATACATGTATGCTTGTGTATGTGTATGTATATGCGTGTGCATGTCCTGGTATATACTATTAGCCTACTATTATTCAGCCAACTGGGTATTATATTTATAATTTCGCTTATTATAAGATTACAGTATTTATGCACTTACTTCATCACCAATAATGTAAGGTACTGAGATAAGTTTGGCAACTGCAATAACCTTAAGTTTCCACACTGTACAATGTGTATCAGCTATGCTAGTATGTATCCCACTACCAGGATCCAATATTATGTATATAACATTATCTTGTAACTTATGTACGTCATGGCAGGTGTACATCACTAGGTGGTGTTCTCCTTTTGAATAACTGTAGCAATTTATAACGCTGCGTCCCTCACAGGATGAGGGAGGGTGTCCAATAAACTAGCCCTCTTAAAAGAGGCCACAAATCAAATCCCTACGAGTGAGGTGTCTTGCAAAATCTCACTGCTTCTTCCACACATTTAGGGGAGATTGGCAAATTAACTGCAGAGGTAGGAATGGAACTTTAGCAAGATTTTTATCTGTAATTCACTATGAACAGAACTGCTTAAGAACCCATAAAAATACACGTATATATATTTCTGTACTGGTATGCTACTTGTATAGTCTTAACACATACTTGTAACGCAAAAGAGAATAACTGATGTGCTATATGCGATTTACACTGGCAGGGGAACGATGTCACAAAGCCTCCTAAGGCTTACCAACAGACTATGGCTCTCAAAGTATTCCGTCCTTCCCTCCTGCTCTGCTATCCTTGTCTTTGATTCAGAATAGGTCTCTTATGGCTGAAACCTACGTGACACAGAAGACTTAGTAGTTACTCTTCGGTGGCGATGTATTTTGTATCTTGCAACATAACTTTCTCTTGTATATTAATTACAGCTGTTACTTATCAACACGGATCCCATCAGTATTAAACGAGTTATTTAGGGTGTCATGCGTAAAAATAACGTGGCGAAAGAAGAGCTGAAAAATGTGGGAAGCTAACGATAATGACGGGCCTTAGTTATACTCTAACCTATAGCACATAGAAAGGTTCAATAGGTATGTTACCGTTTGCTTTCCTTTGTATTCCATTTGTATTCTTTGCTCATTCTGGGTCTCTATCGGTATTCATGACCTTTTTTTTTCTTCTTCTTCTTCTTGCTCAAGCGTAAGACTGTTTTTCGCTGTATATTCACTCACATAATGTACAGAGCACTTCACAACCAAACAACCAACGTACATGAGAATAATATGATCAAGCAAATAACCACTGCCAATACCTGACTATTACGGTGACTTACATACCGTGAAAGTGGCTTAAGACTCTTTATAAACACGGCCCCTGGCTGCCTCCTGAATTCCCCATCCCTAGTGACATCAAATCCTATTTTTCTTCGAACCTACCTCCCCTTTTCTCCCGCAGGGATCTCTCTCTCTCTCTCTACTGTGTGTGTGTGTGTGTGTGTGTGTGTGTGTCTATCTATCTATCTATCTATCTATCTATCTATATATCTATATATATATATATATATGAGAGAGAGAGAGAGAGAGAGAGAGAGAACTGAAATATGCAAAACAAATAACTAAGGAGGATAAGTAACGAGGTCTCCTGTGTCAACGAGAATACAGCTCATAACTCATTAGATAAGCGCGCGCGCGCCGTGTGTGTGTGTGTGTGTGTGTGTGTGTGTGTGTGTGTGTGTGTGTGTGTGTGTGTGTGTGTGTGTTGATATCACAGTGTCGTCGTAGTTCTCATTCAAGAGGTAGCCTACTGTTGTTCATTCACGAGATGTATCGGCTTCGGCCTGACGCAGACACTCTTCAGATACAAAAACATAAGATCATGAGAAGAGAGGATAACTGCAGCAGGCCAGTTGGTCTATGCTAGGCAGCTCCTGCAAGAGTGTGACCAAACTACTACAATCAGACAAGGATAGTAAAGAAGGGGGCCCCTCTCCTGCCCACCGAAACCTCCAGCAGAAACCGGCAGGAAAACTGAGATGGAACACCAAGCAGTTTTGAAAAACTAACACAATTTCATGGGAAAGTGCGAAAGGAGAAAAAATATTAACGCAGTGAAACTTGAGGCGGCGAAAATGAATTATTAATTAGGAGATTTTATGTATCCAACCCTTACTTGTCATATGCTTATCTAGTTTATGCCTGAAACTCTCAAAGGAAGACAGTAACTATCACTGGGTAGCTTATTCCATTCGTCCACTACTCTACTGCCAAACCAATTTCTATCTACCTCCTTACTAAAACGAAATTTATCTAGCTTGAAACCATTAGTTCGAATTCTATCCTACAAGATCACTTTTTGTACCTTGCTAGTATCTCCCCTTATTTATTCCCTTCATCCACTTAAACATCTCAGCCAAGGCTCCTCTTATTCTATGCCTTTCTAGTGAGTGCAAATTGAGTCTTTTGAGTCTGTCTTCATATGAGAGGTTCCTAACATCATGTATCATTTTTGATTTCTTCTCTGTGCATTTTTTAACGAATTTATATCCATTCTAAATTACAGACACTTATACTGCACGGCACAGTCTACAAGTGGCCTTACTAATGCAGGATAAAGTTGCAGTATTACTTTAGATGATCCTGTTGTTTACGCTTCGAGAAATACATCCTAGGACCTTATTTGCTTTATTTCTCGCATTAATACATTGTTGCCTTGGTTTAAGGTCATTACCATAACTCCCAGATCTCTCTCGCATTCCGATTAAAATATCCTTATCATTTAAGTTATATCTAGTATCTGCAGTGTCTTGCCCACGTTATACACTTGACATTTTTCTACGTAAAATTCCAATTGTCAATCTTTTGACTATTTGTACAATATCTCGAATATAACGAGGTCCTGTGAAAGTTAACACTGTCATCGGGTAAGTTTATCATGTCTTAATTTTGTGTCATCGTCAGATCTGCTAATACTCCTAATGACTCCTAAGTCTAGATACTTTAAATAAATAATAAGGGACAGAGTGCTGAACCCTGTGGTAACCGTTAGTTACTAATTCCCAGTCTGGCTTAGCATCATTTAATAAAACTGCTTTCATCCCTCCAGCCAGGATTCTATCCATTTTAAGATATCGCCGTCTACGCCGTGTGCTTGAGCCTTCCCAAATAATCTTTCGTGTGAAGCCCTATCGAAAGGTTTACCAAAGTCCAGACAGAAAATGGTGCAATCTTTATCGCTAACTACCGCCTCACAGACCTTCGAGAAAAATGATAAGTTTGTGAGGCAGGATCGTCCTTGCATGAATTCGTGCTGAATTTTATTTATGAGAATAAATCTCTCTAGGTGCTCTCTAATTTTATTTGCTAATACTGACTCTAGCATTTTTCCTACTACTGATGTTAGACTTATCGCCTGCTTCTGATGTTAGACATAATTGGAGACGGAACATAAGAGAGATTATACAGTATACTGTGGTCCAGACTGTATATTACGCCTTTCTTTGTGTCTTAGCTGGCAGGTTCACGTGTATTGCAGTGGCGGTTCAGTCTACCCTGCATCAGTTTCTGTTGCCCATTATCATTTCCATGCTTTCCTGAGTCTACTGTTATGTACATTAATTTCATTGTTGATTAATAACGTCACGAAGACTGAGCCGTCCCCGCAACACACAAGGTTCTGTACGGATCCCCTGTATATATCCTGCCCTTCACCGCTCCATAATATATAATAATACGTTCCGCCTCCATTCATAACTGATGAGGGTCCAAGTCAGTCCCTGGATACTGGAATAAAAAACATTTGCATTTTTCATGTGTCCAACTCTAGGCACTGGCTAGACCGTTCCCTGAGACCCAGCAGCCCTCTTGTATGCCAAACGCCTTCATGTGTCACCACTTTGATGTTAATACCCACCGTCCTCATTAAATACATGCTAGGGCTGTATCATTCAGGGCTGGTATATGCTAGGGCTGTATCATTCAGGACTGGTGCATGCCAGGGCTGTATCATTCAGGACTGGTGTATGCTAGGACTGTATCATTCTGGACTGGTATCATTCAGGACTGGTATATGCTAGGACTGTATCATTCAGGGCTGGTATATGCTAGGGCTGTATCATTCAGGACTGGTATATGCTATAGGGCTGTATCACCCAGGACTGGTATATGCTAGGGCTTTATCATTCAGGACTGGTATATGCTAGGGCTGTATCATTCAGGACTGGTATATGCTAGGGCTTTATCATTCAGGACTGGTATGATGGTATTAGTGGGGCTGTTATAATGACATGTCGGTGAGTCGTGTGGAATAATAGTAAAGTCTGCTTTAACGAAATCTAAATAATCAGACTGTTCCCTATCCCAACCTCATGTCAAACTTGCGTTCTTTCGTGCAGCAGATCACTTCTCTAATCACCTGACCACCACCACAGCCAGTATAATTCTTCCAAAATACATCTCTTCAGGCTTCTTCCCAACAAGTTTATATAACCTTCACGAAAATCCGTCCAAACCACATCTCGCTTTCTCGGCTCCTTCTTCAACCCCTTCCGTAACATGACGTAATTTTAACCATATTCCTGCTGCCTTCAGACGATTTTATGCAGCTGAGGAGAGAACTGTAAAGCGGGATGGATTAAATGTAGCCTTCACCGATCTCTACACCACTAACTCGCTTTCCTAGGCTGAATAAAATCGTCTGGTGCTTATAAGAATAAATCAGGAAATTAAGACGTCATAACCAAGGAGTTAAATTGTCAACCCCTTCAATAACTCTCTCTCTCTCTCTCTCTCTCTCTCTCTCTCTCTCTCTCTCTCCAGACGATTTTATTCTCATTAGGAAGGAATCTTGGAAATGTACGTGGTAGATACATCCTTCACTACCTCTTCAATACTAGAAATCGTCCCCAACTCAGGTATTTATCTGGAGGTAGGAAGGATAGACTTTACAGGGACGTCATCGTACTGAAAGGGTTAATACTCCTCTCACTCACTCTTGCTTGTTCGTGTTGGCCGCCTTCATGTTTTTTTTTTATACCTGGCGTTTGTTGTTGTTGTTGTTTACCTACTTGGCAGGGATTTTCGTCCTTTTGCAATTTACTTCCGGTAGTCCTGTGGTAGATTAGATCCTTTCCGTAACACTTCCTGACACCGTAAACAGTGCTAATGGTCGTCTTGTGTGTGTGTGTGTGTGTGTGTGTGTGTGTGTGTGTGTGTGTGTGTGTGTGTGAGAGAGAGAGAGAGAGAGAGAGAGAGAGAGTTTAAGTGGACGGGATAAGTAGTGTGGTGTCTTCAGTCAAATGGTGTTACTTATGCTGCCCTACTTAAATATGATTTCAATCGGGTGCGTCCTTCACCTGTAACTCTTATTAATTTTGCTGTTGCTCTTACTTGCTTCCAAACCTTACTTCTAAACGTGGCTCTCATTCACTCACTACCAGAGAGGAAGCGCAGAAAGCGAAGTGAGCAAGCGTAGCGAAGCGATGTTTACTTTCGGCTGAGAAATGAGCAGCCCGACATGACCCGGCCCGGCCCAATAAGACACGGCCCGACCGTCATGGTTTTCAAAGGCTAATAGCTTTTCTAACCGTGAGACTGAGAAGAGAGTCTTTCAGCAGGTAGTAATTAAAAAAAAATAAATAAATAAATTAAAAAAAAAATGTTTTTAGCTATATCTATCTATCTATTGCCAGACGCCTCAATCCCGTTCGGGGTGGCCACAAACAAATCGCCTCCAAGTCGCCCTGTTCCCCGCCATTTCACTCCCCTGCTCCCAACTCACACCCCCCTCTCTCATATACCACTCCACCCCATCCCTCCATCTCATCCTCGGCCTCCCCCTCCCTCTTCCCCCCTCCACCTCACTCACATACACTCTCTTCGTCAGTCTTTCACCCTCCATCCTCTCCACATGGCCAAACCACCTCAGTGTGTTCCTCATAACGCTTCCTATCACATCCACATCAACACCACAACGCTCCTTTATATCCTCATTCGTCAGCCTGTCTCTCCATGTGACTCCACAGGCTCCTCTTAAATAACTCATTTCCACGGCTCTCACTCTTGACTTGTGTCCTTCCAACAACGTCCAAGCTTCACTTCCGTACGTTAGAGTTGGTATCACAATACTGTCATGTAGTAACTTTTTCACTTCCATGCTCACTTCCCTGTTTCTTATCACTGCTTTCAAAGAACCAGCAACCTTTCTTCCCTGCTGTACCCTTTCAAGCACTTCACCCTCCAAACCTGCATCCTTACTCATCACACTACCCAAGTACTTAAACGTACTCACATTTTCCAATTCCTCACCATCCAACCTCGCTGTACATTCACTGATTTCACCTCTCTCAAAGACCATCACTTTACTCTTCCCTACATTCACCTTTAGATTCCGTTTCTTACACACTCTCTCAAACTCATCCACCAAGCCTTGCAGCTCCCCTTCGTCTTCACTCGACAACACAGTATCATCTGCAAACAACAGTACAGGGAGTTTCCAAACACTATCCTCTCTCACCAGGGCCACTCCAACATCCACTACCCTACCTTGTACGTCTTTTATTACCCCATCCATGTACAGATTGAACAACCATGGAGACATGACACATCCCTGTTTCAACCCAATATATACTCATGAGACCACAGAAACCCCTTGGAATACCAGCTTTCCAAGGGAATGTACCGAGGGCTTCAATTGACAGACTCCACTATGAAATCGAATTAAAAAATATATCCTGTTGCAATAATGTGCATGAATTCTAACAATTAAATATTGGATATTAAGCTCATAATTTTACATGAACGTTTTCTCTATGTTTAAGGGGTGAAATCAGCAAGGATAAGCGCCCCATTTCTGGGTATTGTCATTCGATCAACAGCCAAGCGTTTACCGGCGCATTTCGTTGACAGGCAAGTCGGAAGCAGAGAACTGAACATTGCGCGTGTGATAAATCCTATGGCGCCTCGCTATAGCACATCCTGAGAGAGAGAGAGAGAGAGAGGAGAGCGTAACAAAGTAAATCTATATTTAGTTGTTATTCTTTTATTGTTCGCCTACCTAACCAGAAATGCTGAAAGTTTACACCAAGATGATATTATGATGACAGGCGTGTGTACAAACTTTCTAGCTCGTCACACGCTCACAAAGCGCACGTTACTGGCACACATGCAGCTGTTATTCACTTTCATTCCTAACTCTCAATAAGCTGTATATGTAGCTCTTACTGACATACATTACTTCCACAGGTAACTCTTATTCACTTCAAACATCCCTTCCTAACCTAACCTAACCTAACCCAACCTAATTTAATCTAGCAAATATCCCCTCTCTATGTAACCCCTCAGTTAATATCGACTGGGCACGTTTCTCGTCTTCACCTTCCCCCTCCCCCAGCGCCCCCTCACTATTATCCCCTCCTTCGCCATCCCCCTACCCGCACCACCACCCCTTGCTCCCCTCCAGCTCCCCCCTCCCCAGCTTCCTTGATCTCGTATATCAATTTGCCATGTTTACTTACTCCACCCCCGGGATGTTTAAGCTCCTCTCAGCCACAAGGAGCTCCAGCCTGTCATCTGTCTACGCTTGACTGCCTGCGTTCCTGTCTCCCTGCCTCTGTGCTTGTCTGTCTGCCTGCCTATCTGTCTGTCTGCATGTACGCACGTCTCCCTGCCCATTTGTCCGTCATTCTGTCTGCCTACCTGCCTGTCTGTTTGATGGTCTTTTATTGTCCGTATCTGTCTCCTTGTCAGTATAACTGTAGGTCTGTATCTCTTTGTGTGCCTGTTTGTATGCCTGTCTATCTGTCTGCTCGCCTGTCTATTTTGTCTGTGCCCATATCTCCGGCTGTACCTATTTTCAGGTTTGTTTGTACTCGTCTTTCTGTCTGTCTCCCTGTCTCACTGCCTGCTCCCTACTCTGTGTGTCTGTCGGTCTATCCATCTGTCTGTCTGTGTCTGTCTGGATATGTCTGTCTGTCACTCCATTTGTCTGTTTTCTTGTTTGTAAATCTACCAGCCTCTCAGTCTATTTATCTCCCTGACTGCATGCATGTCTATGTCTACCTACATTTCTCTCTCCGCATTCCTGTCTGTCTGTCTCCATGTACCTCTGTCTCCTTGTCTGTATATGTCTGTCTGTCTCCCTGTCTATTCGCCTGTCTCTGTCTATCTCCCTGTCTGTCCGCGTGTGTCTCCCTGCCCGTCTGTCTGTGTCTGTATCCCCTGTCTGTCTCCTTGTCTGTGTGCTAATCTGCAGAAAGAAGATGGATTAGGAGGAGGAAGAGGTGTAAGAATAAGAAGAGGTGTGAGAATAAGATGAGGAGGAAGCTTACGATATTATATGTTGCAGTATGAAAGTGGAGATTAACGGTGGACTGAGTAAGATCCTGGCTAATGTATGGGTGTTAAGGAGGAGAGGTGAGGATTTAGCTGAAGAGGGTGATGATAGGGAAGGGAACAGGTATTGCAACTCCCTGGCTCCTGTGCATCATTCTCAACTGAACAGAGTCGTCTGCTGTAAGCTGGAGCGGGAGTAGAAAACTAGGTCTGTCCCGATCATGAGAGGATAAGCAGTGAGTTTTAACACACTTAGGTTAAGAGTATAATGAATTAACAGAATTATTATTATTATTATTATTTTTTTTTTTTTTACTGCTAGGAAGAAGGAACCAAAGGCCAGGAGCCCGCAAATTGTTCCTTCCAAGAAAAAGACAAAACAATTCAAGAAAGGGCCAAATTTAAGATCCGATCATTTCGAGATGCCTGAACACACTGCGTTTGAAAGACTGATTATAGGAGGCAGGAAATACAGACTAAGGGAGACAGTTCCTGAGTTGACCTGTTGCATAAATGAAGGACTGGGAGTAACGGTTAACTCTTCCATTAGAGAGTTGGACAGAAAAGGGATGAGAGTTTGTTACTTGGGTGCTACGCCCCCGTCGTAGAGGTGGAGGGATGAAAGCATACAGTTCAGAGGAGCAGTGACCATTGAAGTAGCGACAGAAATGAGATAAAGATGCATCTCTCTTCCTAGACTGCACCCATTGAGCTGATTTGCTAGTTTACTCCCGCTGACAGTGCTCTTTACACAGGAAAAGTTGGTACTTCCGTGGCGTGTAATGAACACTGACTGAATCAACGTATTACCAGTGGTGGAGGAGTGGACTGCTGAGCTTTTGAAGGGAGATCAAACCAGCTGACATAATCCCCAACCCTGTACACACATCACCACCAAGGAAATTACAGCCATTCACAGCGCTCCCCCGAATGACGTCACTATCCTCGTCGCTGGTCCTACACCAAGAGTATGTTTATAGAGATTACAAGTTTCAGCGTTGCTTTTTACTGGCAGAGATTACTGGTGGCCATGCGTGCACAGGGTACAGAGTCGTGTGAAAGTTTATTATATGTACGTTTTCTTAAAGTAAAAAATGACGCAACGTGAGTCTTACAAAAGCTACGACTTTAGCGATAGCGATGATATGAGATAGCCTGCGTCACGAATAAAGTTTAGGACTGGCAAGTAATTTTGGCCCATACTAAAGTCTCGGTTTTGCATCTGATCACACAGGGTTGCGACGAAAACGATTTTACCGATATTCAGAGCGATATTCACCTAGAGCAGTGTTTCATTTGGACAACAGAGTACAATAGACTAAATTTCTCAGATACAAATATTACAATAGCACTGTTACTTAAAACGAATAATAATAATGTTATGTGAGAAATATCATATAACATGAAAAAAATCCAACCACATTCCCCCCCCCCTAGTTCACCCTACCCTCCCCAGCATACTTTCCTTCCACATACGAGTACTCTGTCTGTCTGTCAGTCTCTCTCTCTCTCTCTCTCTCTCATCCTACCCACACTTATCCTCTCCTCTCTTATAATTTTCCACTCGCACACACACGATCTTCCCTTCTTCTCTTCCCCCTTCCACTTATCTCACTCCTCCCTGCTTCCAAGTTTTTCTCCCTCCTTCCCTGCATCCATCCATGCTCCTTCTCTTCTTTACATATACAGTATTTATCACACCCAAGCTTGTAGGTTTCACTGTCAGGTAATTAAAACTTCCCAACATTAGATGGAATAGAATATTAAGAGTTGCCTGCACCATGAGAGGGTTGATGGTAACAGTATTAAAGCTCAGACTAATGTTATCCATTCTTAGCTGGAGAATTCGTCTACGTTACTTGGAATAAATGCTAGAGTTTTCTCGACCATGAGGGGGTTACTACAACACTAACACTCAAATTCCTATGACTCATTTTCTGCTGGATAACGTCGTCTGAATTTAGCATTAAAAAATCTAGAGTTATCCCGACCATGAAGGAGTTAAAATTCTACCTATCTATGCCTCCGTACCTCTATTCTAATACTTTTATTCACGTTTTTCTATATTTTTTTCCATACTCTCTCTCGTATTCCTATTTTATTCCCTCATCACTGTTTACCCCGCATTTTCTTCCTTCCTTCTCCTTCTTCTTCCATTCTTACTCTCTCTTTTCCTCCTTCTTCCATTCATCCTCTGCCTCTTCCTCCTCCTTCTTCCTCTACCTCTTCCATTCTTCCTCTGCCTCTTCCTCCTCCTTCCATTCTTCCTCTGCCTCTTCCTCCTTCTCCTTCTTCTTCTTCCATTCTTCCTCTGCCTCTTCCATCGTCTCTCCTTCCATTCTTCCTCTGCCTCTTCCTCCTTCTCCTTCTTCTTCCATTCTTCCCCTACCTCTTCCTACTTCTTTCCTTCTCCTCTCCTCCCTCCCTCCCTCAGCCAATCACAACACAGAAAAAGTTGATTGAGGTATTCCCATTGGTTGACGCTCTGCCAATACTAAGAGGGACACACACACACACACACACACACACACACACACACACACACACACACACACAAACGACCTTTTCAGCCACAACAGGGGATCGAAATGTATACCTCTCTCTCTCTTCTTCCTCCCTCTCTCAACATACATGTTCTCTCTCTCTCTCTCCTTTGTCATACTAATATTTTTTTTCCTCTCTTTTCTCTGTTTTCCTTTCTCTTCGTTTTCCCTCCCCTTCCTTTTTTCTCCCTTTTACAAATTTTTCTCTCCCTCTCTCTTCCTCTAAATTTCCCGTCTCTCTCTCTCTCTCTCTCTACGTGTTTCACTTTTCTCTTTATGCTCCGTAACCCTTTTCCTTCTCATACTCTCTCTCTCTCTCTCTCTCTCTCCTCCATTCCCCTACTTCCTCTTTTACTTGTTTTTTCCTACTTTCTCTTCCTCCATGTATTCTCCCTCTTTGATCTCCTCTGTTTCTAGTTATCCCTCTTTTCCCTAATTTCTTTGTTCTCTGCCACATTTTATATATTTTTTCTCTTTTTTACTCTCCTCTTTCACCCTCTCTTCTCTTTAATTTCCTTCATCACTCCTTTCCCTGTCTTTCTCTTCTTTTTCTCTTCCTTTTGTCTCTCTTTTCCTCCCTCTCTTCCCACATTTCATCCTTTACTTCTATATTTACTCTTCCTCTCTGCCCTTTCCTCTCTCCATCCCACTTTCTCTCCTTTCTTCCTTCCTTTTTCCTCTTCCCTCTTCCTCCTCTCGTGCCATATACCATCCCTTTCTTTAACATTCTGACGTTCCTATAAACCAGACGAATAAAATCGTCTGGCGTTGGATAGAATAAAATACATGAACTGGTCAGCCATCTCAACATCATATTCTGTTACTAAATCGTCCCTCGGCTCCCTCCCTATTCCCCGAAAGGAAGATGTGTTTAAATTCCAGATGAACCTAGGGGTACTACTACTACTACTACTACAACCATCATCATCATCACCACCTACACCACCACTACTACCAATGTTTACCACTACTACTATTGTACTACTACTACTACAACCATCATCATCACCACCACCACTATTTACCACTACTACTACTATACTACTACAACAACTACTGCTACTACTACTCTCACCGACTGACACTGACACTGCAGGTATATAATCAACTAAGAGACTAAGTTGTGGTGTACCAGTATTCTTGAACATTTTTTATCAGCTTTCAGCCATACATAAAGCCTTGAGCTTCAACTAAGTACCGGTATCCGATATTGTAAACGACCTGTCAAAGATCAAGGCCACACGGCAAGGTCAGAAAAATACCTAGATTCGATTTAGACCAAACTTAAGGGTTCAGGATAAGGCAAGAACGAAGTCGATATGGGAAAATATATATATATATATATATATATATATATATATATATATATATATATATATATATATATATATATATATATATATATATATATATCTGTCAAAGGTCAAGGTCACACGGCAGAGGTCAACCTGGGTCACTATCTCCTGTGCTTGTCTACGTTTTCTGTTCCTTGCTTTCCTTCTCTCTGTCTTCCTCTCACTCCCTTCCCTTTTTTTTCCCCTCCCTTTCCTTTCCTTCATTTCCTTTTTCTCACGCACTCGATCACTCTTTTCTCTTTGCATTTCAGTCTCTCCCATCATATGTCTAAAGTACAGGACACGTACTCTCTCTCATACCACATCATTCCCTCCCACCTCTCCCTCTTTCTCTTTCCATCTCCTCCTTCGTTCCCTCCATCCTCTCCCTCCCTCCCTCCCTGTCCGATCTCTCTCTCTCTCCCCTTTGCCTTCCCTCCTCTCTCTCCCTCCCACCCTCGTTCCCTCCGGCCTCACTTACCCTAAAGAAGGAGTGTTAAGAGCGTTTAATGTGGGAGGGGAACGGGTAGGGGGAAGGGAAGGGGAAGGGAGGGAGAGGGGGCGGAGGGAAAGGTAGGAGAGGGGAGGGACATAATGAGGGGAATGAAGAGGTATAAGGCAAGGAAGAAGAGAAGGAAGGAAGGAAGGGAAATGAAAAGAGAAGAAAATATACAAGAAAAGGAGGTGGGAAGGAACGAAGGCAAAAAATAAAGACTACGAAGGAATACAAACAGCAAACAGCAACAGATCTTAGGACCTGACGAGGCTGCTTGTTAAAGAGTAGAGTATGGCTACAAGATCTAATTCTACATGCTGAAGAAAGGAGGAAAAGGAAGGGAGGAATGATGGAAAAGGGAGAGGGGAGGAAAGTACAATTTGAAGTAGGGACTGTGTGTGTGTGTGTGTGTGTGTGTGTGTGTGTGTGTGTGTGTGTGTGTGTGTGTGTGTGTGTGTGTGTGTGTGTGTGTGTGTGTGTGTGTACCTGGAAAATGTGCATCTGGTTTTCTTCCTACACACTAATTTTTCTCCCTCCCTCCCTCCCTCCCCTCCCCTCCCCTCTCTTAACTTTTACTCTCTTACTCCCTCCTCTCATCCACCTTCTCTCCCCCTCCCTCCCTCTCTCCATTCCACCTTCCCTCCCACTCTCCATATTACCCCTCCCCTTACCCTCTCTCTCTTTTCATTTCCCCTTCCTCCCTTTCTTTATCCTTCTCTCCTTTCCTCTCTGCAACCCTTCCTTCTACCTTCCCTTTCACCTCTCCCCTCTCTCTCCTTCTCTTCTCTCACCCTTTTCCTACCTTCCCCTCACTTTCCTTCCCTCTAACCCTTTCTGCCCTTCCTCTCTCTCTGTTTTTTGTCTCTCACTCTCCTCTCCATTTCTCCCTCCTCCTCCCACCCCGCCCACTCCTTTACACCCTAATTTTCCTCTAAAGCTCTCTCTCTCTTTCTCTCTCTCTCCCCTCCCTCCCTTCCCACCTACCTTCTTTGCCAGCCACACCCATCCCCCCTCCATCACTTTACCCTTTCCTCTCTTCTTCCTGGCTGAGAGAGAGAGAGAGAGACACACACACACACACACACACACAGACAGACAGACAGACAGAGACCGCTCAAAATTTAACACTGGATTTCACTCCAAGATCACGAATAAGAAAGAAAAAAAAACTTCGCTCTGAACATATTAATTTCGAAATACTTAAAACTATGAAACAACGCATATACATATCGCTCCGTACATCACTTCCCATCAGAAGCACAGGGGCCCGGGGTAACCTCATTTTGGATATTTAAGAGTGACCAGTTTCTCTTCCCTGAGTGGCAATTTGGGAGCAATAAGCCTTAAGTATCCCTGGTATTTAAATCCTCAAAGGCCCCATCCCGTTGGAAGGCCTTAACCAAATGAAGCACTAGGCGTCTTTGTATGTACGTCATTAAAACTAAAACTAAAACTAATAATAATAATAATAATGAAGAAGAAGAAAGAAAGAACCTAAATTTAATAACTCATGCAACAGAATAGTTAACATAATTAAACACGAGAAGTTCAGTACTTTATAAACATCTTACACAACACAGTCTGGATGAGAACAGCAATAGCAGGACGGTATGATATTACTGGACACCTGAATTTGACTAGCAACCAAGGAGACTCATTCCAACCTCATACACCTTCACACAACCACGACTTAGTATTCAAGGTGTAAGTATGGTCCAGTTCCCTCAGATGATAAGAAACAGACTATAGTCCAGAAAGTGAGTCACAAGATCCTCAGTGATAATTTTTTCATGCCGTGGACACAGTTTTTACAGGTGCTGCAAGACGCCAGGTAAATAAAAGTAATGCCAGCCTGTCTAGTTCTTGCTGGAGAAAACATTAAAATAAACTTTCACTGGACTAAAACCATTAAATCAACAGTCCCAATTTTCACAGGTCTAGGTCCATGGTCCCTCCCTGCCCCTCACCACAACTTCAGCTAGAACTACGAATAACTTCTTCACAACGCCCATTTCTCAACACTTTCATTCTTGGGGGATATCTTAAATTAATCTTTCATTGCACTCAAGGTACTAATCCTACATCACCCATTTTCAAAGACAGTACCTTCCTGCCCCAGCCTATCCCGCCCAGTCTTTTGCTCTCCACACCCATCTTTAACTTTCCTTTGACGGTCTAATTGCACGGAGGAGGACATGCGATGGGGGAACACACTTGGTATATTATCCTTGTTACCTCCACACGATTTCAGGAAGCTCTGGTGAGGCTCTGAAGGATGAGATACAGCCTCTTTAACCCTTCCAACGTGAGATATTTCCTAAGCCTGAGTAAAATCGTCTGGTAACAGCAAGAAATAGCACCGGCATTAATGAAGTATTTGGGCTGGAGAGGATATACACAAATACAATCCCTCGCTGGATAGCTTAACCCCTTCAATACGGCTATGCACTTTTCAATTTTCTTAGCCTACTACCAGATAATTATATTCAAGTTAGGAATGACACACAATTAGTGAAGGAATTAACGAGGGCTGTAACCAAACCTACCAGTCCTAAATGTCTCTCTCAAGTTAAATATACTTGCCTAAAGACAGAAGGAATTAAATACACTCCGTCGGAGCGAAGTCCTTAATCTCTTCAATCCGAGAATATAAACTTTTTTAAATTATTATTCCTTCTGTTGCTGCACAATTTTAGTAAAGCTCTCTAGTAGTAAAGTTCACGAAGTTCTATCTAGCCTGTCCAAAGCTGAATAAAAGCATCTGGAGGTGGAAGGAATAAAGCACAATATGCCATCGTAGTGAAGGGGGTAACCATATCAGCCTAAGGACGTGGTGTGTATTTTATTCTCCTTCCCTTCAGACGATTTTATTCATCTTGGGAGAAACCTTTCGGACTCGGGGTTTTAGATGCAGCCTCCATTAATCCACAAGGCAGCAAGTATGGGGAAAAAATCGTCCTCAGGCTGAAAGGGTTAATAATCTCATGGCCGGGACACAGTACTTTTCTGCTAATAATGGCTGACGATTTCCTTCAGCAGGAAAAATAAATAAAAAATAAAAAATAAAAATACATGGGCTTCAAAGTGTCTGCATTCCCACCATTAACTCTCATAGTCGGGATAACTCTACTTCAGCTGACCACAGACGATTTTCTTTAGCTGATGATGATTCCAGGAGCCCGAGAGTGTTGATAGTGATCGGAGCTCCACGTTAACCCCTCCGCTGAGCATAATCGTCTGGCCGAAGAGTACCGTACAGTAAACAAAGCAAATAATCGCAGTGAGTAGATTGGCCTCTTTACTCCAAGGATGCCCCTTGTATTCTTGTTTCATCCAAGGTTGTTTCAATTTAGGGAAGATGCCTGGGGACTGGAGGGGTGAGCCAGGGCCTTAGTTTAACCTTTCACAGCTCTACAGCCGTCTACCCTCCATTATTATTCTTCTGGTCGAAATAAGAGTCTACCCTCAATTTATTCCTATGGTCGTGGCAAGAGTCTACCCTCAATTTATTCCTCTTGTCGTAGCAAGAGTCTACCCTCAAAATCTTCCTCTGATGGCAGCAAGATTAAAATAAATAACTAAATAAATAAATAAACTAGAGGTCCCCCCAAGAAGGGAACCACACCAGCCGCGAGCCGATTCTAGCGCGGCTCGGAATATGACCTTAACCTTGACCTACTTTCACCAATTTCAAACTCGTAGACCGTCATCCCTACAAAAACCTGTAAAATTTTGTGATGATACCTTGAGCGGTTGCAAAGTTACCGTGCTAACAGACACACAGACCTTGACCTACTTTCTCCAATTTCGAACTCGTAGATTTTCATCCCTAATACAAAGTTGTAAAATTCTGTGATGATATCTTGAGCGGTTGCGAAGTTATCGTGCTAACTGACACACAGATCTAGACCTACTTTCGCCAATTTCGAATTGTAGGAGATTTTAATCCCTGCTAGACACCTGTAAAAATTTTTTTTACATCTTGAGCGGTTGCGAAGATATCGTGCTAACAGATACACAGACATGCAAACAAATTGAAAACAATACCAGCTTCGCTATCGCGGCCGGTAAGAAAGGTCATTGGACTAAAAAGGTAAAAATAGATGATTGTAACTCCTTTCCTGCTTTGAATAAGTTTAGTTCACCAATTGGTCTGGCAGCAACAACACTATAAGTAAAACAAATCGCTATCACAGTGAAAATTAAAAACAATGAAGACTAGGAAGAAACGGTAGGAAACTATATAGTGACCGCATCAACACCTTCTGCCCGAGCACGTCAAGTTCATTTGCTACTTGCTATCTCCGGACGATTTCCTTCAGTTCAAGACCAACTTTCAAACCTAGAGGGGTTAGAAGTATGTAGCCTTCATTAACTCCTTCCTTGCTAGTGGTCTTGTCTAAACTAACTGACAGTCTGGTAAGGTAGTAGCAGAAGTAAATAAATAATAATAATAGTAATTACAACAGTAAGAATCGTAATAACAATAATTAAAACACAACAGCAGTGGTGAATGAAGAGGTAAGATACAGCCTTTTAACCCTTCCCTATGTGGGGTCCTGCAAAAGGTAAATAAACATCTCTTACAGTTCGGTGGTCTTTGCTGTTTGTTATGGGACGATTTTATTCTGCTTAGGACAGCACCCTAGTAGTGAAGAAATTAAGGAAGGTTGAATGTAGCACCTCAAGCTAGAAAATCTGCATGCCAGCTAAATAAAATGATCAGGAGATAGAAAAACATAAGAAATAATAAAACTGGCAGAGAAAAGCCTAATGAAGGCTAAAATAATCTAACATCTCCAGTGCAAAATCCCTCTACTTTGAAAAGAATAAAATCACCAGAAGAAAGCACGGGTGAAAATAAAAAAGAAAAACAAATCTAATAAAAGGCATACATTCCAGAGCTGAATAAAGTCGTCCAGGTATAGGAAGAATGAAAAAAAGGTCCCCGTACTGATGTGGTTTCGATCGTGGGGCAATTGAAATCGTGTTGAGATGGAAAGAAGCAAATGAAAAATGGGTTCTGGCAGCTAATTGGTAACAATGAGAGGGTATGGTGACCGGCTGAGAGGGCTGCAATTATCCCAACAAAGGAGGGAAAGGGGGGGAGCTGACAGAAGGGGGGGTTAGGCTAAATCAAGGTTGCGACACAGTGAGGGGGTGGAGGTGGGCGCGCGCGCACGCACGCGCACACGCGCACGCACACGCACACACACACACACACACACACACACACACACACACACAAATAATGCAATAGTTAAGTTTCACATCTTTAAGTCCTTACCCATTTTTAACTTTCATATATTGTAATGAGTGCTACGCCATCCATCATAAATATATATAGTAATTATGGGGAAACAATCACATCACCTGCAGTTGTACAGAGAATAATGTGTTCGTGTATTAACGTCCGACACTGCAATATTGTTGATGCAAGTTTCGCATAATCAGTGTTTGCTCTATAATCAACCTCAGGCGTCATAAGTAATTAAAAGGTACAGTCCTATTACCTGATATACAGTACAATGAGAAAAATATATCCAAATGGATGATAGGATACTGCTCTGATAACTTGTGTATATGAGTATGTGCTGTATCATCAATCACTGCAGTGCTGTTATATTAAAATGTGTATAATGTGTTCTGGTATTAATATTAGACACTGAGATATTGCCGCTGTAAACTGTGGAAAATTAGATCACATTATTTCATTACACACTGTACTAATATTAATGCCACCAAACACTCAAGCCTTGCGGCATTTTAGTATTACAGTAATATTATAGTACTCGTATTATTACAAAAGTACGATAACAGTATACTATCATACGCGAATACGCAGTAAATATAAAATAAGAACGGTACATGACTACACATTACATTCATTCATCATATTGTTAAATCACTGTATGTAATGGTCACAGTACAGCAGTATGTATCAATGCCATCCCACACCTGCTATTTCACCTAAGATTTGTAGTTAGTATTTGTGATATTGTCCTAAAATTTTCGGTGATATTCCCCAAGCTGCGCAATTTCAGCCAAAACGCTTCCAGTTTATTATTATTATTATTATTATTAAACACACACACACACACACACACACACACTGAAGCACGTTAAAATCTTTCTTGGTGGCATCTCCTGTAGTATGATATTCCAAAGAAGACACGATTTTATTACATTATCAGAAAGAATGAGCCTGAGTGTTAATGTGTCTCCTTAAACCCCTTCAGAACGATAGACATCTTTCCAATGTATCATTTTTATCCCCAGAAGATTTAATTTACCTGGAGACGATTTGTGAACTTGAGATGTTTAATATAATCCACCTTAAGTCACCCTGGGTCGTGTTCTCGTAGGTTAAGGAGGCTCCCTAACCCCCCCCCCCAACTCTTACTATACTCTTTTTACTCTAACTTGGCCAAGATTTTCGTCCCTTTGCATCTTATTTCACGAAGCTCAGTGGCAGAGAAAGGCAATGCTACAACTCCCCATCCTTTCCACAGCACTTATTCGTAACTAGCAACATATTTTAGTGTTAATCTATTGTTACAACTCAACATTCCAGGTGAAGGGATGGCAATTTTAGACCAAGTTTGAGTAAAAGGAGTATTGTTTGTTTCTGCATATGGCTTGCTGATATTACATTCTCTTATACTTACCCAAACCATAACGATAATAAAATAACAGGAAATTGAATTGTACGGCTCAAATACAAAATAAATCGATAAGGAAGAGGTGCTACACAGCCTCCCAAGTCTGCGGGAATTCGAGCCCTTGACCTTCCCTACTATATAGACTGCTCTCCTAAACTTGATAAAATTCTCTGGACGTAGGAACAACATGATTAAAATGATGTCCTTGAGGTGAAGGGGTCAATATTAAGTTGTTATTTGTTCTCTCTCTCTCTCTCTCTGCTGTAACTTCCCTATATCTTCTCCTCCCCTGTTTCTCCCCTTCCCTTCTTTCCTTTCCTCGATCCTCCCTCCTCCTTTTCTCACCATTTCTCCCTCTTCTCCCACCTTCTTTTTCACTCCCCTAATCCCTTTTCCTTTCCTTCCTCCTCTCCCCTCCTCCTTGTCTTTCCTTTTCTATTTCTCAGTCCCTCTTCTCTCTTCCGTTATCGTCTAAACTTTTCTTTTTCCTACCACGACCATTACATCTTCACCTACCACAACCCCTACCTCCCAGTCCTACCACAACCACCACAATTTCACCCACCACCATTATCGCAGCTACTGCTATCACTGCTACCACACCTCCCATACCTACCACTACCATTATAACCATCACTTAGTATTCTTACCACAACTACTATCATCACCTAGCATTCCTACCACAACTACCACCACCATTACCACAATAACCACAATCACCACAAATCCACCTCCCATTCCTATCACTACCACCATCACCATAACTACCAAAACCGCCAGACTTCCACCTCCTATTTCTATCACAACTACCACCATTACCACAACTACCATCTCCCATTACAACTGCCACAATTCCACCTCCCACTTCTGTCACAACTACCACCATTATCACAACTACCACTATTACCACAACTACTATTTCCCATTCCTACCACGGCCATTAAAACCTCACCTACCGCAACCACCCAATTCTACCTTCCATTCCTACCACCATTACCACTACCACAAGCATTAATACAGACCTCACCAATATCAGATGAGGACAAGAGAGAGCTAGAGAGAAGAGGAAGAAAAGGGGAGGATGGAGGAAGAAAGAGGACAAGATGAGGTAGGGGAGAGAGGAGAGGAGGGACAAAGAGGAGGAAAAAACAGAAGACGAAAAGGAGTGGGATGAGGAGTAAAAGATGAAATAAAGAAAAGTGTGATGTTTGGATCTGCTTTACTCTTGCTACCTCCAGGCGGCTTAATTCAGCTTAGCAAACACTTTCTTTAGCGGAAGGGTTAATGAGGTCTACAATCGAAGCCCTCCGGTTCGAAAAACCTCCCTTCAGCTAAGTAAAACCGTCCGAGAGTGGCAAGAGGGAAGCGAAAATAAAAGATAGTGATCAGATGAGAGAAAGATTACGAGATTGTGTCCTGAACTGAATAAAATCGTCTGGTGGTATACTCTTTTTCCTCTAACCTGGCCTAAAATTGCATCCCTCCACCTTAAATTCGGACTTGTAACAATAGATTCACACAACAATATGATGCTAGTCAGGAAGAAGTGCGCTGGGAATGATGTAGAGCCGTAGCATGTCTTTTTCTGGCACTGAGTTCCGTGAAATAAGCTGCAAAAGGACAAAAAACTGGGCCAAGTTAAGGTGAACGAACTACAGCAAGAACTGAGTACAAGTGACCTCATTGCACTGGCGGAGTTTTAGAAATCACCTTAAACCCCTTCAGTACTAGGCGTCTTTCTGCTGTATAAAATGGATATGCCGTATCAAAAAATTAATTACATAAGATATGGCACTGAATGGATTAGGTATTGGGTCCTGCTATGCATAAAACCACCACCATCACCACAACTACCAACACAGCACCTAGCTTTGCCACAACTACCACTCTCACTACAACTACCACCATTACCACGGTTATCATCAGCACACCACCTACCACTATCACTATAACAATGACTGTTACCACAACCACCTTCATCACAACTACTACCACAACAGTTACCATCATCAGCACAACCACAGTCCACTCCAAATTAGTATGACCCTCGGCCAGGACTCACACACGTCCACACTTGCTCATACTCCCTCACTCCAAAATTAAAGGTATAGTCCCAGGTGTGTGTGTGTGTGTGTGTGTGTGTGTGTGTGTTCTATATCAGCACCACAACTACCATTACCGCAACTACCACCATCAACCCAACTGCCACTCTTAACCTGCATAGCTACAACCACCAACACCACTACCACTACACCTCATCATAACTACCACTATCACCACACCACCACCATCACCTTTAATAACACAACCACCACCACCACAACCATAGTAAAAGCAGTCCTCAGTACCACCACCACAACCACAACTACCACCAACACCACAACCATAACCACCACCACCACCACAATAACTACTACCAATATCGAGCACATCATTAGCCGTGGGCAGTGTAGATGCTGAAGTGGAAACTGTCACTCCATATCAGGGGAAGAGAAGTGTTTGGAGGTGGAGGGGTGGAGGGGGCAAGGTGGAGGGGGCATGGTGGAGGGGGCAAGGTGGAGGGGTGGAAGGAAGAAACGTTAAATAAAAGGATGGAGAGGTGAAGGGAGAAGAGTTCAACATGGAGGGATGGAGGAATGGAGGGAGGCAAAATGAGGGGATGGAAGGGTGGAGGGAGGCAAAGTGGAGGGGTGGGGGGAGGCAAAATTAGAGGGTTTAGAGGTAGACTGGAGAAAGGAGGAAAATGGAGGGAAGGAGAGATGCATAAAAATGGATGGCTATAAGATGAATAATGAGGAGGAGGAGGAGGAGGAGGAGGAGGAGGAGGAGAGAGAGAGAGAGAGAGAGAGAGAGAGAGAGAGAGAGAGAGAGAGAGATTAGTGGGAAGTACAAGGAAAGGAAAGGAGAGAGGAGTGGATAATAGGAAGGGTTGGAGAGCTAAATGGAAGAGGATGGAGGAGGAGGACAAATAAGAAAAAAGGGAGGAGGAAGCAGAGAAAAAAAAGTTGAAACCTGAAAATAATGAGGATGGGAAGGAAGATGATATGCAGACACACACACACACACACACACACACACACACACACACACAGTTAATACTGTACCTTACTAACTGACCTGATCTCAACAGCAATCCACATTAACAAGCCTCACTATAATACACTCTCACGTATATTTATTACCCGTCCCCGCTCCGGAGTGGCTCTGGGACGGGTATTGATTCACCCGGTTTATCTGTTTGTTTGTTTGTCTGTCTGTCCGTCTGTCTGACTATCTGTCTGTCTGCTTACAACTTTACGGGAAAACTACTGATGCAAGTTTGACTAAAATTACAGCGATGATAGGCTATGACCTGATCACCTGAATAAATTTTGGACCAAACTGGGCCAAGGCCCAGGCTGTGCCCCCCCCCAAAAAAAAAAAAAATCGCCGTAACTCCTTCCAAATTCGTCATATCAACATGAAACCAAAACCTAAAGGTTCATCTTTCAAATCTGCTTCCTATGCCTCATTAAATCAGGGGGTCACCCCCTAGTCAACGGTAAGGGGGTCAATGTCAAGTGGGTCGGGCATAAAATTTCGAAAGGGCATAAAATCGTCAATTTTCACCCGAGTTACTCCAAATTTGACATGTGACACCTTTGACTAGCTACCCTCTTGTGATTATACGTCAGCACTAAAATGACTGCCGGGGATGGGTTTGCTGTGCATTTCCACCGCTTCGTATTTTTCTTCTCTCAGCCTCCTATGACTTCCTCTCAGTCTCCTCCTATGACTTCCTCTCAGCTGAGCGAAATTGTCTGCCGTCAGCTGGAGTTGATATGATAAAGTTGTTCCGGCCATGGGAGGGTTAATGATGTCAGTATTAATAGTCCCAGGCTCTTTAGACTTAGTTTCAGTTGAATAAAATCGTCTGACATTAGCTGAAATACCAGAAAAGACACAAGCCTACGAGGGTTAATAATAACATTCTCGGACGCCTGTGATTCTCTCTTATCTAAAGAAAATCGTCTGGGGTTACCTGAAAAGAATATAATAAAAGACTGGATCATTGGAGGATAACCCTTTCCCTCCGATGATATCTTGTTTAAATTACTGTACTCTTGCAACATCCCGACAGTTTTACTCAACTTTTGTAGATGCCTACTGCAGTGAAGAGATGAGAAGCGTTCACATATTCCTCTTAAAGATCTTCCCAAAGCTGCCAAATAGCAGCAACCAACGAATGAATTAGAGACTGAACTCTGAGAGCAAGTGCATGATATTTTTCAAAGTTTGCTCCTGGAATTACAGACCAAACACAACATCTGTTTTGTTTCGTACATGTGATACAGTGCATAGGAGACGTTCGAATCTAACACGATCTGAAGTGTAATGAAGTTCGAACCCAAACTGAACATACGCCTTTATTAGGATTGTTTGGGCGACTGGTGATTGCGAGCCCGTCTCTTTGCAGTGCTTGGGTTATGAAATAATTTTAAAGGCATAAGTTGAAAGTCTGAGAAGGCTATTACGAAACACCAGGATCAGGTATTGTACAGTGCATACTTTATACGTTTCAGGCCAATTGGTGCCAGACATAAAGTCGTGAGGACGTAGCAGAAGGTGTTGCTAGGAAGATCACCAACACTAAGAACATACGGAGGAAAAAAAAAAAATCTCTTCGGAACATGTAAAAATACGTCCACAGACTGAAAGTGTTAATGAAGACAACTAGAGGCGACGTGACGACACCTAACGAGGGTTTAATAGTTCGTTAATTACCAGGTAGTTTCCTGTCGCTATCTCTAAAGATAGATGGACAGATACATGGACTGATATATAAATATAGATAGATAGACAGACAGACAGATAGAATGATAATTAGACAAATAATCTGATTAGACAGATATATAGCTAAATACGTAAACAGACAGACAAATAAACTATAGAAAGCTGAACACACAGACAGACAAATAAACAGAGAGATACGCAGATAAAAAAGATAGATAGTACGAGTAGGAGCACTCAGACAGCGCAACAACCGAGGCCACAAATTGGTCAAAGGGCAAACTTCTACTTTGCTCTGTGACCTTGACCTTCAAGTGACTGCTCACATAATCGAATCAGTTCATTTCTGCCGACCCTTAAATTTTTCACCAAGCTGGATCCAAATAGAATCAAAACTATTTTATATGACCCTGGCATGTGACCCAGAAGTCCTCCTGACCTTGACCTGACTGACTCTTCTCAAAATCGTATCCTTCTATCCTTGTTTACTTTAAACTTATCCACAAAGTTTAATCTAAATTAGGTAAGCGAGCGCTAAAGCTACCTTGCCATGTGACCTTGACCTATGACCTACTCCCCCCCCCCAAAAAAAAAAAAAAAAAAATCAGCCCCTTGGCTGATTATAATCCTTCCATCAAATACACTCCAAATTGAATCAAAACTGTTCTAGTTATTTTGTTCATACACAGCCGCATGGGTCGACATCTGACTTAGTCCTGTGGTCTTGACCTTTGACGGACTGTTCTCAAAATCGAATCCCATCGTTCTTGTCATACCCTTAAGTGGGTCTGACCTTCCACAAAGTTTGGTATAAATCGGATTAAACTGTTAAAGTTGATTTTCCTAGGCCAGTCTCTGACCTAATCCTGAGTCCTTGATCTCTGACCCACTGTTTTCAAAAAACAACTGGTCATCCTATTTGCTAACCTTCAACACTTCCATCAAGTCCGGCTAAAACTGGATCAAATCTAGTTGAGTTTTATTGTTCATACACACACGCGCGCAGAAGCGCTGATCAGAACGCAACACCCGCTCTCGCTTCACGAACACGGATGTAACTGACTGAAACAAACAAAGAGAGAGGAATGGAGACTAATATTTATAATGACACAAATACCCTTGGAAAGAAGACAATGTGAGATAATTTTGTAAACAGGTAGACACTTAAACAGAGATATAAATTAACACATACACGGATGCACGGCAGATGGATCGAACCACCGACTGACAGAAAGAATGAATATAATGCAAACGTTTTACCTGTCCACTTTTTGCTTCGTCAACTATTACTATTCTTTTATGACACACGCACACAAAATAGCAGCCACTTTGTCCAGACAGGTGTGCATCGATCTGTGTGTGTGTGTGTGTGTGTGTGTGTGTGTGTGTGTGTGTGTGTGTGTGTGTGTGTGTGTGTGTGTGTGTGTGAGAGAGAGAGAGAGAGAGAGAGAGAGAGACAGACAGACAGACAGACAGACAGACAGACAGAGACAGGCAGACAGACAGACAGAGAAAGGAAGGAAGGAAGGAACGTGGGAGTTAAACACGAACAAAGGAACACAATGGATAAAAAAGCAAGGAATGCAGGGAGGAAGGAAGGAAGGAAGAGAGGAGAACAAGGGAACACAAAGGATAACAAGATAAGCAATAAAAATGAAACTACTAGCTTCGAGAGGGAAGGATGAGAGGGAAGAGAGGGAGAAACGAAAGGATGGAGAGAGAGAGAGAGAGAGAGAGAGA
>NC_136971.1:17368282-17370782 GCF_032717465.1 Coenobita brevimanus | reverse complement strand
TGGTTCTTCCTGGAGTGGCACGGAACACTTGTGGTACTCCTGCAGTAATGCCGAAAACTCCTGCCTTTCCTTCTTGCGGTAGATGAGAAAGCTTAGTCTGGAGATCATTCATGATATCAGGATTCTTACCCAAACTATCACTCATGCTAATACTGCATGGGAGAGCTTAACTTGCAGACTCGGGTTGAACAGCTACAATGCAGACTGGATTATTTTCGTCCCGCTTGTGATATAACTTTAGCATGTTGATGTGACATAGTTGCTTGCTCTTTCTACGATCTGGTGTGGCGATGACATAGTTGACATCACTGAGTTTCTTCTCCACGAAATAAGGGCCACTAAACTTGGCTTGAAGAGGTTGCCCATGAACTGCAGTAGCAGAATCAAAACCTGATCTCCTGGCTGAAAGTGGCGTAACCCGGACTTCTTTATCATACCAAGCCTTCATCTTCTCCCGAGCAGCTCCTAAATTCTCTCTCGCCAGCTGCAAGCAGTGGACAGCCGTTCTTTGAACTTCATCACATACTCCAGCAGGTTGACGTCATCTTCCTCCGACAGCCAGCATTCCTTGAGTAACTTAAGGGGTCCTCTTACTTCATGGCCAAACAGTAGTTCAAAAGGTGAGAAGCCCAGTGATTCATTTGGAGATTCTCTTGCAGCAAACACAACGAATGGAAGACCTTTATCCCAGTCTTTCTGATGTTCCAAACAGTATTTCTTGAGCATCGATTTGAGTGTTTGATGATATCTCTCCAACGCTCCTTGGGTCTGGGGATGGTAAGCTGAAGACGTGATCTGGGTGATGCCCAACCTTTTCAGAGACTGCTTGAAAACATTTGACATGAAATTACTCCTCGGTCTGACTGTACCTCCTTGGGCAGACCAAACTTTGTGAAGAACCCTAGCATTTCCCACCACGTTCTTTGCTGAGATGTTTCTAAGTGGAATGTAGCTTCAGGATAACGAGTAGTCATATCAATCATGGTCAACACATAAGAAAATCCCAAGAAGTCTTTGAGAAGAGGGCCCACAATATCCACCAACACACGGGTGAAAGGCGCCTCAAAAGGAGGAATGGGAACTAGAGGTGCAACCTTTTCGGTCTGATTACACTTTCCCACAACTTGACAGGTGTGACAAGACTTACAATACCAGGAAACATCCCTGAAGATACCTGGCCAGTAGAAGTGTTTCAAAATGCGTGCCACAGTCTTCCTCACTCCAAGGTGTCCTGCCAAACTGGAATCATTATCCACTAGTATGATATCCTGCCTACACAGACGTTGGATGACAACTTGATGTACAACCTCCCATTCACAGTCGGCTGATGCTGTTGTGGGTCTCCACTTCCTCATAAGTACTCCTGACTTTACATAATAACAACTAGAAGCAACGTCTGACTCTTCTTCACTGTGTTAAGAGTTACCTAGACCTTTCAACTCAGGGTCAGCAACCTGCAACTCAACCAACTCTTGACTAGACAAATTATCAACAATTACGGGGTACTGCCTCATCTGGTGAGTGGTCCAAATTAGCAAGAAAAGTGTCAGCTTGATAACATCATCATCATCATTATCCTCTAAATCACCAGTAACTTTAGACTTAGCCCTAGTGACAGCACATGCAGGGAACACATCAGGGACACCACAATCCTGGGACGCAGCCACTGGCTCACTAGACAACTGAGGAGCTGGACACACTTGACTTCCACCAATATCATTTCCAAGTAAGAAAGTTACACCTGACATTGGGAGTGTCTCAACCAACCCAACCATAACGGAACCATTAACAAAACCAGACTCTAAATTCACTCTGCACAGAGGGACAGAGAAGTAATTATTCCCTACACCTTGTAAGATTACAGTTTCATCAGAGGAATTAACATTAGATCCTAGAACACTGGTCAGCATAAGGGATTGGCAAGCACCTGTATCACGACATATTATAACTGAATTCCTGTCATTACTGTCCAGAGGACTGACAAAACCATCAGACAGGAAATTAGCACATGAACTCTTGAGGGTGTCACCCACGTTACTGCTCAAAAGAGGAGCTCCATCATGAGAATTTAAGTTACCCCCAAAGCAGGTTCAGTTAACTCAGTTAAAGAATTCTGGGAACTCTCAAGAGTGGACACTAGACCAATTGACTGAATATTTAAAAGACTCCTTTTTGTTCACATCACGCTGTCTCCTGAAACATCTCTCCGTAGTATGACCAAGCTTACTACAATAAGTACATTTACTTTTCTGAAATCTAGAGGTGAAGCTGGTATTTACTTCCTGAGAAACATCATCTTTATTCTTCTTTCCTGTTACCTGTACTCTGAGTAGAAGCAACGTACTCACTCTCAGCCTCATTTTTCTCTAGAATATCTCTTGTGAGTGAGAACATACTCATCAGCTAAAACTGCAGCATCAGACAAATTATCTATTCTTTTCTCATCAAGATATAGGTTTACATCTTTACTAATGCACCTTTTGAAATCCTCCAGCAAAAT
>NC_136971.1:17365552-17368182 GCF_032717465.1 Coenobita brevimanus | reverse complement strand
TAAATTCTCTCTCGCTAGCTGTAAAGCAGTGGACAGCCGTTCTTTGAACTTCATCACATACTCCAGCAGGTTGACGTCATCTTCCTCCCAGACAGCCAGCATTCCTTGAGTAACCAAGGGTCCTCTTACTTCATGGCCAAACAGTAGTTCAAAAGGTGAGAAGCCCAGTGATTCATTTGGGAGATTCTCTTGCGGCAAATACAACAAATGGAAGACCTTTATCCCAGCTCTTTCTGATGTTCCAAACAGTATTTCTTGAGCATCGATTTGAGTGTTTGATGATATCTCTCCAACGCTCCTTGGGTCTGGGGATGGTAAGCTGAAGACGTGATCTGGGTGATGCCCAACTCTTTCAGAGACTGCTTGAAAACATTTGACATGAAATTACTTCCCGGTCTGACTGTACCTCCTTGGGCAGACCAAACTTTGTGAAGAACCCTAGCATTTCCTTAACCACGTTCTTTGCTGAGATGTTTCTAAGTGGAATGGCTTCAGGATAACGAGTAGCCATATCAATCATGGTCAACACATAAGAAAATCCTGAAGAAGTCTTAGGAAGAGGGCCCACAATATCCACCAACACACGGGTGAAAGGCGCCTCAAAAGGAGGAATGGGAACTAGAGGTGCAACCTTTTTGGTCTGATTACACTTCCCCACAACTTGACAGGTGTGACAAGACTTACAATACCAGGAAACATCCCTGAAGATACCTGGCCAGTAGAAGTGTTTCAAAATGCGTGCCACAGTCTTCCTCACTCCAAGGTGTCCTGCCAAACTGGTATCATGAGCCACTCGAATGATATCCTGCCTACAAACACGAGGGATGACAACTTGATGTACAACCTCCCATTCACAGTCGGCTGATGCTGTTGGGGTCTCCACTTCCTCATAAGTACTCCTGACTTTACATAATAACAAGTAGAAGCACCAGCTGACTCTTCTTCACTGTAAGCAGAGTTAGCTAGACCTTTCAACTCAGGGTCAGCAACCTGCAACTCAACCAACTCTTGACGAGACAAATTATCAACACTACGGGGTACTGCCTCATCTGGTGAGTGGTCCAAATTAGCAAGAAAAGTGTCAGCTAGGATAACATCATCATCATCATTATCCTCTAAATCACCAGTAACTTTAGACTTAGCCCTAGTGACAGCACATGCAGGGAACACATCAGGGACATCACAATCCTGGGACGCAGCCACTGGCTCACTAGACAACTGAGGAGCTGGACACACTTGACTTCCACCAATATCATTTCCAAGTAAGAAAGTTACACCTGACATTGGGAGTGTCTCAACCAACCCAACCATAACAGAACCATTAACAAAACCAGACTCTAAATTCACTCTGCACAGAGGGACAGAGAAGTAATTATTTCCTACACCTTGTAAGATTACAGTTTCATCAGAGGAATTAACATTAGAGCCTAGAACACTGGTCAGCATAAGGGATTGGCAAGCACCTGTATCACGATATATTTGAACTGATTTCCTATCATTACTGTCCAGAGGACTGACAAAACCATCAGACAGGAAATTAGCACATGAACTTTTGAGAGTGTCACCCACGTTACTGCTCAAAGAGGAGCTCCATCATGAGAATTTAAGTTACCCCTCAAAGCAGGTTCAGTTAACTCAGTTAAAGAATTCTGGGAACTCTCAAGAGTGGACACTAGACCAATTGACTGAATATTTAAAGACTCCTTTTGTTCACATCACGCTGTCTCCTGAAACATCTCTCCGTAGTATGACCAAGCTTACTACAATAAGTACATTTACTTTTCTGAAATCTAGAGGTGAAGCTGGTATTTACTTCCTGAGAAACATCATCTTTATTCTCTTTCCTGTTACCTGTACTCTGAGTAGAGGCAACGTACTTACTCTCAGCTTTCCCTTTTTCTCTAGAATATCTCTTGTGAGTGAGAACATACTCATCAGCTAAAACTGCAGCATCAGACAAATTATCTATTCTTTTCTCATCAAGATATAGGCTTACATCTTTATAAATACACCTTTTGAAGTCCTCCAGCAAAATCATCTGCTTAAATTTATCAAAATCAGAATCCACATTCTTAGAATTTAACCACTGCTCTAACAGATCTTCTTTGATTTTTGCATACTCAACATGGGATTGCTTATCTTGCTTGTAAGTTGTCCTAAATTTTACTCTATAAGCTTCAGGAACAAGCTCATAGGCCTTAAGAATCAAGCTCTTAACTACATCATAATTATCAGACTGATTCTGAGGCAAAGATGCATAAGTTACTTGAGCTTTACCGGTGAGAACAGTTTGAAGGAGTACTGGCCAATACTCCTTAGGCCAATTAAAACCTGTAGCTACCCTCTCAAACAACTGAAAATACTTTGTTAAATCAGATTCATTAAAAGGAGGGACAAGTTTAACATTTTTAGCCACATCAAAATCATCAGAGCAAGATGATCCAGTTCCACCTTGTTTCATGCGATACTCATGGTCTGCCTGAATCCTGGCAAGTTCAATTTGTGCCTGAGCCTGTACCTCTGCCTCTTGAATACGAGCATTTGCCTCAGCTTCTTTAACACGAGCCTCCTGCAGGGCGGCTAGCTGTAACTTAGCTAATTCAATCTGCGTTTGCTCATTTGGAGGAGTT
>NC_136971.1:17238052-17360552 GCF_032717465.1 Coenobita brevimanus | reverse complement strand
TTAGCTTAATCCAGGTAGTTCTCTCTCTCTCTCTCTCTCTCTCTCTCTCTCTCTCTCTCTCTCTCTCAATTATTTAGAACAGAGAGATTATCTGGTCTAACAGTCTGCATCACTCTCAAAACTTATACATACTCGCTATTACTAAAAAATTTTCACCTGCATCACTCAATCCAATAAAATCACTGTTATATAGACAAGGTGGAGTATATTACCACCAGTTGGTTTATTCACTGAGTTAGAAATACATTATCTAACAATTGTAGCAGCCTGTTCCCTTCTTTGCACGAATGATCATGGTTAATGTTTGTGGTATGGAAGCCTCCTATAATGACGCCGTCTTACTTTCCTACGACTAATTTCATACAGCCTTAGAGTTATGTATTGTTTTCCTCGTCTGACTTGGGTGGCCTGTACGCTACGCTCAAGAGAACAAATGTTTTACCCTCCAAGAAACTTTCGACGCACGCTTCCATATCTGATCTGAATTACTTACGATATTTAATTCTATCGCCCGCTTTACACACTCGACCTTCTTCAAAGATTTCATAATTTTCTTACGATCTTTCTCCAATGAGGTGTTTGTCACGAATTTTCAACCCTGATTCTGTAATTATAATCAGGTCGGGATTTACGGTAAAGGAGAAGGAGGAGAACTAAGAAAAGATGGGAGAGAAGAGGAAAGAAAGGAAAAGAAGGGAGTGGGTATGAAGAGAGAAGGAAGAGAAGCGAAGGATGAAAGAAGGAGCTTAAGGAAAGACAGGGGAGAAGGAGAGAGAGAGAGAGAGAGAGAGAGAGAGAGAGACGGGAGGGGATGGAGGAAAAAAATAAAGGAATTAATACAAAATGGGAGGGAAAGAAGGGAGACATGAAACGGAAGCAAGAGAATGGAGAAAGAGAAGAAAGAAGGGGAAGGGAGGATGAAGAAGGAAGGAAAGAAATGAAGGAGAGAGAAGGGAGATGAGAGGGATGGATACAAGAATAAAAACAAGAAGTGAGAAGAAAGGCAAGAAAGAAAAGGAGATGACAAGAAGAATCAGGGAAAGAAAGAATGGAATGACGAAAAAACACAAGGAAAGAAGGACGACAGAAGGAAAGGAAGGATGGAATGAAGAAAAGAAGAAAGATGTGAGACTGAAGAGAAGGAACGAAAGACCAGGTATGGAAAGAAGTATAACACATGGAAGAAAAGGAAGGAAAGAAGAGAGAAAAAGAAAGAGAAGGTAGGGGAGAAATAACGGAAGATTACAAAGAAAATTCAATGAGCAAAAGTAGGAGTGAAATAAAAGAAGACAGAAAGAGGAAAAAAGGAAAGAGAAGAAAAAAACAGGACAAGAAATCATGAAGAAAAAAAGACAAAAAAAAAAAATCGTTATAGAAGAAATAACGATGAATCACAGAAGGTAGAGAGGAAAGATGGAGGTGAGGAAATAAGAATGGAAGAAGAAAGGAAGGAAGGATGGAAGAAGTGATGAAAGAAGAAAGAGGAAAGAGAAAGAAGAGAGAAAAAAAAAAGACAGGACAACTACCTACCACACTTAATACTTCATCTATATTTCATTCAGGCAGGTGGAGGAGGAGGAGGAGGGGGAATGATAATGATAATGATAATGACGATGATGATAAGATGGAGGAGGTGGGGCGGCATGATGAGGAGGGGGAGGAGGAGGAGGAAGAAAAATGATGATGATGATGATGATGACGTGGAGTAGAAGGAAGACGAGGACAAATAATAATAATAATAATGATGATGAGACGGAGGAGGAGAGGGATAAGGAGGAGGAGGAGGAGGAGAGAGAATGGAAGACGAGAGGGGAGAGATTGGAAAAGGAGATATGGAGGGAAGGAGGGAGGAAGGAAGATGTGGAGATGATAGGGGGAGGATAAACATTTGGATGGAACGAGGAAGATGGGGAGAGAGAGAGAGAGAGAGAGAGAGAGAGAGAGAGAGAAGGGAAGCAAGGAAAGAGATGGAAGGGGAGAGGGAAGAGAAGACAAAGATGAGGGGGAGATGAAAGGAAAAGAGGAGAGGAAGAGAGATGGAAGGAGGGATGAAAGAGAGATGGAAGGGGAAAGAAAGAGAGCAGAGGAAGGGATGGAAGAAGAAAAGATGAGAGGAGGGAGAAAGAAAAAAGGGAAGAGAGGACAGATATGGTGGAAGGTGGGAAGAGAATAGAGGGAGGGAGGGAAGGAAGAGAGGAGCAGCGGGGGGTCGAGGTGGCAGGATTGATCATTAATAGAATATACAGGCGACTCCTCCTCCCTATCTCCATGCTTCACCCTCCCTCCTTCGTCTTCCCCAACATTTTCCTCATCCCTTTCCCCTTCCTTTCCTCCTCGCCACCTGCTTCCTCTTCCCTTTCTGCTCCTTTTCCCTTCCTTCCTCCTCGTCTTCACCTTTCTCTTCCCTTCATACTCCTCATTCCTTTCCCCTTCCTTTCCTCCTCTTCCTCCTTTTCCCCTTTTTTTCATCCTCTCCCCTTCGTCTTGCCCAACACTTCCTTCTTCCCTTTCCCTTTCTCCTCCTTTTCCCTTTCCCCTTCTTTCCTCCTCGCCACCAGCTTCCTCTTCCCTTCATTTTCCTCGTTCCTTTCCCCTTCCCTTCCTCCTCTTCTTCCCTTTCCGCTTTCTTTTCTCCTCTTCCCTTTCCCCTTCTCTTCCTCCTCGTTTTCACCTTCCTTTTCCCTTCATTCTCCCTTTTCTTTTCCCCCTTCCCTCCCTCTTGCCCCTCTCTTCTTTCTTTCCTTCTCCCATTCCCTTTCCTCTTCACATCATTTTCCCTTTCCTTTTCTTCCTCCTCCTCTCCTTTCCTCTTTATTCCATTTCTCTTCCCTCCTCTGTATCCCCTTTCTCTCCCTCCTTTACTCTCTTCTTTCTCCACATCAGGCAAGAGAAAAGAAGGAAGGAAAGGGATAAAAGATGAGATGACACAACTCAGGAAAGGAAAAAGGTGATAGAAGAAATGATGGAAGAAAGACAGAAAAAAGATGACGGAATGAGGGAAGGAAGGAGAGAAGGAAGGCAGAAGATACAGAAGAGAGAGGATAAGTAAACAGAATGAAGGATTGCTGAAGGAAAAGAAAAAGGGATATGGAAAGAGGAGGGAAAGAAAGGAAGGAAGGAAATTTGATGGACTGAAAGAAGAAAAGAGAAGAAACGGGATGGAATAATGAGAAAACTTAAGAACAAAAGGAGAGAGAGAGAGAGAGAGAGAAGAACGTCAAGGCTGGAGTGAATGAAGAAAAAAGTGTTGGCAGTAAGGAAAGAAGTGTTGGCAGTATTGAAAGAAGAAAGAAGTGTTGGCAGTATTGAAAGAAGAAAGAAGTGTTGGCAGTAATGAAAGAAAAGTGTTGGCAGTAATGAAAGAAGTGTTGGCTGTAATAAAAGACGTGTTGGCAGTAACAAAAGATGGAAGAAGTGTTGGCAGTAACGAAAGAAGAAAGAAGTTAGAAGTAATGAAAAAAGTGTTGGCAATAATGAAAGAAGTGTTGGCAGTAATGAAAGAAGAAAGAAATGTTGGCAGTAATGTAATAAGAAAGTGTTGGCAGTAATGGAAGAAGTGTTGGCAGTAATGAAAGAAGAAAGAAGTGTTGGAAGTAATGAAAGAAGAAAGAAGTGTTGGAAGTAATGAAAGAAGAAAGAAGTGTTGGAAGTAATGAAAGAAGAAAGAAGTGTTGGAAGTAATGAAAGAAGAAAGAAGTGTTGGCAGAAATGAAAGAAGTGTTCGTAGTATGAAAGAAGAAAGAAGTGTTGGCAGAAATGAAAGAAGTGTTCGTAGTATGAAAGAAGAAAGAAGTGTTGGCAGTAATGAAAGAAGAAAGAAGTGTTGGCAATAATGGAAGATGAAAGATGTGTTGGCAATAATGAAAGAAGCGAGTAAAGAAAGAAGAAGGAAGTGCTGGCAGTAAAGAAAGAAGTGTTGGCAGTAACGAATGTTGGCAGAATAGGTGTTGGTTAATTAGGGCTATGTTGAATGTATTCCTGTCTTGCTGGGTTGTTATCCTTCATGTGTATTAATACCGAGTGAACGTTGTCTCCGGTGCCACTGTACTGTGTGTGTGGGGGGATAAGACATAGCACATATAATAATTACAGACGCTGCACACATAATAATTACAGACGCTGCACACATAATAATTACAGACGCTGCACACATAATAATCTCTCTCTCTCTCTCTCTCTCTCTCTCTCTCTCTCACACACACACACACACACACAAAACTTATGCGCTTAAATGCACACAGAACACTTACATACGTAAATGTACACAGGTTTAGTGCGCGTCCACACCTGTGCCGGAACAGGTGCTGGCAACATGTAAGCAACACAGTAACGAACAAGCTGCCAACATGCTGGGAACAGCAGCGTCCAGATCATGTTGGCAACATCATGATGAAGTCTCAGCTGCCTGGTATGGACACACTTATCCTATCGCCTCTGCTGCCAGTGTTCGAAGCTGCACGAAAACATGTTTGCATACATCTGTCCAAATACTGCTACAATCATGTTCCTAAACATGTTGTAAACTGTGTTGTCAACATATGTTCGACAGCACGTGTGGACGCGACCTTACACAGACACACCTAATACTTCCTGTCATGCCACACCCCCAACGTGATGTACTGCTGAGGTAAAAAGTTCTTGGTACTGAGGTTTCCTAATATGGAGGGAATATTCAAGGGAAGATTCAGCCCTAAAATACACGCACACAAAAAATAGCGTCTCCCCCCTCCCCCCGTCTCTCTCTCTCTCTCTCTCTCTCTCTCTCTCTCACACACACACACACACACATATACACAATCTACCAAAACATAACATCCGCTCTAGCTTTGCGATCGCGGATGTAATCAGTGTGTCCTTCTCTGTTCTAACCTGGTGATTCGGATGCTGGAATCAAACAAAACCATAGAACGTGAACTTGGGAGTGCTCCGAAAAAATGGAGAGGATTAGACTAAGTAACTCAAGAAGACACAAAAAGAGGGCTGCTGCGTGACGTGAGGTCGAAAATATATGATGTAATTACCACGATTAAAAAGCAAGAATGAATACGAACAGGTTATGTCGTTGATATGAGAGACTACAGGCAGACACACACCAGGGTAACAGACACACAACCAGGGTAACAGACACACAACCAGGGTAACAGACACAGACACACAACCAGGGTAACAGACACAGACACATAACCAGGGTAACTGACACACAACCACGGTAACTGACACACAACCACGGTAACTGACACACAACCACGGTAACAGACACACAACCAGGGTAACTGACACACAACCAGGGTAACAGACACACAACCACGGTAACAGACACACAACCACGGTAACTGACACACAACCACGGTAACAGACACACAACCACGGTAACTGACACACAACCACGGTAACAGACACACAACCACGGTAACTGACACACAACCAGGGTAACAGACACACAACCAGGGTAACAGACACACAACCAGGGTAACAGACACACAACCACGGTAACAGACACACAACCAGGGTAACAGACACACAACCACGGTAACTGACACACAACCAGGGTAACTGACACACAACCAGGGTAACACACACACAACCAGGGTAACACACACACAACCAGGGTAACACACACACAACCACGGTAACAGACACACAACCACGGTAACAAACACACAACCAGGGTAACAGACACACAACCAGGGTAACAGACACACAACCAGGGTAACAGACACACAACCACGGTAACTGACACACCAGGGTAACAGACACACAACCAGGGTAACAGACACACAACCAGGGTAACTGACACACAACCAGGGTAACTGACACACAACCAGGGTAACAGACACACAACCAGGGTAACTGACACACAACCAGGGTAACACACACACAACCACGGTAACTGACACACAACCACGGTAACTGACACACAACCACGGTAACTGACACACAACCACGGTAACTGACACACAACCACGGTAACAGACACACAACCTGGGTAACAGACACACAACCTGGGTAACAGACACACAACCAGGGTAACAGACACACAACCAGGGTAACTGACACACAACCTGGGTAACAGACACACAACCTGGGTAACAGACACACAACCAGGGTAACTATGCGACCACCCAGACACCGAAAGATAGGAAGCGGGAGGCTGGCGGAGAACAAGAGGGTGAGACCAAATTGTTAGATTTCCCGGAACTCGATGTAACAGTGTAATAACCAATAGGACAGAGTGAAGAAAAATGGAGTATGCCCTGTAGTGGACTATTGCAGGATGATAGTGATACTGAGAGCTATGATGATGATGATGATGATGATGATGATGATGATGATGATGATGATGAGGAGGAGGAGGAGGAGGAGGAGAGATATAGACAGACAGACAGACAGTAAGCAACAAAACGCGACTAATACTCGTAATAAGGGCAGCATAAACTCGCCAATAGAGAGAGAGGGAGAGGAGACTGGGAGAAAGGTTGAGATAGGAAGGCAAGAAGAACAAAGGATCAATGGAGTGGAAAAAAAGTAATTGAAAAAAAGAAAGAAAAGAGGACTGCAGGGAGAAGGAAAACAGGGAGCTAGGACAATAAGAGGGAAGGAGGTAAGAAAAGAAGGAGGGGAGGAAGGAGAGAGAAGGAAGGAAAAAAAGGAAAAAAGTGGGATGAGAAGGCCAGAAGGAAGGAATGAAGTCAAAGAGAAGAGAGGGAGGGAGGAAGCGGAGGGAATGAAGGACAGAGAGAAGGACGGATGGGGGGGTGGGAAAGAAAAAGGACGAAAGGAAGGCAGACGAAGGAAGGAATAACTGAAGAAAGGGGGACGGTAAGATAAAAAGGCAAAACAGAAGGAAAGAGGAATAGAGAGGAAAATAAAGAAGAAAATGGGGAAGAGAATAAGGACACAAGGAAGAAGAGAGGAGGAAAGGACAGAAGCGGGGAGGGAGGGAGAGAATAGAGGTCAAATCTGTCATTATCTCTCCCATCTCCTTCCGTCTCTCCCTCAGGCTGCGATGCTTTTGTTCGGCACGGAGAGAAGGAGGGGGGGGGAGAAGAAAAAAGAAAGTGAAAGAGAGAGAGAGAGAGAGAGAGAGAATAAACGAGAATAATTGCTGTACGTTGATTGGCTTATGGTAATTACTGTACTATTTCCTGTCAAGGCGTACATCTCAGCTACAAGGATACGAAAAAAAAAAAAAAAAAATCCCCTACCCACCAAACCCTCGAGCAATGGTAGAAAAAAAAAATAAAATAAATAAGAAACACCACGAAGCATAGAAAAAAAAAACTGGCATGGGAGGTTTTGACGGGGAAGGGTAAAGGGAAGACAAACTACAATACACTGCTGGATCACGGCAAATGAGGTACTACTTCTGGAGATCCGTTACTCACACTTGTTGATGTAAAGCCAAGGATCCTGTTATCAACGCTTCGCTCGTCAATATACTGTTGTCTAGGTCTAATATCCTTCCTATGATTCCTACATCTCTCACGGTCTGGTCCACTAAGTAATACATTATCTATTTTGAAACTGGCTCTGTTACAAGTTTGCCTGCATTACCGACTTTGCATTTTTCTATATTAAATTTCACTGGCCACTCCAATGACTATATATAACAACTGAGGGTCTATTTGATGATTTAGCTGTGTTAATGATTCAGTGTATATAAGTGTCGTCACCAAATTTACTACCGTACTACTACTACTACTGTAACTAAATCTAGATCAATGGTGTACATAATAAATAGCAAGGTCCCTGAACCCTGAGGCACAACATTCAATCCAATCTCCAGTCTGATTTAACCTCCTACTAAGCCCGTCCTTCCTTCCTGTTAGCCATGTTCTTGTCCATCATCAGATATCCACTCCTAATGTGAGTGCACTAAACTTTCCCACGTAACCTAACTATCCTAAGTAACGTATATTATGTTTACTTCTTCTGTGCTACCTGACGATTTTATTCAGTTGGAGGGAGACTTTCGAACTGAAGGGGTTAGATGTGGCCTTCAATAACATCTTCGTGGTTAGAGATCCTTTCTAGATTAAGTAACATTATCTAGTGACAAAATGATTAAAACTAAAAAGTCAACAGAATGAAGGGATGAAAAAAAAATCTTGACATTTTCCAAATTTCAATGCTTCTGATACTACCCTTACTCGAAGCAGATTTTTGTTGAATATGGTAAATGAGAGAGAGAGAGAGAGAGAGAGAGAGAGAGAGAGAGATACTGTCTTCGCTGCCTACTTATAATAATTGAACGTAACTCTCTCGTCCGGACCCGGCGACTCGTGGGCCATTCACTCATCGATTTCTGTCATAACCTCTTGATTATAATGATATCACCTGCTGTATTAGTTATGCCACTTCTGTAAGGAGAGAATGGAGAAGGGCAAGAGGAAGAGGAGAGACGAGGAACGAAGAGAAGGGAGGAAAAGGGAGGGAAAATTCGGAGAGACAGAAAGGGGGGGGGGGAAGGGATGAAAAGCTGAGGTAAGAGACATAGAGGATGAAAGGAGGAAGAGCCAAAGTGCAGGAAGCAAAGGAAAGAAGTCAGAGAGAAAAAGAGAGAAAAGATGGGCTAGAGAAAGGAATGCAAGAAGGAAGGAAGGAAACGAGAGAAAAGCAAGGAAAAAATACAGGAAAAAACACAGAAAAACATAAGAGTAGACTGAGGGAGAAAGACACATGTAACTCAGAGAGAGAGAGAGAGAGAGAGAGAGAGAGAGAGAGGGGGGGGGTCATTTTTCCGTCATATGTGCTAATATTTCTCCTCTTTCTCTCCTTCCCTTCCTCCCTCCCTCATTTCCTTTCAATCGTCCGCCTTCCATCTATAACCCTGTCACACCTTCACAAAATATACCAGCACTTTTCTCCTCGCCTCCATTTTTCCTTTATTACCCTCACCTGTATCTGGGGCCGACATGGGGTTCCTTCACACGGTGGCACACATACAACAGGGTAACTACACTGCCCTGCTACACAAACACTGGGTGGGGGTGGGTTATTTCTCCAGCGACAGAGTGATGTTCCAAAGCCCTACGGATCCGCATTTTTTTTTTTATTATGCAAGAAAGACTGTTCAATCCAAGAATGAAACAACGCAAAAACAAGATAACTGAGAGAGAAATTCAAGATCTGCCCCTCATGACCCCAAAAACACGTACGGAACATGTTTATCGCAAGCTGCCAGGTCACGTCAAGCGTATGCAACCCGTCCGCTGCATACATATCATCATCGTCGCTATCATTTTGTGTGTGTGTGTGTGTGTGTGTGTGTGTGTGTGTGTGACTATCATCACTATCACTACTGTTGTTTGTAATATCATAGTATTATTAATGCTTTTATTATTACGGTATTATTATTATTATTATTATTATTATTATTATTACTGGTAGTAGTAGTAGTAATAGTAGTAGTAGTAGTAGTAGTAGTACTAGTAGTAGTAGTAGTAGTAGTAGTAGTAGCAGGAGGAGGAGGAGGAGGAGAGAGTATCAACGTCATTATTATTATTATTATTACTATTATTATAATCAAACTCACATCAACCCATTCAGGTGACGACTGGTGATTGAGTGGTTATAGCGCACCTGCCTGAGTGAGGGTGTAGGTATAAGAATATCCTCCAGGCCCAAGAGGTGACGACAGGTTTACAATGAAATACCGTGAAGAGTTGTCCCGACCATAAGAGAGTTGGCGGTACCTGAATTAACACTCTCAGACTCCTATGCACTCTCTCAGATGAATAAGTGAACAGCACAGAATATCAGAATCATCACGACCACGGGAGTTTTCTCATGCTCAACCTGAAATCGCTATGTGGAATGAAAGTCCTTAATTACTGAAGTCATTTACGGAACGCCTGTGGTTATGAGGTAGGGTCAGCCTGCATCCCGTGTTACAGAACACAGTCAGCAACCATATGGGAAGGCCTGATACGAGCCATCATCATCATCACGTTCTTCAAAAATCACCATCGACAACTAGGGGTCCGCATCCCACTCTGCGATTTCACGTTTAAGCATACAACCCTTCTTAATTTTGGCGACTTACTGTGCATATTATGATTCAGATTTCCTCTTAACCTTACACTACTCTCTATCTATCTAACCGTCTATCTATCTATCTATACCCAGACGCCTTAATCCCGTAAGGGGTGGCCACAAACAAATCGCCTCTCTCTCTAACGTGGACATACTTTGCATAACCTTACATACAAAGGAGTATCAACCTTATCAATCCCATGGCTTACGTTATATAGTTTTGCTACATCCAGACGGTTATATTCAGCTCTGGAGGAACCTGTTGTAGTGACGGGGTAAATGAAAGCTATAATCGTAACTAAAATCTCCAGATAGAAAGGCCCCTCCAAAGCTGAATACAATCATGTGATTAAAAAAAAAAAAAAAAAAACATAACCGGCCAGAAAGGGCTAATACGTCATGCTGAAGAAACAAGTTGGTAAGGAAGGGGTTCTATGGAGCTTCCTAATGTCCTTTCATCATCATCATCATCATCACCACCACCATCATCATCACCTAACCTTTACTTACCTCTAAACCACTGAAATTTTGCTAACGTGTAAAAACAAAGATAGTTAACATTTTCTATAATACAACATGAGTGTTCCCTTCCCCCATTTCCTCCTCCTCCATCATATTTTCCTCCTCCTCCTCTTCCTCCATATCTTCCTCCTCCTTCTCCTCCGCCACCTCCTTATCTATATTATCCTCTTAAATGAACTAAATTTATTCCCCCTCTCAACGATATCTCCCTCCCTCGTTCACTTCCCTCCCTCCCTCCTTCGTTCACTTTCCACCTTCCCTCCCTCGTTCACTTCCTTCTCTCCCTCGCTCAATTCCCTCCCTCCCTTGTTCAATTCCCTCCCTCCCTCCTTCCTTCTCTCCCTCGCTCAGTTCTCTACCTCCCTCACTCACTCCTACCCTTTCTCCCTTTCTCTTTCACCTCCCTCCTTACCTGCCTTGTTCACTTCTGTCCTCCCTCACTCCTCGCTCTCCTCACTCCGTCATTCACTACCACCCCTTCCTCACTTCTGTCCTCCCCTCCATCATTTCTCTCCTCCCCCTCCTTCAGTCGCTTCCCTCCATCGGTTTTATTCAGCTGCGCGTGAGTCATAGATGCAATAACTCCCTCATGGTCGGGACAACTCTAGTACTTTATTCCAACTAACGCCAGACGATTTGATTCATCTGAAAGTGATTACTGGGAAACTAAAAGTGTAAGTACTACTGCTATTAAACGTATCTTGGCCAAAACTGTGACTTAACGACGCATTTATACACCTGAGTGAGTCACAGGAGCAAGCGAGAGAGAGAGAGAGAGAGAGAAACTTTGTATGTTCATCTAGGGAAAGCCGTCTTGTTAGCTTAGGGCAGCGGTTCTCAGCCATTTTCGTACCGAGTCCCATTAGCCTTGGCGGTCCACATATCCACCCCCACACCTGCTTCCTGCCATCATCTGACTCTTAAAGCTTATTGCCGATTTACTGCTGTTATTGCTGCTACAGATTCGTGTGGAGATTAGTGCAAATGAATATAAGATGAATTAGCCCACCCGACGCAATCCATAACCCCCCACCCATTTCTTTCGAGGATAGAGGATAAGCTGAGAGATATTTATATAACCTGACACTGGGGCCTCCAAGTTTGATACCACCACGTGAAGGCATCCCGCTCTTGCTCCTACGTCATTCAAACAGGGAAAATAAGATCCTGTTTTCCTTTTTTTACCCCCGCCAACGAAGTTGGTGGAGGTTATGTATTCACCTACGTTTCTGGGTCTGTCTGCCTGTCTGTCTGTTTGCCCTGACGACATCTCCAAAAGTTCCCAATGAATTTCAATGAAATTTTGTGCAAGGGTGGGCCATGGGCCAAGAAAGAAATGACTAAATTTGGGGGCGGATCCGGATCCTATTTCTACGGGTCCGGATCAGGGTCCTTTCTAATGGCAATGGCATTGGCGGAGGTATGCAATCTCTGAGCGCTTTCTAGTTAATTTAGTAACTATAAGAACTAAACATAAGCAACTCGACAGCAGCCTACACAAAGGATTAAAATATCTTATACTAACGATTTGCTGCTAATTTAGAGTGGGAGGCCGTGTGACAGAGAGGACAATGCAGATCACCAAAGTATTTACCTCTCTGCGTGCGTGTACCTCGTCCTGACTGCGACCAACGAACGTGGAAAAAGTGTCTTCAAAGAGATACTTTTGGACACGGCTGGATCGTTAAAGGGAAAAAAAAATCAACACAAGAAAAATAAAAAACAGCACCACATGTGTCTAACTCCCGCCACGTGACCATCAACACTGCATGGTCCTAAACACCACATGGTCACAAACCTCCACCAATTGGTTATAGTCACACCAACACATGATTCCAAGCACCACCACACGGATCTAACCTAAGCACTACCACATGGTCAAAAAACCCACCTCATGGTCACGTAAATAAACACTACTATACTCGTACAGTACTGGGGACGGCAAGAGGATCATGGTCATAAAAGCAATTCCAATGTTAAGACACCACAGCATGTTCATATACACCACCATATGGTCATTATCAACACTCCATGGTCATAAGCCTTCACCTCATGGTCCTAAACGCCACTACAAGGGTATACAGTACTAAAATATGTCCTAAATACATGATCATGGTCACGAACATCACCAGTCACACAATGCCACTTAGTCATTATCACAACCACTACGATTCGGTAATAAACAGCACATGACAGTCATAAACATCATATCTTGGTCATAAACATCACCACATGGTCAGGTCAGTCACCGCCTCGTGGTCATTAAGAGCCCGGCATACTCACAAGCTCTCCCATATTGCCATAAACACAATACAAAAGTCATACCCATAAACACTACCACGTGGTCATAAACCCCACCTCACTGACACCATCATACGATCATAAACACTGCCAAATAGTCATGAACTTTACCACTTGGCCATGAACGCCACCTCATGATAATTAGCACTGACATACGGTCCTTAACATCATCACATCGCCAAAAACACTACCAATCTGTCCTATCATTAACATTACTACAAGGTCAGTCATAAACACTACCAAACGTTCATGAAGTATCTCGACTTGCTCACAACCCGTTGGGGGAGACGGTGGCTCAATCGGTAGAGAGGTGGCCTGCTTTTCTACCGGACCCAGGTTCAAATCCCCGATGGGGCAGGGAACAGTTTAAGGATTTGAATTTCATGAAATCAGACTTTACTGATCTACCAGAAGACCCGCCGACATGTAAAAATACCCCCGCTAATACCAATACACCAGTCCTGTATGAGACAGTCCTAGCATGTATTCAGTATGGACGGTGGGTGTTAGCGCCGAAGTAGTGACATGTTGAGAAGTGTATGGTATGTAGGTGGACTACTGGGCCTTGAAAGTCGGGAAAAAAAAAAAAATCAACACATGCCTGTTCGTTATCATAAACATCACAACAGGATCATGAAAAAACAGCTCAGTCACAGGCTTTAAACCAACACATGGCGTTCATAATTATTTTTATCCGTCAATTTCCATCTCGTTAACAAACACAAACCGATTTGCATTTTTTTTCAGTTCACAAATGTACCTGTCTATCAATCTATCTATAGCCAGACGCCTTAATCCTGTACGCAGTGGCCACAAACAAATCACCTTCACGTTGTCCTGTTCCCTGCCATTTCGCTGCCCGCCCTCCAGCTCACACACCCCTCTCTGATATGGGAGTACCTACCAATAGTTATCAGTTTGGTTCACATAATTAAGCATCAGTCAGTCGATGAAATATACAGTATGTGAGTGAGACAGATGGGAAGCCCCTACCTGCAGACGTGGCAAGAGCTTGACACCTGAACTTCGTGAAATTTTGTATAAACAGTGAAAATGGCTGGGCAGATTTATGTACTGGCTATTAACGTAAACCAGCTTTGTAATGCTCTAACTTTAATAACTGGGGTGCAATCCATCATACAGTATTAAATTTGCTGATATATATTTTTTTCCTTCGAAATAACTAGATCAGAGAGAGAGAGAGAGAGAGAGAGAGAGAGAGAGAGATACTGCAATAAAGAGTATATGACCAAACGAACAAGAAAGCTATACAAAGGAAGGAGGGATGAGAAGAAGGAAAGGTGGGAGAAAGAAAGCAAAGTAAGAGGGAAAAGAAAGAATGAAAAAATTGAGAATGAAGAAAAAAATGCGAGAGAAAAGAAAGGAAGAGAAAGAAATACCGTAAGAAAACAGAAAAAAAAGGGAGAAAAGAAAGGAAAGGAGGAGAAGGAAGGAAGGAGGGAATGGAAGAGGAGAAAGGTAGGAAAACGTGGAAAGGAATTACAGAAGAGAGAGGAAGGGGCATACGAAATGAAGAGAAGGAATGAAGGGAGACAAAGAGGGGGAAGTGGAAAGAATGGAAGAGAGGGAAGGAAGAAAAGACAGGAAGAAAGTACTGAAGGAAAGGGAGGAAGAGAAGGAAGGAAAGAAAGAAGAAAGGAGATAATAAGGGAAAATGGAGAGAATGGAATCAATTCAGGAGAGAAAGCTAAGAATGAAGGAAGGAAGGATGAAGGAATGAGGGAAAGTTGAAGGAATGAAGGAAGCAGGTAGGTAACGCCACGACATAACAAGGTCTTATAACTTGTCTCATCTCAAGCTAACTCTCTCTCTCTCTCTCTCTCTCTCTCTCTCTCTCTCTCTCTTGTGTTCTCCCCTCTCCCTATCTCACTTAACTACCTTTTAACTAATTCTCACCCCTTTCCAACGTGCTCTTCTCTCCTCTTCCGTCTTTCTCCGTCTCTCATTCTCCATTCTCTCTCTTTCTCTCCCCTCTTTCCCTTTCTTCGGCTGGTTTTTCTCAATTCGTTTCGCTCTCTCTCTCTCTCTCTCTTTCTCTCTATCACCCATTTCCTTGTCCGTGTCTCTTTCCATTCTTCCTTCTGTCTTTGATCAGTTCCCCATTTTTCCGTCCCCCCCTCTAGATCTATCTATCCATCCATCTATTTATCTATCTATCTCCAAATTCGTCGGCATCATATACTGTTATCAAATACTCAACACACCTCTGACCCAAGTAACTCAGTACAGCTTCCTCCATAAATTACAGGTGCGTGTTTTGAGATGCTGGGTGTATATACGGATCGATACCGGTCCCATACCTAGACTCATAGTTGGTGTTCACCCTCTACCTCTACCCTCTGGAAGGAAGGAAGGACGAGAGATGGAAGGAAAGAAAGGCAGGGATGGAAGGAAGGAAAGAGAGGGAGAAGGAAGAAAAGAAAGAGAGGGGGAAGGAAGGAAGAAAAGAAAGAGAGGGGGAAGGAAGGAAGAAATAGAATGAAGCCGAGAGAGGGTGGGTGGGAAAGAGAGGAAGGGAAAGGGTGGAAGGAAAAAAAGAAAGGAAGGGAAGAGCGGAAGAAATGAGAAGGAGGAGGAAAGGAAGAGAAGGAAGGAAGAAAAGAGTGAGGAAAGGAAGAGAAGGAAGGAAGAAAAGAGTGAGGGAAGGAAGGAAGGAAGAAAGAGAGCATGAAGGAGAGAGGGTGTGAGGGAAAGAATGGATGAGAAGCTGGATGGAGGAAAAGAAGAAAGAAAGAGAAGGGCGGAAAAAATGAATGGGGGAAGGAAAGGAAGAGCAGGAAGAAAGAAAATAGAAGGCGATGGAAAGGGTTGAGAAGGAGTGAAGACAGGGGAGAGGGAAGGAAAGAAAGGAAAAGAAGGAAAGAAGAAAAGAGAGAGGGGAGGAAAGAAAGGAAGAAAAAAGAGAAGGGGGAAGGAAAGAAAGGAAGAGACGGAAAGAAAAGAAAGATAGGAAAGGAAATGCGGAAGAGAAGGAAGCGAGTCAGGGCATCATATAAAACAAATATTCCTGTTATTCCAAAGCTCTCCACACTTCGCCAGTAACAATGTCATCATCAGCTGTTCCCTGTGTACCCTAATAAAGTCTCATACTATCACCTTAACTCCTTGTACCCAATTATGTTAGTATTAAGATATTCGTTTTACCACCAGAGTTGTTTTCAGCTTATTTCTTCCCCAATTAGAAAGGTTTGATAATGTCCTTGGTAATTCTTTCTTTGCTTTTATTGCACTCAGTAGTCGTTCAATAAAACTACCTTGTGATTTTGTAAGGGGAAAACGCTGGACTACAATTCATACTTCAATGGCAACGCTGGACTACAATTCATACTTCAATGGCAAACCAAGGCTACTTCCCTCCAGTCACAGGTAGAAGTATTAGGTGAGCAGACACTATGGTTTACAAGAATACAATAATGCCTAGAAAGAAAAGCTTAGGACTGGATAAATATGAGAGTGGAGTACGGACGTCTGATCTGTTTTTCACCCTTTCATCCCTTAGAACGTATTATTCGCCACACCCTATTTCCAAACGATACTGCGCAGTTTTTGAAAGAACTTTTGAAGTGAAAGTCTCTAGAAGCAGACTGACCTAACCCATTTACAGCCAGATGTCTCACCATAAGCTAAACAAAATCATCTGGATATTGCCACCGTACAGTGAATAAATACATTACCGGATCGAACACGCAATTATGAACAAGGTGATATCAATAAATTTTTGTCCTGTATAAGATCCACATTTACTGATGATTCAACTGTGTGTGTGTGTGTGTGTGTGTGTGTGTGTGTGTGTGTGTGTGTGTGTGTGTGTGTGTGTGTGTGTGTGTGTGTGTGTGTGTGTGTGTGTGTGTGTGTGTGTGTGTGTGTGTGTGTGTGTGTGTGTGTGTGTGTGTGTGTGTGTGTGTGTGTGTGTGTGTGTGTGTGTGTGTGTGTGTGTGTGTGTGTGTGTGTGTGTGTGTGTGTGTGTGTGTGTGTGTGTGTGTGTGTGTGTGTGTGTGTGTGTGTGTGTGTGTGTGTGTGTGTGTGTGTGTGTGTGTGTGTGTGTGTGTGTGTGTGTGTGTGTGTGTGTGTGTGTGTGTGTGTGTGTGTGTGTGTGTGTGTGTGTGTGTGTGTGTGTGTGTGTGTGTGTAGATGCGGGGATTGGGTGGGAAGCGGGTTAACATTCAGCTTTATCACGGCCTTCTTAAAACACAGTCACTTCAGAACGTACCCTAAACCAAGCTAAGTTCAGAGACACAATAGTTCAGTTTTTGTGTGTGTGTGTGTATGTGTGTGTGTGTGTGTGTGTGTGTGTGTGTGTGTGTGTGTGTGTGTGTGTGTGTGTGTGTGTGTGTGTGTGTGTGTGTGTGTGTGTGTGTGTGTGTGTGTGTGTGTCTCTCTCTCTCTCCACATTATCTCCGCTACCGCCTCTTCTTCACCTCTCCCAACCGATCATCTCATTTCCTTTACTCCCCTATTTTGAACTATCCCCTGTCTTCCTCATTTATTACTCTCTCTCTCTCTCTCTCTCTCTCTCTCTCTCTCTCTCTCTCTCTCACACACACACACACACACACACACAAACACACATCAGGCATCCGGACAGGTTCACCTCTCATATAGAATTCAGTGGCACGCGTGAGAGCCAGGAGAGAGAGAGAGAGAGAGAGAGAGAGAGAGAGAGAGAGAGAGAGAGAGAGAGAGAGAGTGTGTGTGTGTGTGTGTGTGTGTGTGTGTGTGTGTGTGTGTGTGTGTGTGTGTGTGTGTGTGTGTGTGTGTGTGTGTGTGTGTGTGTGTGTGTGTGTGTGTGTGTGTGTGTGTGTGTGTGGTTCAGAACATAAGGACATAAGTAAGGAAGAGGAGGGGATATCAGACGGCATAAAATTACAGTAAATTGTGGCCAGGAGATGTATGAGCCACGCCATGCCTTTGTGTTTGTGGAGACATGTGCAGGGATGGCGTGGCGCTCAACATGTCTCCACCAACACACCATACCTTGCAATTCCAATTTAACTTTTCCCACCAGAATTAAAGTCATTTTATATACAATACATACAGAGAGAGAGAGAGAAAGAAAGAGAGAGAGAGAGAATCAGACTGACTTTAGGTGATGAACTGAGGCCTTACTGAGAGAGAGAGAGAGAGAGAGAGAGAGAGAGAGAGAGAGAGAGAGAATCATTAGTCCTTGGCTGACTTCAGGTGATGAACTGAAGCCTTACTTTGAAAAAGAGAGAGAGAGAGAGAGAGAGAGAGAGAGATGAACAGAAAACAGAAGAGGATAAAATATTTAAAATGATTCGTACACAGATGAATTTCAAGGAAGAGACAATGAAACAAGGCAGGAGACAAATGACTGAAGGATGATGAATAACCCTCAGTAACTTTTTTTTTCCCATTTAAAGTGTTTTACAATTTATTCATTCCTGGTCGAAGGTTTATTTCCCTATCTTTTTTTTTTTCCCCATCGTCAAAAAGGGCCTCACGAAATGAAAGAAATTAACACTCAGATTCCTATACTCACTCCCAGCTGAATAATATCGTCTGGCGTTAGCTGGAATACAGTACTATAGTTTTAGAGACTAGTTGTAGAGTAGTAGTAGTAGTAGTAGTAGTAGTAGTAGTAGTAGTAGTAGTAGTAGTAGTAGGAGGAGGAGGAGGAGGAGGAGGAGGAGTCACTGTTTTGTTGTTGTTGTTGCCCCAGGCTCATCTGAAATGTAAACCCAGTGGACTACAGGCTTAAACTGCCCCACTGCAGTCCACTATCCTCATTCCAGTGGACAGAGAATTGGTTGAGGGACGTTTGTAAAACCATGCAGATGAGCTACTTAGTTATATCGGTGCCACCACATGAAGGCGTCCCTCTGCAGCACCATGGCAGAGTCAATGGTAGTTTTATTAACACCCACGCTCCCATGACTCACTCCCGGTTGAACAAAATCGTCTGGTGAGACCTGAAATAAAATATATGATTGAGGGAGAAGCAAAGGGTTGAGAAAGAAAATGAAATCGGAATGGAAGAGACCGTAGAGTTTATTGCACGATTTATTTTTATTTTTTTTCCGGTACATGTATATTCAAAGTCCCTATTTATTACTAAGGCTCCTTTGGCTTATTTTCAGCTGAGTAAAACCGTCTACCTTTATCTGCAATGTAAGCACAAAAATTTTCTGCAGTGAAAAATTAGAGCTGTCTCGCGCATGGGAAAACTCATTACTTAACTCCTTACCAGGGTAATGTGATTAGTTATTATTATTATTATTATTATTATTATTATTAACACGGTAAGCAATTAATAATATTTCTCTGTTACTATCGTTTCAACTGTAAATCTGGTAGTTTTTTGTTATTCTATATGCAGTTTCACCTCTCTTAGAGAGAGAGAGAGAGAATAACTGATGAGCTCTAGATCAGCCGTGACATTTAGAAACAAGGAAAGGTCATCAAAGGTCAAACTCTATCTCTATCTTTCTCTATCTCACTCACCATCAGTACTTTTGAATGGAAGGCAGAGAAAGAGAGAGAGAGAGACAGTTGTATTCTCTCATTGATTCAATTCTCTTTCTCATTTTACTTTGTCAAGACGGAAGGGAAACAGAAAACACCTAAATGGACAGAGAGAGAGAGAGAGTTAACGGTCAAACTAGGAAGTGAGACTGATTAAAAGAGTGTTATCTACTCTCTCTCTCTCTCTCTCTCTCTCTCTCTTTCTCCGTTTTTGAACCAGCTGTCTATATCTCCATCCATCCATCAATTAACCTTCCATCGTGACCCCTACTGCCTTAATGCAACTACGAAACCATCATCTCATTATGAACCTTGTACCTCAGGGAACGGGTTATCAAGTCTATGTCCAGAGTGACACATTAAAACATACATTCCACTATCCATCCACCCATGACACTGCATATCCATCCGCAACATCTGTCCAACGACCATCCATCCTGTAAACCATCCACCCTAGCATCTATCACTTCATCCACCCACCTTATAAAACCAACAATCCACCAATCCATCAACTCAACCAATCCTTAATCCATCCACCCAGCTCTTCATCCACAAATTCATTATTCGATCCACCTTAAACTCCACAACCATCCATCCATCCATCAGTTGTCATCCATATACCCATCCAAACGCTAATATAACCAACTATCCATCCATCTAGTTACTCATACACCCGATCAATCAGGTACCTAATATCCTACATCCATCCATCTATTCATCAGCCATCCATCCAACAACATCCATTCATTAATCAGCAGTCCAACCACCTATCCACCCATCTAACCATTCAACCAACTATATGATCATTTCATCCAAACAGCTATCCGTCCATCCAACCACCATCAATCATCCATTCAACCAAACTTGCATCAACCATCCATCTATCCAACCACCCATCAACCAGGCATCCAGTCAATCATTCATCCATCCATTTACCATCAACCATCCACCGACCAACCCTCCATCCAACCACCCACCCATTCAGTCATTTTACAATTCAACCAACAACCGACCATCCGTCCATAATACACAAATATCCCATCCATCGTCCATCCAGTCAGTCATTCCACAGTCCAACCATCTATTCACGCATCCCACAATCCAGTCACCCATCCATCTGTCCAAAGATCTGTCCATCCTTCATTCAGTCATCCAAACACCCATCCATTCTTTCATTTCACAATCCATCCATCCATCTAACCATCAATCATTCAATAATCCAAGCACCCATCCATCTGTTCAAAGATCTAACCATCCTTCATTCAATCATCCAAACAACTATCCATTCTTTCATTCCACTGTCCATCCATCCATCCAACCATCAATCATTCAATCATCCAACCACACATCCTTTCACTTAATCACTGCATCATCCAGTATCGAACCCACCAACCATCCGTCCAGTCAAGCCTCATCAACCAATCAATCCCCTATCAACTACTACCTCCCCCCCCCCCGCTGACCCTATATCTGAAGGGCAGTGACGTCATCAAGCCCCAGGACACTATAAGGTCAGGTTGCCTTTTCGGTCCTCTCATCATCTATCTGTTTATCGATCCTAATCTATGGCTACGCTTCCCCCACCTATCCTTAGCCTAGACATTCACTCCCGCAGCTCATTCCCGGTAGATCAGTGGCATAAGGCAATATTAAGGGTCGACGTCCTTTCCAGAGCACTTCCTCGTGATTAGCATTATGTTCAAGTCTTCCTGCGTCTCTCTCTCTCTCTCTCTCTCCCCATCCTTTCCACAGCACTTCTTCGTGACTAGCCTCATACTGTTGTCCTTTTGCAACTTACTTCCCGTGGTTCAGTGGCAGGCAAAGACAATACTATGGCTCAAAATCCCTTCACACTGCACTTCTTCGTGACTAGTATTATATTTTTGTCCTTTTTCGGCATGTTTAGTGGAGAAAACAATACTACGGTTCGACATAACTTCCACAGCATTTTTTCGAGACACTCTTCATAATCTTGTGTCAGTCGCTTGTTACAGACCAGCATTAAAGATAGAGAGATGGCAGTTTTGGGCCAAGTCAAGGTGGACGGAGTATAGTTATCTGGGTGGTGCTCTCTTACTCAGTCTACCTGGTACATCTATCTATCGGCTAGTGTAATCCTTTGACTGCAGGGATTTCACTCGACTGAACAAATCATCTGGTGTTAGTCTAAATACAATTACTTGTTGCACCCACTGCAGAAAAAAGGGTTAAGCTACTCGAGGGGAGTTTATTTATTTATAGAAGTTTCTGACTGCTAAACTTTCTGACAATCGCCTCAGTACAGTACACAGACACATCAACCTAGCTCAAGGGGTAAGGGGAAACAGTGTGCATCGAACCAGAGTCTATCTAAGAGGTGTAATGGAGAACGAGGATGGATACAGACCTCCTCATCCCAGCTAAGGAAGTTGTGTTTTTGGCTTTGTTTGCTTGACTGTTTCTGCATCTGACTCTTTGCAATACTGCTGAAAAACTATTGGATGAAACTGCATCGATAATGGAATAATGGCTGAGGACCAACGGATGAACAACTGATTAAATTTTGGCGAAAGTGTTCAAAGGTCAAGGTCAAGCGGGAGGGTGGTGCTGCCTCGGCGTAAGTAGGCGTTCTCTGAGTGTTCGTCTTATTGATATGTTCACTAAAACACGCATCCATAGTCTCTCTCTCTCTCTCTCTCTCTCTCTCTCTCTCTCTCTCTCTCTCTCTCTCTCTCTAATTACTAGCTAACGAGACCTTCACGTCCCTGTCTCTGCTTCCACAGTCACTTCTGGTGGTGAGGTTAGCGAGCACAAGAACCAATAATCCTCGCAGGCTCCTATGACTCACTCTCACTTGATAAAAATCGTCTGGAAAAGAACACCGGAATTCATCCGACCAAGGTCAGTTAATACACTCTCAATTTCCTATGACTCACTCTCAGCTGAATCAAATCGGCCAGTGTAAGCTTGAGGAGAATGATAAAAGAGTTGTTCGGACCATGAGAGAGTTAATTTGAGCATTATTACAACAGCCAGTGTGCACCAGGCTCTCTCACTGAAGATTACCACACACGGGATTCTTGTCCTTCAAATACAGAGCACATTATCCCAGAACACGATGCATAATACGTATATCTCAAACGACCTGACTATACATCAATTGTTCTCAATCTGTCTCGCCTGTACAGCACGTTGTATAAAGCCTAAAGCGACCCTGGTGCTTCTTTGTGAATTAAAACTGGCGAGAAAAGTATATGGAAAAAATGGAAAGACGATGATATGAGAAGAGAGAGAGAGAGAGAGAGAGAAATGGTGGAGAGGATCGAGAGCTGGGTGTGCTAAAGTGGCTTGGCTGGGCAGAGGGAATGAAAGATTGATAAAGAGGATGTACAGATCGGGACTGGAGGGAGAGACGGGCAGGGAGAGACAGAGATCGAGGTGGGGGAGTGGAGAGACAGCAGAAAGGGATAACCGCATTTACACTCTCTCTCGCGCTTAGGGTTGTTGTGTATGCTTCTTGGTTTATAGTCTTATCAATAGACGATTTTATTCAACAGACAGACCTCCAATAGTTGACGGGATTAATGAAGGCTATACCTAACCCTTTCATGGCGGTGCATTTCGTAGAATATAATTGTCTGAAACCTGCATGAATAAGCTAAAAGGTACGTCACCTGATTCAAGAGGCTAAAGGATCCCACCCATATTTTTGTGATCAGCAACTCTGCGTAAGTATTGTCAACGACTGTATTGTTTTTCGTATTTTTTCACTCTAATAGTCACGCTATTTTGACTAACATATGCCTGGTACGTGTATGGGTGACGACAAACGTATAAAGAAAATTAAATACAAATTAAGCATATGGGAGAATATAAACATTTCCCCCCGACCCGTACCAAACAAGTGTTTTGAGTTTGTGTATGATATTGCTTATTTATTTATCTGTCTACTTCACAACAAAGTTACAGCGAATACTGACGTGAAATATACGACCAAACTGACCAATCTCTGATAATAATTCACTTCTGTCGATGCCTGTTTATCGTAAGAACGTTTCTTGTATGAATACGATCCAGGAGTCTAAGAGTGAAGGGAGGGAGAGCCGAGTAGGAGGAGGATGGGTGGAGGGAGATAGATTCTGCGCCCGGATTCACAAGCAAATTTACAGAAACCACCCTCACGTAACTCTGATATTAATTTGCTGGGGGAACATAAGACAAGGGAAGTGCCTGGTCTCTCTCTCCTTTGTCCTTCCTACCAAGACAGAAGGTAGCTCACGATGCAATGGTTTTCCTCTCGCAACTAAGGTGTGCTTATTTGTTACAGAAACGTAATAAGAAAAATGTGGTGTAACATTTAGTTAACTAGTATATTAGTACTACTAACTACTAACTAGTATAATACTACAATAAGCATGATGTATAAACATTTAGTATACCTTGCTGAAGATAGCACGTGTGGAAACGCCTTTCTGGCGTAACTGAGTGACGTAATGCAAGATATAACGCAAAATAATAGTTGTTCTATAATTGAGAGAGTTAAGGTAGCCAGTTTAGTCTGCACCACTGATGAATGTAGAAATCAAATGTCTACAGGTGACTCAAGGCAATCAGGTCACTTGTCAAATTCCCCAGCCGAAAGACAGTCAGATCTGTGCAGGCAAGAGTCAGGGCAAGACCACGATCCTCCGCTTGTTATACCTCTGCCCTTATCAAACACCCATAGTAATTTCCATCATCAAACCACACCGGAGTACAAAAGGAGTGAAAGGGTAATGTATAGGGGAATAACATTCACTCATTTACTCATATAAGAAGGCGAGAGACATCGAAAGAGAGAACGAGGAAGATGTGATATAGAGGCAGAGGATGTTGGAGGAACGACTACAAGCACATCATAGTCGCGGCGCACGACTCTGAGGTTGTCATTATCGTACCCTGGCAACCTATCAGTCAAAACTGCGTCCGATTTTCTATCATATTATACACGAATCATATTATTATACATGAATATATTATACACGAATATTATTATAAACGAACACACTATACACGAATCACATGCGTCCCATATTATACACGAAATCGGATGCGCTGTTGAGGGGTAGGTTGACAGGGCACGATAATAACAACCTCAGAGTCGCGCACCGCGACTAGTCTCTAACATCAGGGTGACACGTCTCTAATGGGGTCCTGGTCGTTTCAGCCGTAAGTCGTTTAGGCTGTAACCTAACCTAACCTACCCAAACTTCACCAATGCCATCTTGATGAAGTTTGGTTACTCACGTGGCATTCGTTTATGCGTTGCGGGGACGGCTCAGTCTGCTGGCGTGAGCGTGGTTGGAGTATTTGGGGTAAGAAATAAACAAATGATGCAGGGTAGATATTGGTAACACTGGCTGAGCCGTCCCCACAACACACGAGCGATCGACCGGCGGAAAGTGAAGTGTTACACATGGACGAATCCATCTACACAACCTAATAAGCAGATCCATTAAACGGGCAGCTTTCATCTAATACAGACACGGTACGATTCTACACTTCTTACTCCTTTCGGCAGAAGAAAATCTAAGTTACAACAAGTATTCGATCTTAAATATCTTCGTAAATCCCACACCTTGACCTGTATTTACAAACCACTCCGGGGATGTGTTTTTTCAGTTATTCTTGCCACCACCGGGCGATTCTATTTATCTTATGAAGGATATCGCGTTGTACGGTCATTAATGATGCCTACAACTAACCCCTGGATCTCGAAAAGTCTAACTTGAGGTGAATAATATCGCCGACTCAAGCAGCTAACGCGAAAAAAAAGAATAATGGGATCGAAAGGATTAAAAACGTTCTTAAGCTGAAATTATGCAATGAAAAATTTGTTTATACTTTTCCCATTAGTCAAACAACCACCAAGCCCCTCACAAACCATCAGAATGAATATTAAAGAAAAAAATACGAAAAAAAAAAAAAAAATCTTGTACGAGTAAACTAATGTGAAGACCTGGTGACTGTGCACACTGGTTAATCCTTTTAGTCCGATTTTTCCCCAAACGTCCCAACGCCAGACGATTTTATTCAGCCTACGATGGATCTCTTGTAGCGAGAGAGATGATGAGGGCGATATCCAACACCTCCAGTTCGAAAAGAAAATCTCTCAAGGGCTGGCTAAAATCGTCCATACGTAACAAGAGTATGATGAAAAATACGAGATGGGACTGCAGTTGTTCAGATGCTTCACAAATACGAACCCTGAACCACTGACCAAGACTACACTATAAAAAAAATCCGAGGACATATTAATTTTTGTTCTTGCTACCTCCAGACATTTTTGACAGATTTTTCAAACTGGAGAGGTTGGACAGAGCTTCATATTACCCCGACACTACAAGAGATTCCCCTAACTGTGACTACATTCGTCTCGGGACAGCAGAAATAAACTACCAAAATCCGTCACCAGAGTGCGTTACACCTTCCTTCTGATAAATGTTTTTTTTAGTTCCCTCTCGCGGCCTGCATGCGATTCTACACTGTTTTGTGGCTACAGCTGGTTGTGAAGGTGTTTATGAAGATAATTTACCCCTCCCCCCTCCTCCATGTGTCAAATTCTAGTCCTAAGCTCAAAAAAGTAGCCTGAATGTGTTAAAAAATAACAATAAACATTACGTCAGAAGATTGCAGGGGTTAACCAAGGGCCAGATGATGTAACATGCGTATGATCAGTGGCCAAACATGACTTGCTAATGTCAGACTGGTTAGTGTGGTGACTTCTGAAGTACTGGATAATTATTCCTGCAATCTGCTTAACTCACACAATGCACTGCCGTCAAGGGCATTTGTTTTCGCTTGCGCAGTCGAGGGAAGTATTTTATATTTTACTTTTGCAATCACCAGACGGCTTCCTTCATATCAGAGTTGACTTTACTAAATGAAACTTAAGTCTTCACTAATCCAGTCACTACTAAAGGTCGCTTCTACGTTGAATAAAGTCGTTTAGCGGTACCCTGATGAAAATGGAAAATGGGTCACTATACTGAAAGGGATACATATTTCAAATACGCCAAAGCTGTGCACTCGACATAACTCCGAAAAACTGAACTACAGAGAAAAACAACGTAAAATACAAGCCGGTGAGACACATCAAGAAGAACCCTTGGCGAAGGTAACTTCATTCAGCCCAAGAACGATAATTATTCCTGTAATCTGTTTAACTCACACAATGCACTGCCGTCAAGGTCATCTGTTTTCGCTTGCGCAGTCGAGGGAAGTATTTTATATTTTACTTTTGCAATCACCAGACGGCTTCCTTCATATCAGAGTTGACTTTACTAAATAAAACTTAAGTCTTCACTAATCCAGTCACTACTAAAGGTCGCTTCTACGTTGAATAAAGTCGTTTAGCGGTACCCTGATGAAAATGGAAAATGGGTCACTATACTGAAAGGGATTTCTAAATTCGACCTAAGAAAGACCTCTACTAGGAACAGGGTCGATGATGGCTACATGGAATCGGTATAATTCTCTCCTATGCTGAATAAAATCGTCTGGAGACACAAGGCTAAAATAACATGTCGGAGTTACTACACTGTAGGCCAACAGACGCACCAAGGTCGAACTATAAACAACTTGGGAGAAATCACCAAAACTAACACAACATAGAACATTTATAACCATCTAATGACGCATCACACCTGCACGGCATCAGTAATGAGCAGGGCGCTGGTGTTAACATTCCCGTCCTTGAGAACCACTATCTCTACAAATACTGATACTTTCGTCCAATTCTACCAACCAATTTTAACAGTTTTTGCATTTCATTGAGTGCATCTTTACTGTTGTATAATATATTCACACCAAAAATAATCTTATATACTTTATTATTTGTCAATAGCCTGATAGTGTGATTTCCCAGCAGCACTGACAATTACCAAAATTTTTATTCATGCCCTCAAAATACCCATTCAAAAGCTGGCATAATTATAAAAAGTAAGGTGTGCAACGACTTCGCACGGTATACAGACATTACAAAAAATGGCTACTGATAAGAAACAAAAAGAATGTTATTTTATAGTATTCCTCTTCTGTGTCACTTTTTTTCTGCTGTATATTATAACACTGTTTGGTTACTAAAAACACGAGACTCATCGCACGTCACTGCTGAAATTGTTGTTACATCTGGCTACAAGTGTTCTGTCTGCTGTGATATTAATCCTGGAGGAGGTGGCCACGAATAGATCGCCTCTGCGTTGTCATGTCTACCACCATCAAGTAGTTCTCCCTCCATTTCTCACTACTGTCATGCATATACTTCTCCATCCCGTCCCTTCACGACATCCTTGGTCTCCCTCTCTCCACTCTCTCCCTCCACCTACTCACTACTGGTCAGTCTCCCACCTTCCTCTAGCTGCACGTGACCAAATCATCTAACTCCTAACTCTATCCAGCACATCCACATAACACAAAACTCCTAAACTCCACAAACCACATGAAAATAAATATAAAAATGACTATTCCGTCTCATCTCCTTATCCCAGCCTAGATAAGACTAACAACTTTTACCATCCTTGCCAATTGTGTAACAGTCGTGTTCTAAGCGGCTCTGAAGCTTTCTTAATACCTCTCCATCAGCGATTTATTCTATAGATTGCACCTCGATGTCCTCTCATATGTTACTGATGCGAACTACGTCGACGGTTAAGCGATTTGGTAACACACACGAGAATGTTCTGGGACAATATCCAGATTAATCACTTGGGAAAGGTGCTACGAATCCCCCTTCCCCCCTGCCACCTAGAATAAGGCACTAGTTGTTGTTGTTATTACTACTGTTGTTGTTGTGGCCCTTAGCTCATTACAAACGTGAACCCAGTGGACTGAGGCTTAACCTCCAGTCCACCATCTTCCTTTCGTGAGACACTGTAATGGTTGAGGGACTTTTATACAACCAGGTCGTCGAGCCGCCCGGTAATATCAATGCCACCACATGAAGGCGTCCCTCTCCTGCACCAATACGACCCTAAATACTAGTAATAACACTGAATTACCGTTAACACAAACTTTGTACTCACCGCTACGCAGCAGCCAGGGATACACATCCAACACTCACCTGCAAAAAACACAAGAAAAATGAGTTGGTTTTAATGTAAATCAAATATACTCAAGCATAAAATATTAATAAACATGAGTCAACAAATATAAATAACTGAATATATGACAGCTAAGCAGAATTCCAGCCATTTGCTAATTTCAAGCCCTACACTACTGAATATTTAAGCAAAAAATATAAGAGTGGAGAGTGGGAGGAAGAGGAGGGAAAGGGAGGAGAAAAGCGAGTGAGGGAATGAAGGGGGAGAAGAATATAAACGCTGGAAGCAAACGGTCATACGAGGCAGACTGTTACAAGAAAGGCTATGACTGTGATATTTATTTTATTGGCCTAAGGATATGACAGCAAAGCAAGAATACTCCTTTCAGCCACCAATTCCTACAGCAGAAGTCGGAAGAAAACATGAGTCAGACCACCACTAAGAGCAAAAGAAATGTCATAGAATTTTTACTGGAAAGGATGAAGGGATTACATATTATAGTCTGCACTCCCTTCACCTAAAAGAAAAAGTAAAGTCACACTGATGAATGTGGACTGGATGGTAAGAAGCATGTCATATTTTTGTACCATTCTACCGTGAACACGTGTAGCAGAATGAAACGCTACATTCTTATCCATGTAATATTCAGATGGCAGAACCGTATCAATGTTAACCACAGTGCAAGACTACTGACTCCTTATGCTTACAACTCGATTGAAGAAATGCTTTGCTTTACCTGACTAGACACATTTCCCATACAAGATGCTGCTGCTGCTGATGATGATGATGATGTGACTTGCCTGTTGCGATGTATATATATCAAATGCCATTCTTTGACATTTACGTATTCCTGAATCATATCCCATTTAATATACACTGTATAAAGTTAGCCCTCTGAATTCGGCAACACATTTTTCTAGTTTGTGCTGGCTATAACAAGACCATTCAAATCAAGTTAAGAAAATTGGAACGGGAGAGAATAAACTTATGCTTACTAACTCCTTCATCACCACTTACTAAAATTACTTGAGTGTTTTGTGAGGAATAAAAAAAAACAGATAATTGGATTCACAAACACCCTCTCCTAAGTTACGTTTTTATTTGTAGGAAAAACACAAGGCATCTGTACGCTCTCTTAAGCTGGTTCTTGAATAACAGAGAGAGAGAGAGAGAGAGAGAGAATCATGACAATTTTCCTCGTCACTATTGTGTGTGTGTGTGTGTGTGTGTGTGTGTGTGTGTGTGTGTGTGTGTGTGTGTGTGTGTGTGTGTGTGTGTGTGTGTGTGTGTGTGTGTGTGTGTGTGTGTGTGTGTGTGTGTGTGTGTGTGTGTGTGTGTGTGTGTGTTTTCCAGGAAGAACAAAGGACACAGGAAAATTCTATACCTTCCCCGTCATCCCCACAGAAATAAATCACAGCTGACAGGTGTAAGGTAGGGTAACCTGAAATTCCGAACCTTTTCATGCGAGATAATTGAGACAGATGGACAGAAGAACGCTTCCCCCCCCCCCCAGTAATTTAGGTGTTTGAGATTTTAACAGCGCCAACACAGACACAAAAGACATAACAGCTGAATATTCTCACCTTTTTATGACTCACTCCCAGGTGGATCAATTGTGTAAAGTTACCTGGAGCTGCCTGGATTAATTTATAGAAGATGTGACTATGAGAAGGCTAATACCGTCCCCATTAACCTTCTCATGGCCGGGACAACTCCAGCATTCTGTTGAGAGTTCGTCCAAGAAGACTGAGTGCTAATCCCTTCACAGCCACCTGCCTCTCACTCTGCTGAATGAAATCGTCCAGCTGTAACACTGATAAAAAGGGACTGAGGGGGTAAGGCGAGAAGTTTCCACCCCTTTGACTACTTTAATTTCTCCACGCTGAACAAAATCAAAATCGTCTTGGGGCAACCTCAGGGAAATTATTTGCTGGGTCCGTAGAAGACGAAGGGGTTAAGTCCTCCCCTCCAACGACGTGCTTTGAAATAAGAATAAGTCTGGCAGCAATGATTTTTCTGAACTTTGGGTGATGGGGTTAGTAGTAAAGGGGCACATCAAGTCTACAGTATATATAATTTTTTAACCACTCCAGTTCAATAACCCTCCCGTAAGGTGGGTAAAATCGTCTACAGAGAGTCATAGTAAACTTTAAAACGCCCCATCTGAACAGGGCTAACCACTGCACACCAATTATGCATTTTTCACTATTCTTGCTACCTCCAGACGATTTTCTTCGACTTGGGAGAGACTTTGTGAAAAGGAGTAACTGAAGGCTGATATAAATTCGCAGGAACGAAATAGACTGCATACTACACCATCGGACTGAAGGGGTTATTTGCGTTGCCCTGTACACGTGTCTGATTCAGTTCATAATTCTCTCTCTCTCTCTCTCTCTCTCTCTCTCTCTCTCTCTCTCTCTCTCTCTCTCTCTCTCTCTGTTTTAACCCCTTCATTCCGATTATTTATCATTTATTTTCTTCCTTCAGACGATTTTAACTGATCTAAAAGAGCTCCCTGTCTGAGAACAAGTTAATATCTAATCTCTTAATAAGTAAATCAACAAATAAATAACTAAATAAATCTCCTAAGTAAATAGAAAATTGTGTGAAAGAAAACAGGACAAAGCAAAAGGTGCGTCATAGTTGTAATGTAGTTAATCTCTCCCTCTCATTTCCGTGGTGGTGGACGACTTCGCTGACTGACCACCTCCATAAATATTACCTTTGCCGCATAAGTACGAAAAAGATGAAAAAATAAATAAATAATCACTTCCCTCCGACGACGAACTTTGCAGTATATTTAGGTATTGCTGTCACTGGACATTATTATTCAGTTCCATTTTCTTTTTTTATTCTTGTAAGTGGAGTTATATATAGCTTCCTCTAACCCATCCACAACTACAGGTGTGTCCCAAGAAAAAAACATAAAAGGTAAATAAAATAAATACGTCATGGGAGCGTACGGGATAACAGTACTAATGACAGCCATTCGTATCAGTACCAGACTAACAGCTTCAGCAGTCACACTAATACCTGGTAGGAAAAGTAATATTGAGATGCTCAGCTAGTTTGCTACACCTTCCTGATAATATGCAGTATACACAACAAGTGCTGGTACAGTATACCTACTATACATATACTTCCTCGTTATACCTCTGTGATGTAATCTTGATGTACGTATATATATATATATATATATATATATATATATATATATATATATATATATATATATATATATAAGCCTATGTGGTACAGTGGTAGAGTATGCGTTTCGTACACGGGTGAACCAGGGTTCGAGCCCCGCCAGGGTAATAAACTTTGGGAGTGTTCACCCGGCCACATACAGCATTCGCGGACACAAGGGGTGCTGTGGTTGAACCAGAGTCGCTTACTATAAAGTATGCTTGCACCCAGTCGGCTTGCGCGGGCCGATTACACTTGGTTCACATACTACACACACATCCAAAGCCACTACAACACTACAGTTACATTTACAAGCACTTCTCACCCTACATACAATCTATACCAGACAGCTTAAGCCACTTGGTTGAGATACATTGGCTGTATCGTCCCGACTTCGGTCGAGATAGGCCGGTCCTGCAGTGGATACTCAAACGGCTGATGATGATGTTTTATACATATATATATATATATATATATATATATATATATATATATATATATATATATATATAATCAATGTATACTACTCACAAGCACACAGGTAGTCTGTTATTACTGGCTGAAAACCGAAGCCCTTCGAGACGTCGGGAAGGGGAGAGGGGCGAAGGTGAGAGGGGAAAGGGAGGAAGAGTGGGGACAAGAGAGAACGAAAAGATAGCAGAAAAAATACAGAAAGAATATCACAAAAAGCAAGAGGCAGGACAAGAAAAGAAGTAAATTAGAGGGGGAGGAGGAGGGGAAGGTAGGATAAAAGAAGAACCAGAAATATGGGAGAAAGGTTATGAGAAGAGAGAGAATATTGCAGCACAGAAGAAAGGAGAAAAAGAAATACAAGATAAAAAAGAAAAGGATGAAAGACCTGAAGCAAAGATTAGAAATATATACGAGGAGGTAAAAGTGAAAAAGTGTGCAAGGGCGAGGATGCAGAAAAGGGAGAGAGAGAGAGAGAGAGAGAGAGAGAGAGTAGGAAGACGATCCAAGATAAAGCACACTCTCTCTCTCCTCTCCTCCTCCACCTCCCTTCCTTCCCTCGATGCCCTAGTTTGCATGCTTCCCAAATCTCGCCCTTACATCCACCAGTCCCTAAGGTCGAATTTCCCTTACCTTGCCCAGCTCACCTGAGATACGTGTGCTTGTGGTCTGATTTTCAAGGGATACTCGGCCTTGGGAACCCCGTCTCTAAGGGTCAAAATGGCTGTCTCCACGCAAGACCCCGGGCGATTCTGATCTACATTGACAATTCTCTTAGGTCTAGAGTTTATTATAAGGTCAATTTTCAGGCGTTTTTGACCCTTATTAACATATAGTTTTAGACGGATATTCGCCTGAGCTTCTTTTGACCTATAAAGACTCTGACCCAAATTACAGCATCCTTAACTGCCTCACCCTCTTTATGTATTCCCAAATTATAGCATCTTAACTGCCTCACCCTCTTTACGTATTCCCAAATTATAGCATCTTAACTGCCTCACCCTCTACATGTATTCCAAAATTATAGCATCTTAACTGCTTCACCCTCTTTATGTATTCCCAAATTATAGCATCTTAACTGCTTCACCCTCTACATGTATTCCAAAATTATAGCATCTTAACTGCTTCACCCTCTACATGTATTCCAAAATTATTGCATCCTTTACTCCCTCACTCTCTTTACGTATTTTTCGTCTTCATCAATCAACAGACGATTTTATTCAGCTTAGTAGGTTCCCTGGTTGACAGGAAGATATGGAAGATTACATCGAATCCATCCTGTTTTCAAAGCCTAACATTAAGTAAATAAAATCGTCTGGAGATAACAGGAGACAACAGAATACGTCACCAGGTCCAGAATATTAACCCCTGCAATCTGACGCCTAACTCCTGCAATCTGATGCCTAACCCCTGCCATCTGACGCCTAACCCCTGCCATCTGACGCCTAACCCCTACAATCTGACGCCTAACCCCTACAATCTGACGCCTAACCCCTACAATCTGACGCCTAACCCCTACAATCTGACGCCTAACCCCTACAATCTGACGCCTAACCCCTACAATCTGACGCCTAAACCCTGCAATCTGACGCCGTATGCTTTAATTTTATTCAGGCTGCCTCAAGATCATTCACTTCAGTTTAGTACAAACTTTTCTGAGGACGCAGATAAAAAAAAAAAAGTCAGTCCCTTCACTATAATGGGTCTGTAGTCATCTGAGGGAACCGGGTCACTCGAACTTGAGTACTTAGTTATGGCTGCGTAAAATTTATGAGTCTAAGCTATAAGGTAGGTATGAGTCTCCTTGCTTACTCGTCAAATTTATCCTCTAATCTACATCTGGCCATGAACTGAACTGAAAGAGGTTAGGGATCTCCGTCTGAAAGGTGAATAAAATCGTTCTATAACATCGTCTGGTGATGGCGTGTTTAAAATGATAAATTAATCCGACTCTGGGTGTTATGCCTACTAAAACTCCATCTTAACCTGTAGTATTGGTTCAGCTGTTCGATTAATATAGCCTTTATTATTATTCGCTGAGAGGACGTATTTTTCACTGTACTCTTGCTCCAGACGATTTTATAAAGCTTAGGAGAGACTCTTTGAATGGAGGGGTTAGATATGGTCTTCAGTATGCCCTTCATTACAAGAGATTATTCCCAACTTGCATAAAATTTTCTCTTGATGCACTGAGTAAAATAAAATATTCGTCATCGTAGTGAGGGGCTAATAATCAGTGACTCTCTCTCTCTCTCTCTCTCTCTCTCTCTCTCTCATCGAAGTGCTCTTTACCAAATAACTGAAAAATCATGTCACATATTATCAATCAGTTTATTACTACGCAAAATAGTCTTTAATCCATTCAGTCCAATGACGTATGACTCCTATTCTTGAAGTCCCCAGGCGAATTTATTTACTATGGGAGAGAGATTTAGAGGCTGAAGTGTTACATAGAGCCATAGATGACCTTACTACTCGAATAAAACCGCTGAATAAAACTGCCTGAAGATACCTTGAATGAGCTTTAAAAAAAAAAAAAAAAAAAAAAAAAAAAAATCACCGGAGTAAAAAGGTTAAGATTGTACAGTCCATAAAAAAATAGAAAATAAAAAAATAAGGTTCATTCAGGTGACCGATTGAGCGTTGTTGCTGCTAGTGCTTATCCTTTGGCAAATATTTCTTAATGGAAGGTGTAATTTGGTCGCATGTGTTGTTTAAATTCCCTTCTTCATGGCTGACCGATACAAACAGCAGACATACAGAATCACGAGGAGTTACTGATGAATATTATCCAAACGCTTCGTGCACTGTTTCAAAATGTAGAGGCAGAAAAGTCCAGACACTGTTATTAATCAAGTGCAAACATACCGATTTTTTGTAACTTATCGTAATCCATATGATGCATGCCAAATCTCATCCGTCATTTTGCTTGCTTAAACTACTCAGATTATCCCACCTCAAATTGCTCGCAGCCTAGAACACCCTAATCCCGAAATTGCTTGCAGGTCGGGGCGGTACCAGGTCGCATGCTACTCTCATCCCAATGCACCGAGGGCACTGGGAGCAAGTTGGTATGCAGGGCCTCCACACGGGGATGGGACGGGTTGTATGTATGTATGAGAGCATGCATGATTGAGTGTGTGTGTGTGTGTGTGTGTGTGTGTGTGTGTGTGTGTGTGTGTGTGTGTGTGTGTGTGTGTGTGTGTGTGTGTGTGTGTGTGTCAATCTCTCCGCCCGGCTGTCTGTTTGGAAATGTGTTTATGCGTGTGTGGGTGTGCATGTGTATGGTGGATGTCTGTGCATTATGAGGAATATACATGTCTATTTCTCCATAGTCGATATCTTGAGGGCTGGTGCAGGTGATGGGAAAGCTGTAAGTGTAGCTGAAGGCGTAACTCACAGTACTTCTAGCTATAACTGCAGGTTCAGCTTTGGGTGCACAGGTAGGCATGCTTTAGGTGTAGGTATATGTGAAGGTGGGGGTGGGATCGCAGGTGGTGGTGTAGATGGTAAAGATGTAGATGGTGGTGATGGTGGCAGTGTACGTGTATGTGGTGGGCATGTGGTGGCGTAGGTGTAGGCTATGTGGAGGTGTAGGTGTGTATGGTGGTGTGGGTGGTAATGTAGGTGTAGACGGTGGCAAAGGTATAGCAGTAAATGGTTGTGTAGGTATACTTCTGAAGATGTTTTGAGAAATACATAAAACTTCGTCAATCCTGTCTCACTGTTCGTAGTAAGTGCATTATGTATTCTGTATAAATTTGCAGGTGTACATTATATATTTATTTATTTATGTCATTCGCAGGCGCAAAATATACATACATGCAGAGAGAGGCGTGTCGCGTGTGTAAGAATGACTGGAGACGTTGTGTGTGTGTGTGTGTGTGTGTGTGTGTGTGTGTGTGTGTGTGTGTGTGTGTGTGTGTGTGTGTGTGTGTGTGTGTGTGTGTGTGTGTGTGTGAGGTGGTGTATGAATGGGACCATCTTGCCGTGACTCTCAGAATGAATACTCTCTCTCTCTCTCTCTCTCTCTCTCTCTCTCTCTCTCTCTCTCTCTCTCTCTCTCTCACAGGGGACGTATGATATATGTTAAATAGGATTTCCAAATACGAGATGCAAGTGCATCGACGTTGGTTAAAAAATGTAGTTTAATTTGTTATAAAGTGAGAGAGAGAGAGAGAGAGAGAGAGAGAGGAGACTATGTGAGTGAAAACATGGATGGTGCGAGACAGAGAGTACTGCAAGAATGAGTGAGAGCGTCCGTAATAGTGTGAACCCGAGTGAGAGACTACTGTGAGTGTGTGAAGTATGTGTGAGTGTGTGTGTGTGTGTGTGTGTGTGTGTGTGTGTGTGTGTGTGTGTGTGTGTGTGTGTGTGAGAGAGAGAGAGAGTAGGTGAGTGGCAGACGGTAGGGGTGCAAGAGTGAGTGGGTGAGTGAGAAACATTAAGGGTGCGAGACAGAGAGAGATAAGGGTGTGAGGGACAGTAAGGGTGAGAGTGTGCCAGAAAGTAAGGGTGCGAATGTAAGAGACAGAAAGGGTGTGACGGTGAGTGACAAACAGAAGTGTGAGACATTAAGAATGCAAGAATGGGTGAGAGAGAGAGAGAGAGAGAGCGCTCCGGGGACCTGTCAATACAAGCCACACACACACACACAAACACACACACACACACACACACACACACACACACACACAAACACACGCACGCACACGCATGCACGCACACACACACCATGACCTTGGGGTGACAGCTCCCCCAATTTACCATCCCTGACCCCCCTCCCTCCGCGTACACACACACACAATCCCAACTACAACTACAACAGTTACTACTCTAATAATACAATTACAACTGCAACAACTAAAACTAAAATTACAACTACAACGATTACAACTTATATTACACTACAATTCCAACTAAACTTTGAGCTTCAGTTACTGCTATAATTACTACTACTCATAAACATGCAATAACCAGTACAAAGAGCTCAGACAGCTCATACGTCCGCCAACGCCAGTATGTTATGATTTACTGCTGCAATTCCCTTTCCTACCAGACGAATACTTTTCTGGTCTCACATAGTCAGTTAATTCTACGGTCCAAGTCTGCCTTACCTCAAAATTTCAGAGAGCGCATACCTCTACCAACGCTAGAAAATTTATGGTTTATTCCTGCATCCGGGATCGGAGCCGCCTCAAAATATAATAAATTCTTCCTTGACCCACTGCCCACCTTTCCACCGTATTTCAATAATGTCCGATAAAAACTAATTGGAATATCTTACACACAGGCATATGTAACTTTCATCCTGCTTCATTGGAGATAACTACAATGAAGCATAAATCCACAACACTTTTTCCTTACTTCCAAATACTGAATCAATAATATGGAGATGTGTGTAAGATGTACTCTCCAAAGAAAGTCAATCGTGTATGAAAGAAAACAAAACAGAGATAAAAGTACACAGGTTATGCAACAACAACAAAGACGACGATGGCAATAACAAAACGAAGAGAAGCAAAGAAGAAAGTACAACGAAACGACACCGGGAGTAACAATAGTAGTAGTAACATCAACAGAACAGCAAATCACGATTTAAAAAAAAAAAAAAAAAAAAAAAAAAAAAAAAAAGTTGCTACGCAGAAAACGTCACAATAACAACATCTACAACAAGAAGTCCAACCAACGTCACAATAATAACCCACACCAACAGCCACTTCACAATAACAACAAAAGGTACTACAGGGGAAAAAAAAAAAAAAAAAAAAAGCAACACCAGCAGCAACAATAACAAAAACAGTACCAGTCAGAACAGCAAGAGCCAAAACAATGTCAAAACAACAATCACAATAGCCATAACAAAAACAACAATATGAACAAAAGCGTCACAACACCGTCACAATAACAGCCACAACAACGTCACAATAACTTGAGAACAACACACAATAACAAGTCACAATAAAGCAACAACATCGTCACAATAATAACATACAAAAGAATTCACAATAACACTTCCCACAACTACAAGTCACAATAACAACCAAAAAATAACAACAATCACAGCAACCACCAAACAACCACAGTAACAATAACCACAAAACCAACAACCACAATATCAACCACAATAATATAATAACTACACTAACCACAGTAACAACAATCACAATAAAAATAACCACAATACCAATAACCACAAAAACAACAACCACAATAAGAACCCAAATAAAAACCACAACCACAATTACTACAATAACATCCACAGTAACAACAATCACAGCAACCACCATACAACCACAATAACAATAACCACAAAAACAACAACCACAATATCAACCACAACCAAAAAAATAACAACCACAACGGTAACAACCACAGTAACAACCACAATAACAATAATCGCAATCACAACAACCACAATATCAACAATCACAATCACAACCACAATAAGAATCACAATAACAACCACAACACGAACCACAATAACAAGTACCACAATAACAAAAACCACAATAACCACATAACCTCCAAAACAACAGCCGCAACAACCTCCACACCAACACTGCATACAAGGACACAAAAATATCACTGCAATTTCCCATGAACACAGTAACAGCATCATCGTAAACAACAACAACAGCAAAAACAATGAAAATCTGCACAGTTTATGAATCACATCTCAAAGTGCAAATAATAACGCGACCGAGAAATTAGACAGACATAGATAGACAGACTGACAGATTTAATTTCACTGGTGATAATGAGGCAAAAATCTACCTGTCACCATCCACTATACTATGGATCATCTGTTAACGATTATTTACATTGTTCTCAGTAAAAATGAAGCAATGCACAGTACACAGGTTGGTAACACGAGGTAAATATTAAAAACTTCTCCCATTACATCCACTGAAATTTATATATCTTTTACTCCATACACGTCGCTGATCTGACATACGTTCATAGAATACTAATGGCTCTGAATTTTCTCAGGAACACCTCCTTAAATACGTACGCCAACTCCTGGAACAACCTGTGTGTGTGTGTGTGTGTGTGTGTGTGTGTGTGTGTGTGTGTGTGTGTGTGTGTGTGTGTGTGTGTGTGTGTGTGTGTGTGTGTGTGTGTGTGTGTGTGTGTGTGTGTGCGCGCGCGCGTGCGCAACAATTATTCAACAGATTTTAAAATGTCGCCGAAAAAAATATCGCTAATATTAAACGAAATACGAGGAAACCGTAGTACCATCAGTCTCTTTTTATATAAACTTTTTATAATTATAGACACTCTATTAATACCCTGACTGAACAATTTTTATGTGGACAGGTCTGGAATATACGCAAATGTGCAACTTCAATGAGCTTTGTTATTTTCTGTAGTAGATAGGTAGAATGATACAGAACAGACAGATGATACAGAATGATACAGGGAAGACATCAATATATTAGACAGACTGATACAGAACAGACAGATGATACAGAATGATACAGGGAAGACATCAATATATTAGACAGACTGATAGAGATACAGACAGATCAATAGGCACACCGATACAGATATACCAAGAGACAGACAGACAGATACAGACAAATGAACAGATAAACAGAAATGTAGACGGACAGTACAGGCGTGCTGAGACAGACAGACAAAAAGAAATAGATAGATCGATAGACAGACAGACAGATAAACAAAAAATACCAGAAAACGAGATAAGCAGACAAAAGAAACGACACATAAAGATAAAATACCAAAACACGAGATAAGCAGACAAAAGAAACAGCAGATCAGACGAAGTAACCAGAGATAAACTAAACTCCTGTCACTTTAACTTGGCCTAATATCACCATCCCACCCTTAATGCTAAGCCGGAACAAGAGACTAACCCTTTCCACCCCAGGACGGTTTTTGCACTTTATTTCTATTCCCAGATGGTTTTATTCTCGATATTACCCAACTCTAGTCCTGAGGCGGCTGATTTATTCTCTATCTAACTTTACCTCAAACTCTTCTGTGAACTGAATAAAATCGTCTAAGTAGCAAGAATATAGTGGAAAAGAATGTGGTCAGCTTGAGAGAGACTAGCACTAGAATGTGGTGCTAGTCACGAATAAGTGCTGTGAAAGCGATGTAGACTATCTTTTTCTGTCACTGGGCTACGGAAATTAAGCTGTGAAAGAAGGCAGATCTCCACCAAGCTAACCTCTTCAAGACGGTGATGTGTATTTCTCTTACACTCTCGCTCTCCCTAAACGATTTTACATTATGCTATTTCGATCTAGAGGAGTTAAAATTAGCCGTCAGTAATCCTTATAAGAGACCCTTCTGAAGTTAATATAATCGTCTACATGGAACAAGAACAAAAAACTGTATGTCATACGATTAAAAGTGATTAAGATGGACGAAGCAAGAGTTGGATTCTTTGAGGCTCACAGCAACTCTTCTTTTGTCATTGTTTTGCATATTAAGGCCTGGCATTCACTTGAGTATTGATTTATCGCTATAATACTCACATAGCTTGCCATGATGTCTTGCAAGGGGTTACTGAAATGTAATTTGCAGAATAAACTGGTCAGGAAGAGGCATGACGTGATCTCCAAAGCCGCTTAGTATTCCACCCAGGCAGTTAACTTTCTACCTAATCCTTTGTGTGTGTGTGTGTGTGTGTGTGTGTGTGTGTGTGTGTGTGTGTGTGTGTGTGTGTGTGTGTGTGTGTGTGTGTGTGTGTGTGTGTGTGTGTGTGTGTGTGAGAGAGAGAGAGAGAGAGAGACCCTTTTTTTCTTTTTCTTTATCATTCTTCCTAACTACAACTCGTTTTAATCAACATAATCCTTTCAGTACGAGGACTTTCCTGTTTTATTTCTGCAGGAATCATTAGTGTCCTCGTAGTGATCAGTTAGAAGGCGGCATCTAGTCCCCCCCCCCCCTCCCCGCAGCTCAAAAAGTACCTCCTCAAGTTGAAGACAATCGCTAGGACACCAACCTCTGTATTCTGGCCGTTTAAGGACAGCCCCTAACACCTCTTCCTAAGCGATGTATTTCCGGACACGGCTGGTTAATAGCAATTTAGATATGCTTATTTATGCTGAGTAAGGAGTAATAAGCAAAATAAATAAGTTAAGAAGAGGTGTTAGGGAGTTTCCTTTTGAGAATACGGGGCCATGAAAGCAGGTAGGGATCATCGTTGCCAAGACACACGGCCTTATTCTATATGGAGATCTCGTAAAACTTTTTCCTTAGCGACTTACTCCGCACATGGCACCTCAGTATCCTCTTGTGTGTTACTGATGCAAACCATATATCAATAATGTATAAGTGAAGTTTAAGGCATAATAAGCAAAACATATCGCTAGGGAAAAGGTGTTACGAAGCCTCCTACGGCCCCTAGAATACGAACAAGAGTCATATTGAAAAAACACTCTCCATTAACCCCTTTCAATGTAATGACGCCCTTTTTAATTGTAATCTCGTTGGTTCATAAACGGTTACAGTATAATGACCCTCTCAGTACGATTAACATTTTTATACCATATGTTTTGCCTTTTATACACGATTATAATCATCTTACGAGAGACTATGAACTGGAAGGGTTGGATAGTCGTCATCGGCCCACTGAAACAAGGGGATTTCCTTAAGTTGATAAGTCGACACTACTGTTCTCTCTTACCTCACTCCCCTCCCCTCACGCTTCCCGACCCCATTCCTACCCCTAACCCCACTGCCTTCCCCTCTCTCCCTTCACCCTGTCTTCCTCTTTCCCTTCCTCTTTTCCCCTTCCTTTCCTCCACCTAACCCCGTTGCTTCCCTTCCTCCCTCCCTTCCCTCTCCCCATCCTCCCCCCTCCCCACCCTCAATCTGTTCCTCACCTCGCTAGATAATGCTGCATCTCCGTTTATTTCTGAAAACTGTCCAAGCCAGGCCAAAACTGCTTCATTTTCTAAATAAACAGCTTTGCATATATAGATATCAATTTTCTATTTGTACAGACACGAACAAAAATCCCCTTACCGTTCGACTGAGTTTTTTATTTTCATGTCTAGGACAAGACGTATTATACTAAATAATTATCAATAGACAGAGAAGTATACCAGTTCTCAGTTTACGAAAATCAGCCAACAGTAAAAACTGAAAAGCGGAAAAGGTGAAACATTAGACGACCGTTTGTCTTTAATCCTATGGTGGTGGTGATGATGAAGACAAATACGATTCATGACACTGTAAAATCAAGACAATAGAGTTCATTACCCTCCCTTGAACGTCGTCACGGCAAACAGGCCAACTTATGCGTCAGATTAAAGCGAGTCAAGATGATAGACTCAGCCTCCCTGATAACATTATGTAACCTGGCACACATACCGGCACATACCTCCACCACCACCACATCGCCACCCACATCTTGCCAATGTGCTCTCGGAACCACATTTATGTCATGTTTATTGGTGCTGGAGATCTGTACGGTGTGTGTGTGTGTGTGTGTGTGTGTGTGTGTGTGTGTGTGTGTGTGTGTGTGTGTGTGTGTGTGTGTGTGTGTGTGTGTGTGTGTGTGTGTGTGTGTGTGTGTGTGTGTGTGTGTGTGTGTGTGTGTGTGTGTGTGTGTGTGTGTGTGTGTGTGTGTGTGTGTGTGTGTGTGTGTGTGTGTGTGTGTGTGTGTGTGTGTGTGTGTGTGTGTGTGTGTGTGTGTGTGTGTGTGTGTGTGTGTGTGTGTGTGTGTGTGTGTGTGTGTGTGTGTGTGTGTGTGTGTGTGTGTGTGTGTGTGTGTGTGTGTGTGTGTGTGTGTGTGTGTGTGTGTGTGTGTGTGTGTGTGTGTGTGTGTGTGTGTGTGTGTGTGTGTGTGTGTGTGTGTGTGTGTGTGTGTGTGTGTGTGTGTGTGTGTGTGTGTGTGTGTGTGTGTGTGTGTGTGTGTGTGTGTGTGTGTGTGTGTGTGTGTGTGTGTGTGTGTGTGTGTGTGTGTGTGTGTGTGTGTGTGTGTGTGTGTGTGTTAGAGAGAGAGAGAGAGAAATACTAAAAGTGAAGCTGCTTATCAACGGCCAACAGAATCAGTCCAGCTAATCGCTGTTTTCTTCTTTTGATTTATAACATTTCTGAATAATTTATTGTCATAATTTGTGGCTAATGAACCACACCTGAAAGTTTAAATAGACAGATAGATAAACTGATGGATGTACTCGTATGTACAGTGTTCAGGGAATTTTTTCTGCTGAAAGCCAGGTTACTCTTGGTCTAATATTCTGCAATAAATGCTATCAACATAGGTACAATTTACAACCTTTACGGAAGTACAATTACTGATGACCTTACAGGTGATTCGAGGGGCTGAAGGGATAGGATGGAAGGCGAGGGAAGGAGATAGTGGGAAGACTGAGAGAGGGAGTTAAAGATATCAGTGAGGAAGCATCATTTTTTTTTTTTTTTTTTTCCCCCCCGTCAGAGTTTGTCACTCTTGGGACGTAAGCCCTCTTAGTGACTGGGTCAGAGGTTATCTAGCTATTTCAATCCATCATTTCGATGGTTCTTGCTACCTGTAGGAAAGTTGACTCAGCTTAGGCAAGACTGAAGGGTTTAGGTGAAAGCTCCAATAACTCCCACCACGATATGCTTACCGCCAAGCAGTTGTATTCAGCTTAGGAAAGACCAAGTCGAAAGTGGTAAAGAAAAAGAAAAAAAAAAAACTGATGTGGTGGCGTGTTTTGCCTGATTCGTACATAGTTCACAAACATAGAAGAGAACTGGGGAGGAGATAGCAAGCGAGGAGTGAAGGGAAGGAAGTGAGGGAGAAGTGAAGTGAATGAAGCAAGGTTGAGTCAGAGAAAAAGTGATGGGGAGAGATGATTAAAAGCCAAAAGCTGTTGGAGCGACGATGAGAGAAATGGAAAAAAGAGTGAAGCGTGAGGTTGAGTAAGGAAGAGAAAGTAAGTGAGAGGTAAAGATGATGGACAGTTAGAGAAGTGAGGGAGAAGGTTGTGATGAGGATGAAGCGAGGGGAAGAAGAGTGAGGACCGCAGACTTGAAAGGCGCAGGTGAAGGGGAGGAGAATCTCACATTTTCTGATGACGGGGGGGGAAAAAAAATGTTTGTTGTTTTTTAATTCCTCAAACACTTAATTCTTCCATCTTTCAACTGGCTAAAACCTTCCACGTGACTATCCCCTAACCTTCAGAAGCACGCGGGTCACTCTTCCATCATCTCTTAATATTCTCGAAGCCTCTTTTTCTCGTGAACTACCTTGGAAACGGCACATTCTTCACCCGCACAATCAGTCTCGCATCGCTACCTGTGCTAAACTGACTCTTCGCTTTCCTTCCCTATGACTCCTTTACTGACCTTTTACCATGACATTATTTGCCTCTGTGTGGAGTACGGTACAACTCTTACGTGTGGGGGGTTCACCACATACAGCACTTTTAAACAGGCTGGAAGCAAGGGTGTGTCTCAACTTCCTTATTCTCACTAACTTCCTGCAGCCTCTCTCTCTTTGCAGCAGGGTTGCACCTTTCCCTTTTTCACAAAAATTCTCGACGGCGCAGTCAAGTAATGTGTTCCAGTGTGCAAGAGACGGCGAGTCACTGCTTAAATAAAAAAGAAGATACACAGAAACATGACAGCGTACAGCGAAGGGTTGCAACATTGATACCTACATTGAGAAATAACCAAATAATGAATTCCATGAAGCACTGTATCATGAATTCCATGAAGCACTGTATGTTTAACTTAACGAACTGCAGGCTACTATAATATTTATCTAACGTATTTAAAATCATTAAATGACATAATAATATGACTGTTGAGAAATACTTCACAGAACACCGATCAAATTACACTAAAGGTAATAAACATTAAATTGTCAGCAAACTTTTCCAGTCACATGAAACTAAGCATTTCTTCTTGAACAGAGTTGTTGTTGTTGTTGTTGTTTAACCCTGGTATATCTGGCCATGCTGACCCGTTGACCACAGGTAAACAACTCTTCTGTGGGGTTTTCCTGCAGATACAATGCAGTACATGACCCGTGCAGGGTCCCTGTCTACCACAGGGCCCCCCTGGGGTAAACAGTACCTCGTCAGGGTCGGACCAAGGTCCATCACTGGGGAAGGTACATGAAAATATGAGGAAGAATGGCTCCCGGGTGGACGTTGCGGCTGCACCTAAGGTGCACAGCGTCACCATGTGTAGGCTCATCAGCGATTCAACAGATTCATAAGTATATGGAACAGACTGACTTCTACTGAGGTAAACTGTTAAGCAGTACAGAGGCGTAAATATATGGAACAAATTGTCATCGAATATGGTAAACCGTGATACAACACTAACATTTTAAATTCATTTGGATACATAATTGCCTTGTAATCCGTAGCTCAACAAGTTCACTCCTGAATAAAACATTTCTGATGCATTAATGTCCTTTTCAGTTAAAAGCATGGACGACACACCTGCAGAGCCATAGCAGTATATACCGGTGCATGATGTCTACTGTACTTGATCGCACCTTCCACTTCAGGATAAAATAGGGTACAATATGATTTCCATTCCTTTTTTCGTACAAAATTACCATGACAACTTTTTCTATGCTGTATGGTAAGCCTTCTCACTATTTCCTGCCGTCTTCGTTTGGAGGGTTTAGTGGGTTGGGGGGGGGGAGGCCCTTCCTGTATTGCTATCCTTGTTTTAAACTCACAGAACAGTTATTTTAGTACAATAAACAGCTTCGAAAATACCAGTAGATCTGTTGCTGTTTTCTTTCCTTTTCACTCCTTTGTACTGTTCTGTTGCTGCAACTTTGGTCACTGCTTTTCTGAACTTGTGCGCCTGCTCTATCCCTCATTACGGGTGCACGTAACATCCGTTTGGCTACAAAATCTCACCTCTTACCTCCTCTACTCTCTAAAGCAAGGAATTAAACCGGACTCAGTCTTTCATGTACAGTACTAAACGCAACTGGTTAACTCCCACTGCCTTTTTTTTTTTTTTTTAATGTGTCCGACTCTGGGCATAGGCTTCACAGCCTGCTATCAAGGCCCAGCAGTCCTCCTACATACCATACACCTCTACATGTCACCACTTCGGCGCTAACACCCACCGTCCATATTGAATACATGCTAGGGCTGTCTCATACAGGACTGGTGTATTGGTATTAGCGGGAGTATTTTTACGACATGTCGGCGGGTCTTCTGGTAGATCAGTAAAGCCTGATTTATGAAATTCAAATCCTTAAACTGTTCCCTGCCCCAGCCGGGATTCGAACCTGGGTCCGTCAGGACTGCAGGCCACCTCTCTACCGACTGAGCCACCGCCTCCCCCCCAGTTGACCTCCAGGCTGTTAAACGTAATGTGTCGAGGCATCCTGCAATGAACAGATCTTGAACGTACTTTACCTTACTCAGCCTCTTCGTTGGGTCACATTTTGCCAGCACCCAGCCTTTGATTCTTAAGGAAAAAGAAAAAAGAAAATAAAAGGAAACTGTGAAGGAAGGATGAGGGAAGTAAGGAGGTGGAAGTGATCGGCGGAGGATGCGGAATTAGCAACAGTAAGAGGGAATGACGGGAAGGGAATGAGTGGAGGAAGGGGAAGTGCAGTGGAGAATATGGGGAAAGGGAAGAAAAGTTGACGGAGAGGAAAGGGAGGAAATGAAAAAATTGGGGGAGGGGAATGAAGGGAAAGAGGGTGGGGAGGAGGAAAAGGAGAAGGGGGAGAGAAAGGAAGTAGTGACAGAGAAAAGTAACGGGAGAGGGAAAAGAGGGTGGGGAGGAGGAGGAGGAGAAGGGGGAGAGAAAGGAAGTAATGAGAGAGAAAAGTGAGGGGGGGGGTGAGATGTAAGGACAATAGTGGAGAGGGGAGGGAAGGGAAGGGAGAATGAGAGAGGCAGAGGGAGGGGAAGGGGGAAGTAAGATGAAGGAAGAATGTAAGGGTGAGGACGTAGAAGTGAAATGAGGTTAGGGAGAAAAGGGAGGAGAGGGGAGTGTGAGAGTGAGAGGAAGGTGAATATGAGGTGAGGGTGAGGGGAGGGTGAATGAAGTAAGGGTTTGGGTGAGGTTAGGGTGAAGTCAGAGTGAGGGTGAAGAAACTGAAGGGAGAGTGGATAAGGATGAGGGTAAGGGCGAGCAGGGAGAGAAAAAGCGTGAGGGTGACAGCGCGGGTGGGGGGTTAGGGGTGGAGGTGGCGTTGAGGGAGGGCCAGGGTGGTGAGGGTGGGGGAGGTCAGGGTGAGGGTGGGGGTGGAGCAACACATAAATGAACACAACTATGGAGACTGATGGATCTCGGTAAAGCTGTAGTGTCGAAGCGTGAGGGGAGGGGGCATGGAGGAGGGGTGGAGGCGAGGTAGGAAGGCGGGGAGGGAGGAGGGGAGAGAGGAAAGCAGGGCAGGGAGAGAGGCAGGAGAGGTAGGGAGGGATGGAGGGGAGGGAAATAGAATAACAGGTGGGTGTGGAGGGATGGGGAGGCAAAGAGTGGTGGGTTGGAGGAAAGAAAGGAGGAAGGGAAGAAAACATAAAAGGGAGAGAAAGGTGTGATGAAAGATAAAAGAGAGGGAAGGAGGGAGGAAAGAGAAGTGAAAGGGAGAGAAGGGGGCAAGAATAGCAAAAAGGAGGGAAAGAGAGAGGAATGAAAGGTAAAAGGGAGGGAAAGAAGGAAAGAAAGGTCAGGGGGGGAAAAGGAAGAATGAAAAGTAAATGGGAGGGAAGAAAAGTAAACGGAGGGAAAGGGGGAGGGAAGAAAACTGAAAGGGAGAGAGGGATAAAAGGAGATAGGGACAGAGTGGAACAGGGAGGGAAGATGGGGGGAAGGGAGGGAAACTGAGAAGGAAGAAAGATGAAAGAGAGGAAGAAAGAGTGAGAGGACAAGGAAGAAAGGGAAGAAAGGAGAGCAAAAAAGTGAAAGGGGAGGAGGGAGAGTGGGAGGGAAGGGGCGACGGAAGGAGGAAGAGGGAATGAATGGGAGAGAGGGAGGGAGAAGAGGGAAGAGGTGGCGGAGGTAGGAAGGGAAGAAGGGATGAATGGAAGGAAGAAAGGGAGGGAGGGAAATGATGGAAAGTGAGAGAAAGAGGGAGGGAAGGAGGGAAAGAAGGCGAGGGAAGAGAGAGAGAAAGAGGGAGGGAAGGAGGGAAAGAAGACGAAAATAAGGGAGGAAGAGAGATTTAGACCAGGAAAAGGAAAGGGTGGAAGGAATGGTAGGAGAAGGAAAGGTAAAAGAGGAAGGAAGGAAGGAGGGAAAGGAGAAGGAGAAAGGGGACAAGGAAGGACAATGGGTAAAAAAAAAAAAAAAATCGGAAGATGACAGAGGGAGGGAGGGAGGGAGAGAGGAAGGAGAGAGGGAGGGAAGGAAGGAGATAAGGAGAATATGTGGGAAATAAGGAGTGAAAGAGGAGGTGGGGAGAAGGGGGAGGGAGGCGGCCAGGCAGGTGAGAGAGAGAGAGGGGGGGAGGAATCATCGGCGAGTGGGAGGGAAAAATACATGGAGACAAGGAGGGATGAGAGGGAGGGAGAGAAAATGAAGGAAGGGTGGAGGGAGAAGGACGAACTATATTTAGAGAGGAAGAGAACTGGGATAAAAGGAATGAAAAGGATGTGGAGGGGAGGGAAGTGTGTGTGTGTGTGTGTGTGTGTGTGTGTGTGTGTGTGTGTGTGTGTGTGTGTGTGTGTGTGTGTGTGTGTGTGTGTGTGTGTGTGTGTGTGTGTGTGTGTGTGTGTGTGTGTGTGTGATAGCGGATGAGTGTATGTGGGTATTTGTGTATGTTTGCGGGCTGTGTATATTTGCTTGTGTGTGTGTGTGTGTGTGTGTGTGTGTGTGTGTGTGTGTGTGTGTGTGTGTGTGTGTGTGTGTTTATTTAGGTCAGCTTGGGACTGTGTGCCCGTGTGAGGAAAAAAATTAAAAAGAAAATTAAAGCTACAGCGAGAACCGAGGTACAAATTAGGTAAAAGCGGAGAGAGAGAGAGAGAGAGAGAGAGAGAGAGAATATAAAAATAAGAGCTCAACAAAAGAGGATGGAAAAAATGGAGACAGTAGAGAAGGAAAGAAATGAGGCAAAAGAATAGCAATGAAAGGAAAAAGACAACAGTGAAGAGAAAGGAAAGAGTGAGAATGGAGACGAAAAATGTGATGTGACAGAAATAAAAGCAGAGGAGGAGGAGGAGGAGGAGGAAGAAATTGTAAAAGGTGGAAACAAGAATGGTGGACTGAGGAGTGAAGGAGGAGGAAGCGAGGGAGATAACAAGGGAGTGAAGGATGGAAGGTGAGAGGGAATGAGCTAGGGACGGAAGGAAGAACGAGGTAAGAGGGAGAGAGGGAAGGAAGGAACAAGGTGGGATGGAATGAGGGACGAGGGGATGGGGGGAATAAGACCGGAGGGACGGCGGAAGGGAATGGGGGAGGAAGGGAATGAAAGAAGGAAGGAACAATGAGGGATGGAGGGAGATAGTCTGGCCAAGAAGGAGGGACGGAACGTAGGAAAACAGAATGAGACAGGAAAAGAGTGAGGGAGGAAAGGAAGGAAGGAAGAAACAAGAGGAAGGACGGGTGGGAGGCATTGTAGAGGGAGAGAGGGAAGGAAGTGTCAAAAAGGAAGAGAAATAGGAACAAAGAAAAATAAAGGTGAAAAAGAAGGAAAGACAGAGAGAGAGAGAGAGAGAGAGAGAGAATTTGTATGCACTCCTCCCTCAGACAGACAGCTCCTAGTTTTAGTTCTCTCTCTCTCTCTCTCTCTCTATTTATTTATCTATCCACTTATCTTTCTATCAATCTTACCACCCTCAATTTCTCTTGCTATTCCTCTCTAACACATTATCCACTCATCCATTCCTACATGAAGGTGGACCTCACTTCTTAATACCACTCTAAGATGCAAGGAAGGACCGGGGGCTGTATTCCTTAACTTTCTTGACCTCTCTCTACGCATATAATATTAACTGTATATGTATTTGTCTTCACTAATACAGCTACCAAACGCTTTACAATCAACATAAAATCAATAAAGTGAAAAATACAAAAATCAAAATCATCCGTCAAAATATTTACCTGATATGAGGGATGTTTAACCTGTCCATTCGTTAAGAAGCTTTATAAATATTCCTCTAGGGATCTTACAAACTTCTTTAAGGTTCAGTTGTATGTAAGATTATTTATAGTGTTATCTGGGCTCAAACAGCTGCCCAGCACATGACGGCCAGACTAGAGTCAATGTTAGCGTGAAAAATATGATCGAAAGAAAAAAAAATAATAATCTTTAGATGGGTTGAGACATGATCATCGCAAATACTGGCTTAGAATCTTTATGAAAACTCTCCCCTTTTGTATCATCGTCATTATCATTATCACCATCATTATCTCCACCATCATCATCATCATCATCAATTCTTTCTCCTTGGTATCGTCATAATCACCACCACCTGGTCCTTGGCATCATCTTTATCATCCCCATTATCATCATCATCATCAACGGCAGCATACTAGGGGTACACTGCCAAACAAAGGCCTCCCCCATCTCTCTCCATGAACCAGTGACTGTTCCAATCTCTGCCATGTTTTCCGCCTCAAACTTCCCTATCTCATCTCTCCCGCGCGGTCTTTTTCTGCTGCGCTTGCCTTCTCTTCTGGCCGTATTTCCAGCCCCTTCAGAGATTTCGTAATGCCTATTCCTTTTTTTAATCCTATTATATGTTACTGAAAGACACTGGAAAGATTATGTCATTTTATCTACCTATCTATATATATCTATTAATCCACCCATCCACCATCTAACCATCCATCAATTAAGGTGTATTACGCATAACTAATGGACATATGAAAAGGTAAAACGTAGCCCGTCATGCAACCCAATACGACCCATTAGTAGCCAGTCAGTCCACCTCTTACCCCCATCTTTTTTTTTTTTTTTTTTTTTTTTTTTTTTTTTTTTAATGCAAGGAAGAAGAAACCAAAGGCCAGACGCCAGTAAAATTGTTCCCTCCACGAAAAAAACAAAACAAGAGAGAGCCAACTTCAAGAGCTGTTATCTCCTCGACTATAGTTGGTTTACTTTCACCTGGCGGAACTGTCACTCCCACGGCATGCACAAAAACCCATAAGCCTTAGCTATGAGATAGGAACGAATCTCCTTGGTTACTAGAGTCGGTTTATTTCACATGGCGGAACTGGGCAACTCTCATAACTCAAATATTAAATCGTGGTTGCATGAAATTCGATGGGCTTTAGTTATATCAGTCTCCTTGGTTACTAGTCAGATTAACCCTCTAGTCTTGCTACATGTGGCCATTAACTGAGCTGAAAAGGGTTAGGGATCTTCGTCGAAATAAAACAAACACACTATAGTCGTTATCATACAGGGATAAGATTCACCACAGGCCGACTCTGGGTATAGATTTGACTACCCGGTCCCTAAGATCAAGCTGTCTCCTACGTCCACACACCTTTCCTTGTCACCATTTCGGCACTAATACCAAATGTCCATACTGAACACATGCTAGGGCTGCTTCATTTACGATCGCTGTGATGGTACTAGCGGGGATGTTTTTATGAGATGTGGGATCGAACTCTCATCCTCTCGCATAAGAAACTCCACCAACGTAACTACCACCTACCACACGCACTTTCCTTCTTTCTCCTCCCTCACTTCTTATCGTTTCTCAGTTTTTCTTCAGACATTTTAATTATCTCTTGCAAATAAATGCAAACAAATTACTATGAGAGGGGGCACCAAAATACTACTGGCCGTCCATCCTTCGAAGTGTCTGACCCCTTCTGTTAGATCATTTTTTTTTTTTAATTCTTCCTCCCTCCTTATGATTGTTAGCAGCTTAGGAAAAATCTGTCGCAGTGAAGGTGTTAATGAAGGCTATCTCTAACCCCTCTAGTACGGTATGTCTCTCGTCAATAGGTACATATAGTGAAACACACACACGTCATCAGAGTGAGGTGTTGACATATTCACCAAGGACATTTTTATTTTATTCTCGTTGCTTCCACACGATTCTTTTCAGAGTAGGAAGTGTCCATCGGGAGTAAAGTGGTTGATGAGGACTATATTTACCCCTTCCAATTGTATAATCTCTCAAGCTGAATAAAATCGCCTGGAGATAGCAAGAATTTTAACATTTTCTTCAGATTCGAGAGGTTTACTTTACTGATGTTCCTTTACCTGATTTCGTTTTTATTATTATTATTATTATTATTATTATTATTATATACCTTCCAAGTCGGAGTACAGGCTTGAGAGTCCATATCCTAAGGTCCAGCAGTCCTCCTATGCGCCACACACATTTACATATCATCATTTCGGCGCTATGTTCACCGTCCATGTTGAATACATGCTACGGATGTCTCATTTAGGGTTGGTGTTATAGTATTAACGATAATTATCCGCTCTCAGGAGTTATGCTTCTAGTCGGCGTGTGTGTGTGTGTGTGTGTGTGTGTGTGTGTGTGTGTGTGTGTGTGTGTGTGTGTGTGTGTGTGTGTGTGTGTGTGTGTGTGTGTGTGTGTGTGTGTGTGTGTGTTTTTTGCTACCACCATACGAAACCTGGGAAAGACACCTCGTACTGATATGATTTCATGACAACCATTTCCACCATTTGCCAGTTCAAAAAAAAAAAAAAATTCAACACGGAATAAAACCATCTCAGAATGACGTCATCTGATTCAAGGGACTGAAATCGGAAAATAAATCTATCACTTCCATTCCGTGCATTAAACATACAAAAATAATCGTCCCATTGATCATAATACGATATTTTTTTATGTGTAGTATCAGGCTATTCAATACTTTCTTTCATTTTTTTCTTTTTAGTATCCGGGTCAGCATTTCCTTTCTGAGAAGAGGTGGATATCCAGGGACTCTTTTGATCATATTATTATCATTATCATCATCATCATCACCATAAAGCATCATCATTATCATCACTATCATCACCATCATTATCATTATAATCATCATTTACCTTTAACATTATTATTATCATCAGCATCATTCATGGACGGTAACCCTCTCATGGTTGGGCTAACTCTAGTACTGGTATTCTCATCCAACTAAAACCAGACTTATTTTTTTTTCTTTTACTGAATGAGTCAAAGGAGCCAAGATATTAATAATGATACCGTTTACTTTACCAATTTTCTCCATCACTGTTTCTCTGGTCTATCACACATGCCTTTCTGTCCCTCTCATTCCCCTGTCTCTCTTCAAATTATCTTTCTTCACACACTCTCTCTGTTTCTTTAATTCCAGTCTTTTTACCTTAGTCTTTCACGCTTTTGCCTAACTCTTTATCAAACAGTCTGTCTGCCCATTCACTAACCCTCTCTTGATGTGGACAACTCTAATATTGCACTCCAGGTAACATCAGACAGATTTATTCATGCACGATGGAGTCAAAGGAACCTGAGAGTACTAATACGTGCACCCTTAACCCCCTCACGGTCGCGACAACTCTAGCTTTCTATTATAACTAAAGCCAGACGATTTTATTCAGGTGAGTGACTCATGGGAGCCTAAGTGTATAAATATTACTACTATTAACAATACCATGGTCGGGACATGCTTTTCTATTCTAGTTAATGCCAGTATTATATTCAGGGGAGACTGTGAGTAATAGCCTGAGAGTGTTAATACGGGCACCAGGAAAGAAGTCCAGTAACCCTCTCACGGTCGGGACAGCTACAGTATTTCCCTCCAACGAATGCCTGACTGTTTCATCCAAGTGTGAGTGAGGTCCCAGGAGCCTGGGAGTTAACAGCCTCCAACCCAACTACCTGTCTGCCCACCTGTGTCTGAGTATCAAGTATCTGTCACTCCTGCAATCGATTTCTCTCTCTCTCTCTCTCTCTCTCTCTCTCTCTCTCTCTCTCTCTCTCTCGTATGTATTTAGCTATTATTTCTGAGAAACATGAATGAGACAGATGGATGGAAAAACAAATTAATAACAAGAAGGAACAATACGTGGTGAAAGGTGTGAGAACGAGTAATATATATATATATATATATATATATATATATATATATATATATATATATATATATATATATATATATATATATATATGGAACAGACAGCCATATTTCATTTTTCCAACATAATGTGATACTTTTCAATATTAGTCATTCTTCCCATTCAATCACAATTCTTCTGTTATGCAGTGGTTCTCCGTCCGACATTTTTACCTCCGCCAACGAAGTTGAAGGAGGTTATGTATTCACCTATGTTTGTCTGTCTGTCTGTCTGTTTGTCTGTCCAGACGATATCTCCAAAATTTATAAATAAATTTCAACGATATTTTGCGGAAAGGTGGGCCATGGGCCAAGAAAGAAATTATTAAATTTGGGGGAGGATCCGGAACCGGATCCTATCTCCACGAATCTAGATAAGGATCCTTTTTAAAAACAATGGCATTGGAGGAGGCATTAGCTCTCTGAGTGCTTTCTAGTTTCCCTCTGTGATCAAAACTAGCATTCTATTACAACAAACGCTATGCGATGATATATATTTAATATTTAGTGCAGTGAGTCATAAGAGCCTCGGTGTTAAAACTGAGGAAGAAAGGTCATGCCTGGAGATGTACAGGTAAAACTGCACAACAGTTAAGGAACTTTGGTGGCTTGTTTTCACGCGACATAAGTGGGCCACTACTACCAGGGGGTTATATAGTTATACTGAACCGATACAATATACTCGTATATCGTCGATACGCTGAACCGATACACAATCCGAACCGGTTCACACGTTGTTAATATCTTGATTTATAACATTAATAGATTTTAATGAAGATACCATAGTGGACCCAACAGTCATGATACAACAGAACAAGTAACTGAAAACATAATTTATCGCTCACAGTATGATATTTATTGTAAAATATACAAACTTCTGTCCTTGGAGAAACAAAACTTATCAAACTTTTGCAATACCTGCAAAAAGTGCTGAGATTTTATATTAAAATGCTAAATCTGCATTAATAATGAACTTACAAAATTCGGCAATTGATTCGATACACTACAACGGGTCGTGGGAAGAACCGACCCACGTACCGACAGGCGCGTACCTATGATGCACCTTACCAAGAACCGGTACAAATCTTGAAGTCCTTCATCATTAAAGTCGTGGTTCCATAGTATTCGATCAGCCTTTGTTATAATGTAGGAATGAGTCTCCTCGGTAACTAGTCAAAGCCATCTTCTACTCTACACTTGGCCAGCGACTCAGGTGAGCGAGGCTAGAGATCTTTGTCAAGTCAGAGTAAAAGCTCGATAGTAAATGAAATATACTGTTTGCAAATTCCAGATGTGACAAATGTATACTAAAAATTTCACGAACTCACTCAGGGTCGTATTGTCGTCAGCTTAGGAGACTTATGTTACCTCTTCAATACCAATATACTTCCGCTTATGGCACAATAATATTCACTCGTATGTTATCTATGTCACCTATGTCGATATTAAAAAGACACGAAACACAAACAAGGTACTATCAATGGGAAATAAAAGAAATAAACCGCCAGTGAAAATGTGCTAGCTAACTGTCAACTAAGCTGACGAAAAATAATGACCTTGGTATCAAAGGCCTTGGGAATAGTCTCCAGTAACTTTGAATTTCTTAATGCAATAGTCAAGAATGCCCGAAGGATGTTTCTGGATTTTTATGGCAGAAATTTAACTTGCATAAATTACGTTACTATTTCACCTTTACACAGTGGGTTTGTAAAGTCACACCTCGAGCCTACAGTGCAGTATCGTGCAGGGGTAATTCTAACTCCTCCACTCTCATGACTCATTTATTATTTTTTTTTTCTAAAGCTTGGGGGAATAGTTTCAATCCGGAGGGGATAGATATAAATAAACCCCATCATTACTATATATCATTACTAAACTGAATAAAATCGTCTGGAAAGAGCATTAAAAGTAAAAAAAATCGGGTCCTGCTCAGTGGCTAAAATTAATAGTCTAACAACGAGCTACCTCGATATCACACAGTAAAACCATTCTCACTAACACTCAGGCTCCTATTATAACACCTGATTAAAATCGTCTAGCACTAACTGGAATACAAGACTAGAGTTGTTGCGACTATGACAGGGCTCCTTCAGGCCTCTATGATTCACTCTCAGCTGAACAAAATCATCTGGTGACAGCTAGAATACAAAAAAACAGAGTAGTCCCAATCAAGAGACGCTCAAGTTACAAACGTAGACTGAAGAAATTGACTGGATATTTCTAAATACTCAAGAGATTCAATAATAGTTAAAGTTATCATAGTGTTACATCATCATTAATCTGACCGTTTATTTCACCTTGCTTAAAACTTCAGAGATAAACTAATTAATTAATGGAGTAATCTGGTAAATCTGGACTGTAATACCCAGTTCAAATCGAGTGTATATTATTTTGTCCTTTACTCAAGTTAGTAAGAAAGTTCTGAGCCAGCAAAAGAAAACAAAACCTACGTCTCACAGATCATGAGAATACAGATACTGGCATGTCTAAACACTACGCCAATTCAATAATCCCATGAGGGGTTCTGAGCAAAAAGGATCTAAACGCATTTGTGTACATTCAGGGACAAAACTTCACCCACTACTCCACTGCACTTACTTCACGCTTAGGGCAATATCCCTCAATCATATCGTATAGGACAATCATAACAATCAGAGGCAATCACAGAGACAGAGAAACATAATCATACAGACAACCGGAGAAACATGACAAGCCTCTCTCAACTCAGGAATATTAGCTAGCAGAGGAAGGTGAGAAGTATTGTAGAAAAGGTGAAATTTTAGGCGAGAGTTATGTAAGAGCACAGAAACGTACCAAGCGTCTCTCACCTTAGAAATATTAGCCACCAAAGCAAAAACTTGATATATTAGACCACTTTTTTATTTCTACCTGTAGCCGGTCAGTAAGAATCCCTGTTTCCAAGAAAAGCAAACATACACACACACACACACACACACACACACACACACACACACACACTCTCTCTCTCTCTTTCTGTTTCCGGAACCAGCTGCCTGAGGGGAGGAAGCGGAGTTAAAGGCACGAGTTTATTTTTGCCACCCCCTCCTGAATGAACCCTTCCTAAATGTGAAGAATCCCTCCCCCCTTCTGAATGACCCCCTCCTGAATGTGAAGAACCCCCACCTGAATGTGAAGGAATCCCCCCTCCTGAATGTGAAAGACCCCCTCCCCTCCTGAATGTGAAGGACCCCCTCTCCCTAATGTGTAGGACCCCCCCTCCTGAATGTGAAGGAACTCCCTCCTGAATGTGAAGGACCCCCCTCCTAAATGACCTCCATCTAAGTGATTCCCTCCTGAATGACACCCTCTGGAATGACCCCCTCCTGTATGTGAAGGCCCCCCTCCTGAATGGCCCCCTCCCGCATGACCCCAGTGGCCCCTTGCTGAACTGGTTGGCACGAGGAAAATTATGACCTCGATGTCTGAATGCAAAGTTCATCGTAAATACTAAAATGGAAATTGGTCGGCATCGTATATACTGTATAGATAGATAGACAGATACACAAAGACATAGTCAGACAGATATATAGACTGACAGATAGATGGACAGACAATCAGACACACAGATAGAGACAGATAAGTAGACATATATTGATAGATAGACAGATAAACAAACGAATAGACGGACAGACAGATACATAGATAAAATGATGGACAGATGAAGAAAAATGGATATACATATGATAATAATAATAACAGCTAAAAACGGTACAAGAGCAAAAAATAAATATAAGTTGAACAAAATCAGTACCGAGGGAAAACATCAGAAAAAATCATCTAACACTGAAACTCAAAAAACCGACATAGGCCTATATTAACCCTCTTATGGGCGATAGTTATACTGCTCTATTCCGGTTAAAGACACGATTTTATTCAGCTGAGTGGGTCATAGGAGCCTAAGCCAAAAATAAAATGGTCTCTGAACGAAAAAAAAAAAAAAAATGGTCAGTCTTAGAAAAAAAAAAATGGTCTTAATTATGGTCCTCATTAGAAAGCCCTTAGTCGGTCGTGAAAAAATGGGTAAAAAAAAAAAAAAGAAAAAAGAAAAAAAAAGCGAGGTCAGCATTAGAGAGAGAGAGAGAGAGAGAGAGAGAGAGACAGAGAGAGAGAAACTGGTCGGCAGCCTATCAGATGAAGATTTTTGTTTTATCTACAGGGTGATAAAAAAGTCTCCCCATCATCCTGGCTGAAGGTGTGAAATTCAGCCCTCATTAACACGGTCAGGGTCTTCCGAAAATGAGGCAAATCGTCAGCCAGGTAGTAGGAATAGTGCAGTCATCCCCCCTCATGGTCGGGACAACTCGGGTATTCTCTCCTGCAACTTTTTTTTTTTTTTTTGAGGAGGGGTTGATAGTCAGAGCAACCTAAGTGTTAATACGGTCACCATTAACCCTTTCATGGCCATACCAACTCTACATCAGCATCCTATTTCAACGAACGCCAGATGATTTGCTTCAGATGAGGGTGAGTCAGAGGAGCCTGAGAGTACTAAGAAAGAGCACAGAAAAAAATTCCATGGATATCTACAAACTATCAACGACTAACTTTACACTTCATTTTTGTCTTTCACCCGTTCAGTCGGATGACCTACTCTATATTTTATTCCTGCTTCCTTCAATACCATTTTTTTTTTTAAGGTTTGAGAGAGAGAAATTAAGTTGTGAAGGAGTTAACACTTTCAATCCGATGACGTGCTCTCTCTCTCTCTCTCCTCCATCCTTTCAACCTTCCTCTCGTCTCTCTGGTTCCTTCACTTTTCATTTCTCCTTCACTTTTTATTTCCGTCCACCTTTATCCTTCACTATTTCCTCCTCCTCCAACCTCATCCTTCGCATTAACTTCCCTCTTGTCTCCCCTTCCTTCATTTTTTTCTACTTCCATTCTCTCTTTTCTCCGGTTAGTTCCTCTCCTCCTTCCCTCTCTCCTTCAGTTTCCTCTCAACCTAATTTTCGTCTCTCTGCTTTCTTTATATTTTTTTTCGTTTTTTTATTCATAGTTATCCTGTACTTCACTCCCTCCCTCCTGCATTCCTTCCTTCGATTCACTCTTTTCACTTATCTCTTCATCTTCACTTCCTTTCTCCTTCCACTCTTACATCATCCTCTCCTTTCCCTTTTTATTTCCCTTTTCTCTTACATCCTCTTTCCCTCTTCCTCCTCCCTCCATCCGTCCCTCCTTCCTTCCTTCTTCCTAGTTTTCTCCATCCGACAATCCTTCAGTCCATCCTCTTCTCTTTCCTTTCTTATTCCTTTCCCAATTTCTCTCCCTCACTCCATCATTTCCTCTCCGTCATCCATTCCTTCCTCCCTCTTACCAAGTTTCAGTCGAACCTTCCTTCTACCTTTCCCTCCCTCTCTTCTTTCCTTCACTCTCCCCCATTCTCCCTCCTTTACTCTCGCCACTCTTTGTCCTTCATTTCTCCTTCCCACCTTCCTTTCTTCTCACTTCCCTCCCTCCCTTTCTCCCTTCCCTCCCTCCCTTCCCTTCCTTGTCACTCTTCCTTAAATCCTTCCTTCCGTGTCTCCCTCTTTTCTTACCTTTCCCTTACTTCTTCCTTTTTCTCTCCCCCATCCTTCCCTCCCTTCCCTCCTCCACTCACAATTCCCTCATCCCTCCAATCCTTCTTACCTTCGCTCAAATAGAAGAAAATCCCTACTTTTCTCCACAAAGAATGCTTCCCTCCCTCCTGCCTTCCTACCCTCCCTCCCACTCCTCAGCCTTTATCTACATCTATACACATCTTTCCTCCCTCTCCCTCTCCTCCTCTCTCGTTTTTCTCCCTCTCCCTAATCTTCCCTTCCTCCTCCTTCCTTGTTCTCCTCCTTCACCTCCCCTTTCTTCCTTTTCTCATCTCTACTTCTCTCCCCTCCTCCATCTTGCCTCCAACCCTCCTTCCTTATCTATGTCTCTACACATCTTCCCTCCCTTCCCCCCTGTCCTCTTCTTTCCTACTCCTCCTCCATTATCCCTTTCTCCCTTTCCTCCACATTATCTCCCTCCTTCCCTCCCTCTTCTTCTCTCTCCCTTTCCTCCGTGTTTCCTCCACCCCTCCCTCCCTCTCTCCTCCACGTTCAAGGTTCCCCCTCCATCTTTTTCTCTTTATCTCTCCTTAAATCTCCTACCTCCTCCCTCCCTCCTTCCTTTCCTCCCTCCCTCCAACCAATACCCTCCCACATTCTTTATTCTGTATCTCTTCCTTCCTTACTCAATCTTTTCCTTCCTTCGTCCATTTTTTCTTCCGTCCTTCATCCATCTTTTCCTTCCTTCTTTCCTCCATCTCTCCCTTCCTTCTTTCCTCCCAACTCTTCCTTCCTTTCTTCCATCCTTTCCTTCTTTCGTTCCTGTCTTTCCCCTCCTTTTCTCCACCCTATCCTTTCTTATCTCCAACATCTTTTCCTTCCTTCTTTCCTCCGTCTTTTCTCCATCCTTTTCTTTCTTATTTCCTTTATCTCTCCTTCATCTTCTCCTTGCTTCTTTCCTTCATCTTTTTTCCCTCCTTCCTTTCCATTCTTATTTCATCCATCCATTCCTTCCTCCTCCTTTTCCTCAATTCTTCCTTCCCTCCTTCCTCACACTAGACCTTCCTTCCTTCCTCTCATTTTCTTATTTCTTTATTTCATCTATCTTTTATTTTGTCTTCCATCCTCTCCTTCCTTCCTCTCTCTCTCTCTCCCCCCTCCTTCCTGTCTTTTTTCCCTGACTACTTTCCCTTTCCCCCCTTCCTTCCCCTTCCCCTTTCTATATACCTTCCTTCATTTCTTCTTCCTTGATATTCTTTACTTTTCTCTTGTTTCTTTCCTTCTCTGTTTCCATCTTCTTTCCATTATTCACCTCACTCTCTCTCTCTCTCTCTCTCTCTCTCTCTCTCTCTCACACACACTTTATTTTGCCATCCTTCTTCTCTTACTCTTTCTCTCCGTCTCTCCTCCCTTCTTTCCTCCTTTTCTCTTTGCTCCCTCCCTTTCTATCTTCCTTATCTCTTTCCTCCCCCTTCCCTCTCGCCCTTTCATCCTTCCTTCTTCCTCCTTTCTTTTTCTCTCATCCCTCCCATTCTTCCTCATTCCCTTCATTCATCCCTTTTTCCTTCCACCTATCTCTCATCCCTTTGTCCTTCTTCCCTTTCCTCCTCCTTCCTTCATATATTTTCCTATTTCCTTCCTCCTTTCCCTCCCTACCTCTCTTCTCCTTTCCCACGTACTTTATTTTCACTCCTTCCTCCTCTCTCACCCCTCCCTCCTTCCCTCTCTCTCCATCTCTGCTTGCCTACCTTTTTACTCATCATCATTCCTCCTTCGTTCCTTCACCCATCCATACGTTCTTCCCTTCCCTTCTCCTTCCTTCTTTCTCTCTCTGATCCCTCTTTCCTGCCTTCTTTCTCATGTCTTCCTCCTCATCTTTTCTTTCTTTCTTCTCCTCTCTCCCTGATCCTTCCCTCCATCCAGCCTTCTCTCTCATTTCTTCTTCCTCCCCTTACTCATCCTTCCTCCCTCACTCGTCCGTACCTTCTTCCCTTCCTTTCTCTCTCTCTGCTCCCTCCTTCCATCCAGCCTTCTCTCTCATTTCTTCCTCCTCTCCCTCCTCATCCTTTCTTCCTTCCCCCCTCCGCCTTTCTCTCTCCCTCCTCCTCCTCCTGCCTTGTCACCATCTACTCTCCCGCTCATCGTTTTCCTGTGGTCTCCTGGCATTAACTTTTTTTTCCTTCAATATTTTCTTTCCTCTCATTCCAAACTTCCTTTATTACTTCCTCTTCTCTTTGTTTCTTATTTCTTAGTGTTCCTTTCTTCTGCTTCATTTCCTTCTATATTCCTCTTCTCAACTCTACTGTTTTTTCTTCTTCCTTTATTTTTTCCTCTTCTCTACCTCCGCTACTTTTTATTTCTTTGTGTTCCTTTCCTCTACTTTATTTCCTTCTATATTCCTCTTCTCAGCTTTTCTTTACTCTGCTTTTCCCTCCTTACATCCATCTACGAAATTTATCCAGATTTCCAGTATGCCTTCCCCACAAAACACTTCCTGAGCTTAACTTCATGACGCTATACTCTGTTCACTTTAACTTGACCCAAAACTGTCATCTCTCTCCATTTTGAGGGTTGAGTTGGTGCTAGTCACGAAGAAGTGCTAGGGCGAAAGTGTAGAGCCGCGACATGGTCTTTTTCTGACACTAAGGTATGTGAAATAAGCTGCAGTGGGACGAAAGTCTGGGCCAAGTTGAAGTGAACGAACTCTACTGGCAAAGGCTAAGGTGGTTCGATACTGGCTTACGGAAGACAAAGGGCTGTAATTAATGGGGAAAACAAGACAGGATCAAAGTTCAAATCAGAATGCCGCAGGGTTCCTTTTTCTGGGTCCCATTCTGCTTTAGATATATATTACAAAGGTTTGTGTTGCATAATAAGCCGATCCGCTGATGAGACTCGTATAAACACCGGTAGCTGCAAACACCCACATATAGGACATGATTCAGGATGAGTTTTATGTACTGTTCAACGAGGCGAAATAGTGGCGAATACAGTACCGGTACTATGAAACGCGAGCCTTAATGATAAAAAATTTATAACAATTAAAACCAAGTAGACAGCGCACTGGGGTAGTGAAGCATGGCTAACAATAATACTGCATTCACAGGCACCGCAGATCAGTAATATAAGCCTCACCTTGTACTGCTCTTGAATACACCCTGGAGTACGTACTGTGTTTGGTGTTGGTCACCATATTACAAAAAACGATGTGGAGAAATTAGAGTCCAGTGATAGGTGACAAACCTGATATCAAGACTGAGAAACAAATTATCCGGAGGAGAAAAGCCTAGTCTGTTTTTTTATCAAAGTGCAGATTATAAGGAGATGTGATCCAAGAATATAAAAATGTCAAAGGACAAGATATTGTGACCGCAAAAAGGCAACTTAAATCTGACCGGTCTACTTACACTAAAGACAATACTTTTAAACTATTAGCACAGTTTGAAGTCAAAGGAAACAAAGCATTTTTTTTTTCTCCCTAATGTAAGCATAGCTACAGAACAAATTGTTAAAGAATGTGACACACTTGGACTAATGTATATGGTTGCTAATCCCCAAATGAATACATTCATGGCCGAATAATTGAAAACTCTAGCATGCAAGAGACTCGCGCAACCTTAATACGTCTATCTATCTATCTATTGCCAGACGTCTCAATCCAGTACGGGGTGGCCACAAACAAATCGCCTCCACGTCGCCCTGTCCCCCGCCATTTCACTGCCCTGCTCCCAACTCACACCCGCCTCTCTCATATACCTCTCCACTCCATCCCTCCATCTCTTCCTCGGCCTCCCCCCCCTCCCCCCCTCCACCTCACTCACATACACTCTCCTCGTCAGTCTCTCACCCTCCATCCTCTCCACATGGCCAAACCACCTCAGTGTGTTCCTCCTAACGCTTCCTATCACATCCACACCACAACGCAGTTTTTGCCTAACTGATTAGAATAGCGTAAGGCATTGGTTTTCAGTCATCTTTTCCTATGAATTTCCATGACAATTTTTGCACACGGCAAGCTGGTATTTCGCACTTATTCCTGTCGGCCATAGCTGAAGGAATTGGTGGGGGGGAAGCCGACTTGCTTTACTCTCCATACCCACAACTCCGAGAGACAGACACAGTTTTCTCTGTGGCTGCCTCGAAAAAACTATTAGGTCTATTGCTATATGGTTTCCTTCGTACTCCTTTGTGCTCATCCTCACCCCCCCTCCCTCCCTTCCTATCTGTCCTATTCACAGTCTCCCCTGCCTACATGTGTGCCTGACTGCCTGCCTCATCCACAACTCTCTTCCTCCCATCCGCCTGCCTCCCTCCCTCTCTCCTTAATGCCTCCCTCCTTCCATCCACCCCTCGTTCCTTAATACTCCTTCCTTCCCTCCTTCCTTTTCGCTCACTCTCCTCCTCCCCACCTTCCACTCTCCCCTCCCTAATGCCCCCTCCTCTCTCTCTCTCTTTCTCTGGCCTTTCATTTAGTGGCTGTCTTTTTTTTCCATCCATCATCACTCGTCTGTCCCTCCCATCCTTCCCCTCTCCCCTCAGTTTTCATCTAATCCTACTCTCTCTCTCTCTCTCTCCCATACTCTTACTCCTCCATCATTCCTTCTTTCATTTTCCCATCCATTAAGCTCCTTCTTTCATCTCTTCCTTCAAGGTTTCTCCTCCTCTTCTCCGTCTCCCATTCCCTTCCCTTCCCTCCCCTTCTCCCTCTCCCGTTCCCTTCCTGCTCCTCCTTCTTCTCCCTCTCTCTCTTGTCCCTCCCTTCCTTTTTTCATCGCTTTCATTCCTCTTCCCTTTGATCCAAGTTTTTACTTCTCTCCTTCTACCTCTCTCCTTGCTCCCTCCTGCTTCGCTTTATTTTTCATTTCTCTCTCTCTCTCTCTCTCTCTCTCACACACACACACACACACACACACACACACACACACACACACACACAAAACCTTCTTTCCTCTTTCTTCTCTTTTTCCTCTCGTCTCTCTATCATTCATTTCTCATTCCTTTTCCTTCTTCTTTTTCCCTTTCTCCTTTCTCCTGATCTCTCATTCTTTCCCTCCCCCTTTCTCCTCTCCATTCTTCGTTTGAAAGTCCCGTTCCTTTTCCCTCCATTCCTTCCTCCTCACCTCTCCTACATTCCCTCTCTTTTTCTAGCTTTCATTACTCAGTGTTTTTCCTTCTCACTCTTATCTCCTCACATCTCCCTTCATCCCTCCCCCTTCTCTCTCTCTCTCTCTCTCTCTCTCTCTCTCTCTCTCCACCCTTCATCTCCAGGTCTTCCCCTCCCTCACACTTATCTTCTCCTCACATCTCCCCTCTTCCCTCCCTCCAACCTTCAATTCTAGGTCTCCCCCTTCCGCCCAGGATTCCACGAACAATAACCCACAAACAGACTAACTGAGGCAATGTTTAGCTAACGGCTCAGACGTCAACACGATTTCTATGAGAGATTTTCTGAGTCTCTCCTACAGGTCTATCGACTTGTTTGTCTATCTATCTATCTATCTATCTGTCTATCCATTCAGATGACAGTCTTTCTAGCTGTTTATTTATGATGCAAAATAATTACTGCATTTTTCTTTCGAATGGTCTACAAGCCTTATCTCTGCTATTAACAAATCATCTGCAAAGTTCCTCACAAATTGAATAACTCCTTTACAAGCTATAACAAACTGGGGGATAAACAGATTTCGTTCCTGGTCATCCTGCAACAATACAGACTTAACAGCCAAACAACTGAGAAATCCCTTCTGTATGGCACTTGGAAATTACAAAAAAATAATAATAATAATTTTGCTGAGGTTCCAGCACTCATTAGAATAATTCAAAGGCAGAAACATACTTAAAGGCAGGTCTACATCACTCTGTCAAGGATCCACCCGCTCCCAGGCTCATGACTGGCATTAGTGGACCTGCAAGATGCATACAAAGCATACAAGATTCAGGAAGTTTGTTTTAAACGGATCAAAAAGTGTATCACCTTTATATCAAGCTGTTTGGTCTATCGATTGTGTGGTGAGACTTCCTTTACTTAACACAGGTGGCAGCAGCCACCTTGGCTGCTGACAGCCAAGCCGGTGTCCGAATTTAGGTCGGCAGTAGGGACCACTCTTATCACTGTAAAGCTGATGAGGTTCCAGATCAACGCCTCCAAGTTTTCACTGAGCCCCACTCAGGTGCTCACTTGGTTTAGGATAGAACAAAAGGAGACTTTGCAAATGTCTCGTCCAAGCTTCCGTTTCCCGTATGTTTCCTCACTGCCAGTTGGTAAGCCTTCTGGGTCAGTATTTATAAGGGATCCTAACCAACGTACAAGATGACCAAGTTTCTAAAACAACAGCATATTAAGAAAGATCATATCACTCTGTTTTCCGTACTCTCTGGCTTTAATATTCGCTCTAATTTGATTGTGAAGTGTCTGTTGGCAGCATGATTGAACACATACGTATAAGCAAGCACTCTTATACACAATTTAAGCTTAGGAGAGTTTATGAAAATGACCCCTGGTTTCCCTGAACCATGCAGCACAAGTGGCCCCATTTGGACAATAGTGGTACAAGTAACTGACCCTAGAAGTCAATGGCTATACCTGCTCACTGATACTTCACTGCCTCTGCTGCAATGCAGATGCTTTCACACAGTGAAATCCTTGGACTTCCCCATTCCTGGCCCTCAGTTACCAAAGCTGACTCCAACTAAGGGTGGGAGTATCAGCCCATCAGAGGACAACAATCATCAAGCCCCTGGTCAAAACGTTTGTCAAGCTCCCACATAAACTGTAAGAACTTGTGGGAAATTTGGAAGTTTCTTCATGAAACTTCTAACCTGGGTGCAACCGCACTGTTCAAGCCTAATAAAACAAAGGTGTTTAGTAAAAACAAGCAAGAGTTGGTGAGATCCGACAGAGATGGTGTTCCTTGATCTGGCAAAGTGTGCAGAATACTTCTTGGCCAGGTACAGCCCATACAAGGAAAACAGCTGGGAAGACACACTCTCCAAGTTAAAAGGTACAGTCAGCACATCTCGACGTGATCGCTCTAAAAACAACGGGTACAGCATGACTTCTACTGATAATTATAACCAAACTACATTACAGAATGTGATGAAAATTTTTTTCAGAACTTATTAGCTAACCTTTTATTTGCTTATGGGGTATCCTTTACGTTTTCGTACTTCCAATAGGCGACTGGGGAGACAGTCCATGAGTTTCTTCAAAGTTTCCCTGGATATGCCACTCCATGCACGACGAAGTGCAGACTCTAATTTGGCCAGTGCGGATGTGTCCTCGTTCCTCAACTTGCCTTTGACGATGGCCCACACGTTTTCTATGGGTGATATGTCAGGACTATTTGCTGGCCAGTCAGGTATATACTCCACCTCGCTTGCAGAAAGCCATTCCTTGACAGCATGCGCGGTGTGGCATGGGGCACCGTCCTGCTGCAGCACCTCAGCACCGGTCAATGCAAAACAGTCGGCCAGACAGTAGTCTAAAAGGCTCAGGTAGACGTCCTTGGTGACTGACTGGCCTTTGGGGAAGACATGCAGATCAGCCACGCCCCCGTACGAGAATGCACCCCACACCATGAGGGAAGGAGGATGCTTGGTGGACTTTGCGGTGTACTTCGGGTTGCAAGGATCCGACCCTTTCCGGCGCCACACCCTCTTGCCTTTTGTGTTACTGACTCTAAATGAGGATTCATCGGTCCACAAGATTCGTCTCCATTCATCTACAGTCCAGGAGCTGTACTTGTGTGCAAAAGCTTGCCTCTTTTTCCGCTGCATCTCAAAAATAAAAGGCTTGCTTCAAGCTCGCATCTTCCGATATCCCAGTTTTGTTTGGATATTATTCTGAATGGTTCATACACTGACATTGTGGAGAAGCATGGGATTCTGTTCCTTTATCTGTCTTGCTGTAAGAGTGGGATTTTCCTCCAAGTGGCACCTTATGTGAGCCAAAGTCCTACTACTAATCTTGGGATGCCATCCCCCACCATGTTTGTGGCAGGGCATCTCATGCTCTCCAGAAGCCTTAAACTTAGATACAAGGCGGCGTACTGTAACTTGGTTTACGCCAGTTTGCTGACTTATTTCCTAGGTACTTAGCCTCAATTTGTAGCACTCAATCACTCTCACTATATTACCCTCACTTGTGTAAGCCTTTGACATCACAGGAAATAGGCACATGCAAATTTGTTACTGTTGCACAAAGCCCCTGAGGGGGTAGGGATGAAGAGGCAATCAACCACTCAATCACGTGTAATAAAACTGACCATTATATCACACAAAGCAACAGGCGAGAAGTTGAGAGTTGCCATGTAGTCATTTTTTCCTGAGTGGCTTTTCCATGGTGGATGCAGTGGCAGAATAATAGTCACGCAAGTTGGTCACGTGCTACTCACTGCGATCATGTCAAGATGCGCCGACTGTACATCTTTTGAGTGAACTCTGCAGGGCAGTCTTCCACAGGCACAGACCTCAGCATGGTCTGTATACACTGCCAAATGATTAGGACAGGCAGTCTTACGTATACCTCCCCCCCCCCCCGTGCCAAGGATCTCCTGTCAGTGTCACAGGTTGATGGTGTATCAAGGAAGTGTTCCACTTTTGACAATTTAATGACAAGTTCCGCTATGATTATCACGGCCACAAAGCTAGTGCAACACCCTGCTGCTCCTCAGCAATGTGTGTCGGCAGAATCTTCTCTCTTCATGGATGGAAAAGTCTCTTCATCATCGTACATGGAGCATTTCCACACTGCCCTACAGTATGTAGACACACATACGAAAAGTTAGTAGAGAACCTGCTGCAAGCTCTACAGGAGTAGGTCATCTTCAATATGTCAGTATAAGTCATACCAGACAGTACTCATCATATTCCTCCAGGAGGAAGAGCTGAAAGTCTTCTTGTAGTCAGTGGCGTCCTTCCTGTCTTTCAAGGAGCATGAGCAGGGTCAGATGCCATCTGCCTTAGTGGTGCACTTGCCAGCTTTAACTAACTCCTTACACTTTGTATATGACCTGACATTAGACATCAGGATAGTTATTCCCAATACAAGTCTCTTCTACCAAAACCCTCACAGGTCCTGCTATGGACCTTTCACCACAAGAAGTCCGTTCAGGGTGGGGCCCACTTGGTGAATCACCTCTAGCGATGCTGCCAAATCAACCGTAGTACATGCCTCTCTCTCTCTCTTATTTCCCATCTATGTGCTATTTGAAATTGTTTTTTATATTCTGTATATAGTAAAGGAAGCTATATAGTACATTGAGTATCACTTTTTAGAATTATAACAACGATTTGAATGAATTCTATGACACGTGGCAGTGCTTTTTTCCCATGTTGTCACGCTGAGGTCGGCGAGGGACCCAGGGTCAGAGAGAGGATTAGGCCTACAGGGGAAACCTCTTAAAAATAAAACGCGCCTAGACTTTTACCTCATAGGTGGTGTGGAAAAAAGTTGAAAATAAATAATAAATATATACAATATATATATATATATATATATATATATATATATATATATATATAGAGAGAGAGAGAGAGAGAGAGAGAGAGAGAGAGAAACAGGTGGGATGGGGGTAGGTAGGGAGACAGTGATAATCCGATAATTGGTGGTCAAATTGGCAACGTCGCACTCGGGGAAAGTCCAACTTCTGCCACGCCCTGAACGGACTTCTTGCTGCGAAAGGACCATAGTCATTTTCATCCTCGGCCAAAGTGCTGAAGATATTACAATCACTTGACTCTGCAGCTGACTCTTCAGTGGGACTTCTCTTGATAAGAGCAATTTTCCTGGAGACAGAGGTGAAATGTTTCTACTGATCTCAGCTTAAAGCACTGACCTGCTCACCACGTTGGACTATATTCACCAGATGATTTCGAGCTATCCCTGGTCTATTTGCTAGTTACCCTAATGAAAATTATGGAAGACCTGATCTCACTGCCAACCTGGTCAGCCAGACTAAAATATCCCTCTCTGCTTTGTGGCAGCCATGGAAAGTTACGAGTACATATCAGTGTTGCTGGTCCCAGACCCCGGATTTCTGTTCATGGACTAGACGACACAGTGTCTACTCACTGCCACAATCATAGCAGCTTGAATGAAGTCATTGGTTAATCAGGTGAATCTAGGTCTCGTGAAACTCGAGGGTGATGTATCTAAATGCCGAAACTGCACAATATCTCTGTGTCACATTGCTATGATGGGGAATGGGAGAACGGTGGACCACAGAGGCCACCTTTGGTCAAAGATATTCAAAACACCAGGTTCAAGATATACCTTACATGGCCTTGGCATCACTGTATCCCCCCCACACACATTCATAGTAAAGATAACTGTGGGTGTGCTGGGGTCCAAGAGTGTGTTTTTGAGTAATATGCTTACCTCACTTAGCATCTCTGAAGAAATTAACTCCTTGTCCACCATGCACAACAAACAAGGATGGACTTTCACCACCTACTTTTGTTCGTGAAAGAGCCCATATGAGGTACATTTCACCACGTACGTCTCTCACTAGGCAGTGGAAGCACAAAACTCCTATGTGAAACAGTACAGAGGAGGACGGTGCCAGTTCAGGCTTCCTCTGAGTGATAAGGGTTTTCTCATAAATCAAAAGTATAATGGATTTATATACAGAAACCTAGCCAACAGTTAAACCTTGACTGGAATAATCATCAGTAAGAGAACCATGAGAACCAGTCTAGGGCCACCAATATAACAATAAAGGTATGTGATGTACTTCCTACCTCCGCCAACAAAGTTTGAGGAGGTAATATATTCACACATGTCTGCTTATTTGTCTGTCTGGTTGTGTACACGACACCTCAAAAAGCTGCTATCGGATTCAATGAAATTCGATAGGCAGTCGTGCAGTGGGAAGGAAGAGCTGATTAAACTTTCAGGTGGATGTTGATCCGAATGCAGGAAATCATAAATTTTATTCGGGGTGGTGAAGGAGTCCCCCAGGATGCTTTCCATTTTTTTTTTTAATGTATTACCTCATGCATTATGTAGTCCTGCAATGGCTTTGCATGTCTTGTGCCTATATTCTGTTTCCGGTGTTTTGAAACATATTCATCCACTACGCAGGATGACACCAAAATGAAGACAGTGAAGTAAGAAAAGTGTATCGAATACAGCACCAGCCTCCTTGACTACCACAATACTTTGGTGGAAGCATTAGTGTGGTAAGTGACTGCGAGTGTCAACAGACTGACCCAGGACCTCACAAACCCACCAGAGAGATCTGGTGATAAGTTACCCCCATGGTTGACGACTTGGCCAAGCACCACAAGTACTGCGTATTTCTCATATATTTTTTTTTTTTTTCTCTTGTGTGGCCTTCGCATAAACTACCGCAGTTTTCCCCAGACAGTACATCCCAAGGGTTTGCGAATGACGGTGAATCTCTGTATTATTAGTACATTAGACTGGCGGCACCAGAAATGGGCTTTTCATACTATAAAGCCTTCATTACGCTGGGGAGAAAAGAGAGTTTCTTGAACATGGGGGCAGGCAAAAGTTGATCACGCAATTACCAGCTACATAAAAAGAAAAGCACTGATGCTTATGAGCAGATGACGTCTCTCGTGGGGCAAATAACAGATGGACAGCAGAGGTACCAGTGACAACCCAGAGATGAGGCAGAGTGAGGGAATGGACGGACACACAGACGGAGGGATGAAGTTCATAATGCCTGACGGATGAAACAAGGCAAACCAATCACTCAGACCGCAGAAAGATTGGACAGCCATTCATCCACCACAGAACAAACGATGATGATGATGATGAGGAGGAGAAGATGGACTAAAATATAGGTCATTGCTGTACCTTATGTACCTGTGACATATGATTTACTTGCGGTATCTTGTTTTTATGCCTGCCTATTCATCGACCTACCTGTGTATCCAGTTACACAACGCTCACACTACTAACAGTCTACGAGAGAGAGAGAGAGAGAGAGAGAGAGAGAGAGAGAGAGATGAATAAGGGAGCGAGGGTGGGGGAGTACAATTTATTCCTCCTCCTCCTCCTCCTCTTTCTGCCCCTCCTTCTCCTCCTCCTCCTCTTGTACCTTTAAATCTTGAGAGTCCTCTTTTCTTCCTCTTCTTCTGATCTCCTCTCCTTCTTCTCGTCGTTCTTTTCATCATCATCATCAGCAGCAGCAGCAGCAGCAGCACGCACTCACCTCTTTCCCCTCTCCTCCTCGACCTGCCCCACCCCCGTCTCTCTCTCTACCTATGTGTCTGTCTAATTATCAGTCTGTCTATCTATCTCCTACTCCTTTTCCTCCTTCACTTCTCTTCCTCCTCCTCATCCTCCACTTCCCTTCCTCCTCTCCCAATCCCGTCTTCCTCTTCTTTCTCATCTACCAACTCCTCCCTTTTTCCCCTCTGTCTTTTTTGGTCTGACTACCTTTTCCTTCTTCCTCCTCCTCCGCCTCCTCCTCCTGGTAATGAACGGAACAATTCAACACTCATGACGGTGTCGCGAGAGAGAGAGAGAGAGAGAGAGAGAGAGAGAGAGAGAGAGAGAGAGAGAGATGCAGTCATACATACATAAGACAGGACAAATAAACAGACAGACAGACAGACAGACAGAGACAGACAGACAGACGCAGAGAAAGAAGGGGGGATAGAGGAAGGGGTGGAAAGACGGAGGCAGGGAGGGAAGGAAAGAAAAAGGAATAAGCACTGTACTAAGGAACAAAATTTGGGAAGTTGCAGGAAACTGTGCAGTGTAATAATCTCTCTCTCTCTCTCTCTCTCTCTCTCTCTCTCTCTCTCTCTCTCTCTCTCTCCAAAAACGCAGTGTGTGGGAGTAAAGTTTTAATTGGTCTTGTACATGGTAAAGTGTCCCTGTGGGATAGTGTGTGTGTGTGTGTGTGTGTGTGTGTGTGTGTGTGTGTGTGTGTGTGTGTGTGTGTGTGTGTGTGTGTGTGTGTGTGAGAGAGAGAGAGAGAGAGAGAGAGAGAGGCCATATAGATTTACAGACCACACAGGCCTTTTATTTCTCTCTTGGTGACCCGACCTTATAATTAACAGAGACTTATTGTCTAATTGCACAAGCTGAAGAATTACAGGAGCTTAAGACCAGTAAAGCCTAGAGAGAGAGAGACAGACAGACAGACAGACAGACAGACAGACAGACAGAGGGGGGGGGGACTGTTGGAAGAGAGGAAAGAATGCTAGAAAGTGAAAGAGGCGGGAGAGAGAGTTTGAGAGTGAGGGACGACAGCAAGGAGGAGAAGGGGTTGGGAACAAGGAAGAGAGGAGGGGATAGAGGAAGAGAGAGGGAGGGAGGAAGAAAGGCAGGACGGAAAGGAAGAGGGAAAGAGAGAGGAGGAGGACGCAAGGAAGTTAGGAGAGAGGAACAGAATGGAGAGTGGGGAATGAAGGAGAGAAAAATGGGGAAGGGGAGGGGAAGGAGGGAGAGAAGGGAGGGAAGGGAAGGGAAGGATGGAGAGGAGAACGGAGGGGGAGAAGTAGCAAGGAGTGGGAGAGAAAGAGGAGGGAGGGAGGAAGGGAAGGAGGGAGGGGCAGCGTGGAGGGATAGAGGTAGGGAGGGGCAGCGCGGAGGGAGAGGGGGAGGAAGGGGCAGGATGGAGGGAGAGAGGGAAGGAGGGACAGCGTGGAGGGAGACTAGGAGAGGAAGTGAGAGAAAAATTAGCGCGGAAGGAAGAACTGATAAGACGGAGGGGACGGGGAGGAAAGACGAGGGGAGTGGGGGAGAGGGAAGACGGAAGAGGGGAAAGAGGGAGGGACTGGAGAGTTTTCTTAACCCACATTCTCTCCCCCCCCCCGTCCCTCTCTTCTCTCTTTCTCTTTAACTCAAGACGCTTCCCACACCAGATGTATCAAACACACACGAGAGGCTTATTCCACACACACACACACACACACACACACACACACACACACACACACACACACACACCAGACATTTGTTTCACACAGCAGACAGTATATGCTCCTCGTTCGTCTCTCTCTCTCTCTCTCTCTCTCTCTCTCTCTCTCTCTCTTCCAGCCGCTCTTCACCCCCTCCTGTATTACGGTATGTCTTCTTTCCTCTTTCATCTTTAAGCTTCTCTTTTTCTCTTCCCCCTCCCTCCTTCCCTCCCCTCCTCCCCGCCTCCTCCCACCTCTTTCGCACTTCCTCCACCACCTATTCTTCTCGTCTCCTCCTTTTCCTATTCATACCTCTATCATCATCCTCATACTGTCTCCACTCTTTTCCTCCTTCTCTTCCACTTCCTACCTCTCTCCATCTCCTCGTTATTTCATTGCCTCCACACTTCTTACACGGCCTTTCTCTTTTCCTCTCTTTCTCCTCCCTCTCTCCTCCTCCACCACCTCTACCGTGTTCCTCTTCCTCTAACTCCTCCCTCTTTCCCTCCTTCATCTACCTTTTATATTCCTTCTACCCTTCTTCACATTTTTCTCCTCCTTCTCCTCTTCCTCTTTCTTCGTCTTTTTATTATTATTATTATTATTAACATCAATATCCTCCCCTCGTCCAAGTGAGAGCCTTGAAGAACGCAAATTATTTAGCCTAACGAAACGCAGGTTCAGAGGCGACCTTATTGAAGTTTTCAAAATCATGAGGGGATATGACAACTAGACATGAATAAACATTTTGGAACAGACCGGTCGAGTCAAACCAGGAGTAGTGGCTGCAAAATTATGCGAAAGCGTTTCCACTGCCATGAAGCAAAATACTTCTTCAACAGAGTCGTAAATATCTGGAATAGATTACCCTCAGATACCGTGAACAGTCTCAATTACGACATTTAAAAACAAAATAGACAAGTCTTTGCACGACAATCCTCAGCTGACTGTTTCTGTCCGAACAGCTTACTTTTACCAGCTACACGTAAGTTCATTCTCCTCCTGTCTACAAGACACCCCGTAAACTTAACGTACCCGTACATAGCGTCGCAACACGTCATTTTATATTCATCAATTTATTAAATGCAAATAAAGTAATATAAGCACAGACAGCCCTCAGTTAACGGACACTACTCTTACTTACGACCTGTGATGGGCTGTGGATCACTGAGGGGTCCCTGTTAGTTAAGTAACCACCATCGGAATTTTTTTAATGTACCAGGGGTCACTGTTTCAGGAGGTAACTTGAGTACTTGTCCCGGAAGGGAAAATTCCTTGTCTCAGTGGAGTGGACTGAGCTGGGGCCTAATTGACTGCTGCCTACCTTAAAAGCGCCAGGGAAGGCTGCCGCACCACCCCTGAACATCCACACTGCACTGTGCTATTTCCACGTTATGTCTCCAGACTTCACGTTAACTCCAACGTACCCGTACACAATGTCATGCCGTAGTTATTTATTTACTTGATTATTCATTTTACTTTATTACTTTCTCTTTCAGGTTCTTCAAACTGGTAGTTTATATATAACGTAATACGGTATAGAATGTAACTTTTCAGTCTTTCCTATGAAATTTCCACGTCAGTTTTTCCATGCTGCATGGTGGTCCTTCTCACTTTTTCCTGGGGGGTTTGGAGGCGGGAAGAGCCTTCTTACTTTACTATCCTCAAGGTGCTTGACTATCCTTATCCTTCAGCATGTAGAATTAGATCTCGTAGTCAAAGTCTACTCTGTAACAAACAGCATCGAAAGGACCATAAGGTCTGTTGCTGTTTGCTTTCCTTTGTATATTCCTTTATATATTCCTTTGCTCCTGCTCCTCGTCCTCGTCCTCCTCCTCCTCCTACTTATCTTTAAGCATTAATTATAAACTGCTCTCATAAGCCTTTAAGGAGACGAGGGGAGGAAGGAGAGAAGGAACCAAGAAGGAAGGAGGGATGAAAAGAAAAAAGGAGGAGGAGAAGGAGGAGGAGGAGGAGGGGGAGGAGGAGGAGGAGGAAGAGGAGGAGGAGGAGGAGGGCAAAGAAATGTGAAACAAGAGGAGGTGAGAGAGGGAAAGGAAGAGGAAAAGAAGGAGAGGTGTAGGAGAAAAGGGAGAGACGAAGAGCGGAGGAGAGAAGGGAGAGGCGTGGAGGGAAAAAAAAAAAAAAAAAAAGGGTGAGGGAGAAAGAGAGATGCAGTTACTTTTTTCCACCTACTGAGTCAGAAGTGGAGGAGGAAAAATGAGGAAGAATCAGAAACCATGAGAGAGAGAGAGAGAGAGAGAGAGAGAGAGAGAGAGAGAGAGAGGAACGAAACAAACCCAGAAGAGAAAAGTATACGAAAACTGAAAAGCCATACATGAAACAAAAAAGGGAAAATTATATTCTGTTTTACCTGCCTACTCCAAACACACACACACACACACACTACCCTGAGCTGCAATGAACCGTCGGTCGTAAGCTGTGATTTTTTTTTTTTTTTTTTTTTTTTTTTTTTTTAAGGGTTAATGCTGCCACTATTGACACTCTCAGCCTCGTATTCTCGTCCGTTAAGGAAGCTCCCTAACACCTCTTCCTAAGCGATTTATTTACCCTATTACACCTTACTGTCCTCTTCTGTGTTACATACATCTTTCTAATAGAGTCACACTGTGCATAAACAACGAACATATGTACAATTAACCAGTCATTTCCAAAAATAAATCGTTATGGAAAAGGTCAAAGGGAGCCTCCTTAACCTACGAGAATACGAGCCTCTCTCTCTCTCTCTCTCTCTCTCTGCGCTTTACTGGTCTTAATCTTCAGTAATTCTTCAACTTGTGCAATTAAACAATAACTCTTTCTCTTAATTTTAAGGTCGGGTCACCAAGAGAGAAATATAATGTCTGTGTGGTCTATAAATCTATATCCCCCCCCCTCTCTCTCTCTCTCACACACACACACACACACACACACACACACACACACACTATTCTAAGTTGTTGTCCCCTTTCCTTTGCGTTAATTTACAGTACCGAATTTCCTTAGCCTTCTCACGGTAAGGATAAAATTAGTAATCTCTTCCATCTAATGCCAGACGATTTTATTCAGCTAAGAGAGAGCCATAGGAGCCTGTGTGATTACCGTCACCATTAACCCCCCTAATGGTCGGGAAAATTGTAGTAGACGATTTTATTCTGTAATACGAATCACAGAAGCCGACAGCGTTAACCTCATACATTCTATTCGCTTCTATTACAAAAATTAATATAGCTCCTCCGTTTTTTTTCCTTTTTTCTTTCCTTTCTCCCTTTGACCGAGGTTTAGTGTATTTGCTTCAGTGGGTCAGTGACTATCATACGAAGGTTAGGTTTTTTCTTTGTTTTTATCTCAGTCGAAACAATCTGTGGCTGTTTCCTCCTTCAGTACGATGACACAGCACTGTATTTTATTCTTCCTGCCTCTCAGTGATGATATGCAGCTCAGGGCCAGTATTTATCTAAACTCCCTAAATTGTAAGACTGAGTGTATATTGCCACGTCTTCACTCATACAGCTATTATACACCTGACAATTAATTAGAATATTAAAGCAACCCCCCCCCCAAAAAAAAAAAAAAAAAATCTTTGTTTTCCAGTATGACTTATCATCAAAACTACTTAAACTTTTACAATTACGACACCTGGATAGAGTGTTGGACCGGGAGGGGTTATAAACAGGTTCCAGTACACCCTTCACGAGCAACAACATACATCGTGTGGTGGTGGCGGCAAAGATAAGCTATAAAATGACGTCCTTGCTCAGAACGAGATAATGTTGCTACTGTCATCGTTTGAGTCACAGAAGTTGAGTGTTAACAGAATCACGATTAATCCTCTCTCGGGTCTTCTCTAGAATTCTACCCCAGCTAACGTCACACTAGTTTATTCAGCTGTGTTCGTAAGAAAAATGTTTATTCTCAAATCATCTGGCTGTCTCACTAATTCAATCGATAATATATAAGCACTACTGGTGTTCTGGAAGTAAATACACTTCTTCCATCCCAGGATGTATATTTCTGGTTTATTCTCGTTATTTATGGGCGAATCTTTTCACGTTAGGACAGCGTCACATTACTGAAAGAGATAATGAAGGGATTATTGGACTCCCAAGGTGCAAAAAATCTTCCAGTTAAGAAAAACCGTCCTGGGATGTTAAGAATATACACCAGGAGAGATGTGATCGGATGGAAGGGGTCGGTAATCAGCCAGCACTATCACTGGGACTTGCATTTAACACTGACCACAAAGGGACGTGGTTCACGGCAGACTGAGACGACAAAACTGCACTGTCTTAGTGACCCTTGTGCTGTCAACAGGTATTCTATATTTTATGTTTTAGGAACAACAGTAGTGTTAGACTTCCATCACAAACAATATAATCAAACCAGTTTCATTTCTTATATATTAGTTATCAATACTATAAGTGCCCATTAATAGCTATTCTTTTCAAAGGTGCTATATTACAATTCCCTTTACACAATGCTCTTCACCTTGGGTCAGCCTCTTGTAGTAAACGATTTCACTCACACACACACACACACACACACACACACACGATCACATTTACACACACATACAGTGGCAATACACACACAGGCGCAGAAGACCTAAGTATAAATAATGACCTCCAGGCATACAAAGACGAACACGCGCAAGGAAGAAAGAACACACATATCCATTCACACACATGTAGAGAGGGAGAGATGAGGACACACACACACAGGAAGACAGAGGTACACATGAAGACAAACAGAGGCACAGACAAGAGGCAATATAATGCTCTGTCAATAGAGATCTTTTGCAGGTTTCTTCACTCCCCTCCTCTCATCTTTGTCCTGTTCCCCCCCACTCTCTCTCTCTCTCTCTCTCTCTCTCTCTCTCTCTCTCTCTCTCTCTCTCTCTCTCTCTCACTATCTGTATATGTATACTGGTATTACCCGTATATGTATGTAGACAGACAGACACAGATATGGATAAAGCTCTCTCTCTCTCTCTCACTATCTATGTATACTCGTATTACTCGTATATGTATGTAGACAGACACACAGATAATGATAAAGGTCTCTCTCTCTCTCTCTCTCTCTCTCTCTCTCTCTCTCTCTCTCTCTCTCTCTCTCTCGCTGTGTGTGTGTGTGTATGTGTGTTTTGGAGACACGCATTACATGCGTGTGTACATATGTTTTTTACGCTCCTGGCCGGGAATCGAACCGCGAGACTTCTAGATAAAAGTCAGGCACTGCTACCACTACACCATAGCGTGATAAAAGCTACAGTATGCCAACTAAGTGTGTTATTGGGAGATATATTTCAATTACAACACATCAGGATTATTGCTTAGCCCCACGCAACTCGGCAAGTGACACAGCAATTTTAAGCTATCCCAGCCAGAACACGAGCGTCTTTATATTTTGGGGAAACACGCACTGCACGCGTGTGTACAAATACTCGTATACATACTTACATACATACATATATATATATATATATATATATATATAGATAGATAGATAGATAGATAGATAGATAGATAGATATAGATATAGATACTCGTATATGTACCGTATGTGTGTATAGATAGAGACAAATAAGGATACAGGTGTATATATGGACATATGTAGATAGATAAATAGATATATATGTATATAGAGATAGATAGACAGATAGATTTTTTGGTATTATGTCCCTATTTTCAAGTTCCTACCGTGTATGGCTGGAGGAAATGACGAAACATATAAATAACTGATTCGATAATGACTACGGTGTCAGTTTCAGTCTTCCATTTTCCCTCCATTTTTCATTATGCTGGCTCTAGTGCTCTCCTATTCTGATAAAACCGATCTTTTTGCTCAGACCTGCGCCTTTTATTCTACCATGAATGCTTCCGGTGTTGTTCTTCCATCTCTTTCACTCTAGAACTTCCACAGTCTTGTAATTTAAAATAATTTATAAGATACAGTCATTTCTCTGTGTCCTCAATACTTAGCGTACGCTCCTCATGAGGTCCCCCTTGTTGTTCTTAGGTAGTGTGCACCCGTTCTGACACCTTTTCTAGGCATACTCTTGCATTTGTAAACTTGCACATTTCCTTCTAGCTGGAAGAGTGCTCAAATTAACCTGTTCCGAAGAAGGGTAACCGTTCCCACCCCTCTAACTATAGCCCTAAAGATGTAATCTCTTTTACTTCCATAGCCTTTGGGTCCATCCTAAACCGGAAGAAATTAAGCGCATACCTTCACATATCCTTCTTTCTGATCCACCATTCATCAGGAATGCTTCTTATACATCTTCTCACATTACTTGCAGATTCTTGGTCATCCTCCTTTCAGAACACTGGCGAACCCTTTGCCATCACAGACTCTCAAAGGCTTTTAACTGAGTCCGGAGCATTTCCCACTTTCCTTACTACCTTCCCAGGATTTCTGTCCTTCGACCTGTGCCGTCATATCTACTTTTTTCCTGACTTTCCTATTCCTGCTGCTGTAGACAGCCACTGTTATTCTTCTAAAGCTATCAGTACTGGTATTTCTCATGATTTTGTTCAGCAACCTCTCCACTGCAGGTGCGATGAATGTACCATGGAGAAAGGCAGCACTGTAGGTGCTGTAAATATATCACATGGGTTTTCATTTTACTGCTTGAGCTCTGGTGATTCGTTTGGGTGGGAGCTACTGTGTCACTGTTCCCAAGCTGCCACATCTCAGCACCTTTCCCAGTCACCCACAAGTGCTCAGATAGGGATTACATGCTAGTATGCTGACTTTGCTTACTTCATCAAGTGTTTTGTCAGTATTATGGACATAGGGATATAAGAAATACACGGGAAAAGAGTGAAGCAAAAGTATTTACAGAACCTTGTGTTAGTTTTGTAAGCATCTGCATGTAATTTTCAAAATATTTTGAGAACTTAAATAAAATTACGTGCTGTAATTAGTGAATGTATGATGTAACATTACATAATATATATTGTATTTCCATGTTTCGGCTTGAGTTAATACCACTTGAAAATATTCACTGAACTTCTCTGTGGCGCTCAGATGATAATTGTGCTGTTATTACACAACCTAATATCTGTATAATAATATTTACCATAAACTGCTCGAATCAGCAGCTTCAGCAAACTTAGCAGGAAATACTAAATATGCATTATGCGCCAGGGAAATACCTTCATAAAAGCAGGTAAGCGCATTTCCTTACCCAGTGTAATGCATTCAACCATTTTATAAGGATACAGGTAGTTCTTAAAACACGTGAAAAATCCCCACGGAGGATGCACATGACGGGCACAATACTCCTGCCACAAAGGGTTACATCAGTGACCTTCTGCACCACTTTCCCACATCGTCCAACACAGCAGTTACTTCAACAATCACGGGATGAGGCTATTTTTTTTTTTTTTTTTTTTTGCCTGTCTCTTTCTTTCTTAATGGGGCAACAAAAACTTTGTTATTTTAAGCAGATTAAAAACTATTCCTCCATCATTCAATCCACCAAAAACCTTTCACAAAAAATATCCGTTAGTTTTTCACAACACACAAGTCAGTCCATTATCTCTCAATAGCACTGGGATTTCGGTTTCTCGAGACCTAAAACGAAAAGAGCACACCACCTCCCTTGCACAGCCAGAGATTAAATGTGTATAACCACCCCTGTACTTTCTTCAGCTGCAGACTTTGTACAGGAGTCATAATCTGTATCTTTGTGAAGCACTGCTCTCACTTGTGGGGATTTACAACACAAAGCTCTTCCACACTGGTCGAGTCAGAGATTTATAATTCGTCAACTCTACCCCTAGTTTTGACTCCCTTCAACCTCTCTCTCTCTTCCCCACACTAATACCTTTCTGCCTCTACTATTGCTATTTCAATGGTCACTGCTTCTCTGAAGAGTCTGCCTGCATCCCTCCACCATTTTGGCAAACACGTATTACCCATCTAGCCATGCTCTCTCCACCCATTTCTGTTCAACTCACAAATGCAAGAGTTAACCGATGTTCTAAGTATTTCATGTATACAACTGGTCACCAGTAGAATTGTCTTCCTCATTCTATACTTCCATATGCCTATGGCCTCAAAGTCTTTTAAATGCAGTCTGTCCAGGCTTTGTAAAATGAACAGGTCTTGATTTTTGGCTCTTTTGTTCAATTTTTTCTGAATAGGTCAACTTCTGAATGCATCCAGCAATCTTTTTTTTTTTCTTTCTTTTTTTTTTTTTTTTTTTTTTTTTACATAAAATAACTCCCCCCTCACCTCCCTTATCCCCATGCAGATGATAATAGCAACACGACTTTGACATTACTGGGCACTGTTGTAAATAATAACAATAACATCAGAGGAATACTGGTGCACTCCTGACTCAGTACTCACCACAACTGCCAGCAGAACACAACCAACACTCACCTGAAAACAAACACAAGAATAATGAGCTGGCATCCTTCACTGGTCATATAGACAAAATACAGTGGTATCAAATAATGAGTGAACAAACACACAAATAACTGAATCTATGATGTAACAGGAACTCTAGTCATTTATTAACTTTAAGCCCTACTCTGTTGACTATTAACCCCTTAACTGTGGGGCGTCAATTTCGTGACGCTTAGGAGCAAGGGATCATACCGCGGGGCGTCACTTTTGTGATTCTGTGTTATTTTGAATTCGCCGAGGCTTTCAAGTGGTGGCTTGTATCATCTATCAGTACTGCCAATGTCCAACACTAGTCAGCACTCCTAATCTCATCTGTACTCCCATCCATTGTTTACAATTTAGCCATTTCTCCCCATTCTTGACTCCCCTCCCTACCTCCCCTCCATTACCCTCTCCTCTCGCCTGTCCGGCCATGCTATGCTAAGTAAATCTTCCCTGGAATTTTCCACTGATTTCATCCATTGAAATAAGCCCTACGCCCTATTCTTATACCAAATAATATATACAAAAAAGAAATAAGGTAAGTGATAGTGCCATACATCTGGAATTGGCTAATTATCACCTGACAACACCTCACGTGCACTCGTTCGCTAATTTTCGCTGTTTATTTCCCCTTGAAATGTCGTATAATCTATTCTCGTAATAAAAATATATATAAGGAGGGAAGGGAGAAGCTAAAGTGATATTTACATTCACCTGGAACTGGCGGTGGCTGAATCGGTAGAGAGGCGGCCTGCGGTCCTAATGTACCCAGGATCGAATCCCGGCTGGGGCAGGGAACAGTTTAAGGATTTGATTTTCCTAAAAGCAGACTTTCCTGATCTACCAGGTGACCCGCCAACATGTCGTAAAAATACCCCCGCTAATACCAATACACCAGTCCTGTATGAGACAGCCCTAGCATGTATTCAATATGGATGGTGGGTGTTAGCGTCGAAGTGGTGACATATGGAGGTGTAGGAGGACTATTGGGCCTTGGGATAGGTCACTGCCCCTGAGAAATAGGCTCTGAAGCCTTTGCCCAGAGTCGGACACGTAAAAAAAAAAAAAAAAAAAAAATCATTATGTATTGTCTAGATTTCATGCCAATCATTTCAGAGCGTATATATTAGCAACTGTCACCAGGCTGAGACTGGCAGCACTGCACTTCCCCTAGGCAGGCCACCACACACTGTATTCAGTTTACTGTCGTCTTTCAAGGTGAAAGCATGTCAGATTCACGCCTGTCAAATTCCGCCCCTTTTTAGCCCCATGCAAAGGGCCCTGTGACCTCTACCCCCTACTAAACCTCGTGTGGAATGAAGTAAAGGGAAAAGTGAGTGTTGTGGAACGTGAACTGGCTAATTTGTCAATGAAAATGACTGAGAGTGACTACGATCTTTCTGGTGAGTAAAACAGTGCAAGTGGAAATGTAAATAATGTGTAAATAATGTGTAAACGGCAAGTGATAGCAATGAATGTAAATATAGGTGAACAGTGGAAAATAGTTTTATAAGTTACTGCAAAGTGACAGTGCCTAACACAGTGTAAATAAAATAGAAATGTAAATAATGTAAATAAAATAGAAAATGTAAATAGAAATGTAAATGAGTAGTAATATAAGAATACGAGTATATATACTAGGAGTAATGAAAGTAAAAGTTTCACTCTAGCATGTATGAATACTATGAGTTATGAAAGTGAAGGTGAAAGTGACAGATTCACTCTCAAAGCTAGTATACAGGACGAGAAAGTGAATGCTACGTATTTTACTGAATGAGAAATTGAATGCCTACAGTGACAATAAACTACTATTACTGAAGGAAACTTATGGATAAAGACTGTAAATATATATAAGTGATATATAGTATTAGAAATATAAAGTGTGAGTGTTTTTATGAATAATCAATGACAGAACACCAGCGGCGAATGATCGGAAGTGGGAAGGTCATACGCGCTCGTAATTTTCATTGCTTTCGCAGTGTTTTTTTTTTTGGAGTATGGATTCCAAACTATTTCGGAATCATAGAATAGTGTTTCTAGTGATAATATCAGGCTGTGGTAATCATATTACGGGTTGTCGGGAAGTGTAAAGTGGAGACTTCGTTACCCAACTTCAGAGGTCTCCACAAGTCCTACGGTACTCGACAAAGGCTCAACAAACATCCCAGGAGAAAGTTGAAGGTATGTGCCATATGCATATGGAATTATAATATTCTAGGACTAATAACTGATTTTTGGCAAATATTTTTAGAGAGTCTGTCGGAGCGCGAATATGCCCGCGGGACACGCAAATCAAAGCAAAAGAAGCCCACGGTTTAGGGGTTAAATCAGAAAATATGGAAGAGAGTGGAGGGGGCAAGGGAAAGGGGTGAGAGGGGCCAAAGATATTGAAGGAAGAAGGTTACAAGGGACAGCAAATAGCAGTCGGTCTATCGGTCATCTCGAAGCTGATGTTTGTATGACAAGTAAAGACTACGATTTCTATATTATGAGTTTAAAATAATGATAGCAAAGCAAGAGAGATTTCATCACCCACCAATCCAGTATAAAGCCAAAGCCAGCAGGAAAAGTAGAGATGGACTACTATACAGTGCACTCATGTCAGTGTTCTACAACACAAAAGAAGTGAACTGAGTGGGGTAAACCAAAACTCAGGAACTCCACTCTGTTTCCTTCAGGTTCAAAACCAGGTGTTATGGTCTACCAAAGGCCCTAAGTCAGGTTGTCCACTTCGACTTATATTATCTGCAGTTGGCACATACATTTTTATTCCCAATACTTGCTCCTCTATACAGTGATCACCTCACTGTAACAGGTTCCTTCCATTTATTTAAGAAAAAAGAATAACCTTAACATTGCTGTTACATGACCAATTTTGATGCCCACAGCTTATACATTATTTTTTCTTTTAATAACAGAATGAAGGAAGGAAAAACAAAAGAATAAAAAAGAAAAAAAATCCATACACCAGATTACTGGTGTCCTCTGTTCATAAAATATCTGTAGCAGTTACACCTGAACAGCTGTGGATTGAAATCTGGAGGGAAACAACTCTGGAGAAGCGAGTTCCAGAGATGCAGTTCGGGGAATGAAAGAATTCTGATAGGCAGAAGTTCTGCAATATGGCTGAGTGACATTACAGTCATGAGCGCTACCAGATGCCCAAGTAGCACGAGGGAGGGCATGTAGAGGTGGCACCATGGACGCAACTTCGTCTGAGCATTTGCCAAAAAAAATATCTGTAAAATAATGCAAGGGAGGCAACATTCCTTCTTACTTGCAGAGGAGGTAGTTTATTTGTAATGGCAGAGTTGTTAATAATTCTTACAGCTTTGTTCTGAATTTTATCTAGTTGTTTTAATGCAACCTCTCCACATCCATTCCACAAGGGTGAGCAATATTCAAGCTGATAGTGCACATGACTCTTATAAATTATAGCTAACTGCTCATCAGTGAAGAAGTTACGAACTCTGTACAATAATCCAAGTTTCTTAGAGGCGGTTTTAGCAAGTGATATAACATGAGAGGTCCAGCTGAGGGCATTGTTAAGTGAGACACCAAGAATTTCAATACTTTTGGAGATGGGAATATTCGTGGCACTGAAGGTAATGTACGAATCTGGCAATATCTGTCTATTAGTAAACTGTATATATTTAGTTTTACTAGCATTAAAAAAGACAAGGTTGTTTTGCCTTCATTCACTGATAGTAGATAGGTCTTGATTTATGGAGATGGCTGTACTGAGTTGAGAGGTAGAGATATTAGACTTTGTAAATGGGTGTCTGAGTGTGAATGAACTATGTAGTGTTGAGTCATCTGCATATGAATGGATGGGATTGTGGGTGACAGGTAAGAGATCATTAATAGGAACCAGGAATAGGATTGGCGCCAGAACTGACCCCTGCAGCACGCCAGCGTTAACTGAGTGGAAATTGGAATATACATCATCTACTTTTCCTCTTATTTTCCTGCCACTAGGATATGAAGAAATCAAAGGAACAAAAGACGTTTGTCCATAGCAAGGGAGTTTGGACAGCAGGGAACGGTGCCATACTATGTTGAAAGCTTTAGAAATATCAAGAGCTACTGCATGAGTTTCTCCATGTAGATCAATTGACTGATGGATGGTATGAATTAGGAAATAGTATGTCAATGGTGGATCTTTCGTGGTGAAAACTATGTTGTCTATCACTAATAATTAAGTTGTTGGATTCAAGATGTTTAACAATGTTCTTATTAAAGTTTCAAATACCTTACCAAGAGAAGATGTGACAGCTATTGGTCTGTAATCAGAGGGGTCAGAGGAACTTCTTTTCTTCGGAACTGGGTGGATATTGGCTTCTTTCCATGAATTTGGGAATAAAGAAGTATGTATGCATAGCTGAATAATTTAGCTAGAACAAAGGCAAGTTCAGGGGAACACTTTTTCTAAACAATTGGCGGAATTCCATCTGGGCCTGGAGCTTTGTTGACAGGTACATTGTCTAGGATAGATTTTACATACCTTGTCTGTATTTTAAGTGGGGCAATTTCGGGAGAGTCAAGTTACAGTACTGGGACTTTCTGGCTGGTATCATCTATGGTAAAGTTTCTGGCAAATGTACTGGCAAAAATATCTGCTTTCCCACGCAGGTCATTTGTAATGTTGCCATCTGAAGATTTTAGCGGGGGAATGGAAGATGACTTGTTACAGTTATTATTGAAAGAATTAAGTGTTGACTAGAATATTCTATTGTCATTAGGGTTGTTAAGTAGTTTTGATGCTTGCTTTTGAAGTTTGATTTTGCTAGATTTAATACAGCTTTTGCATGATTTCTAGCAATTTTAAATTGAGAGAGTGATTCAGATGTTTTTGATTTTAAGTAAGAGTTATATGCTAATGACTTTTGGGCTGTTGCTCTGGCGCAGTTGCCATCAAACCATTTTGGAGAGTTCAATCTTTTAGTGAACTGTTGACTTGGTATGAATAAATCCATACCAGCTAGTATTAAGTCGCAAATGTGGGACTAGGTGGAATTGGGATCACTAGAGAAGACTGTCATGGAATGTCAGCAAGATAATTTCTAAATCCATCCCAGTTTGCCCTATCAAGGTGCCATCGGGTCTTTTCCCACCTAAGGATGGGATGAAGTGGGGTTTAGACAAAAAAAAAAAAAAAAAAAAAAGTCAGAAGTCCGTTTAATTAACTTGGCCCACAGTTTTCTTCACTGACCATTCACGAGCCCAGAATCCTGACTCCGCCTCATGGGCATAAACATTCAAACTTAAGTGCTTCACATTACTTATCAGCTTGAGTCAGTCCAATGACTGTCATGTCACCGTGAAAAAAACGAATGACAATTATGACATATTCTTTTCCGAACAAAACTCTCAATCAGTTCGATCCACTGTTAGTCCTTAGCCTCATCAACGTTCATGTCTCTCTCTCTCTCTTTCTTTTTTTTTCACACATTTACCGGGTATTTTCCATAATATGTCCATCTTGTTCTTCTTGGCCTACCATGCCCCCCCACTTTCATGCTCCCTCAGATACACCCTTTACGTAACCCTATTCATATCCATATATCTCCCCATTCCTGTACCAGACACATTTTCTCTGGCTCTGGTGATAACAGACATCCTTACTACACAACTTTCATGAATCACATTATCCCTTGCCGTAGCAACTCTCTGCACTCTACACACATCAATATCCCTTGCCGTAGCAACTCTCTGCACTCTACTCACATCCCTCAACTGCCCCATTTCCACTGCTCTTACTCTTGACTTTTCATTTTCATGCTATGCCAGACTCAATCCCGCTTGTCAATATAATAACTAAAACTCCTTCATGCAATCCTCTTGCCGCTGCCACAATCAGACCTCCGTTTGGAATCAAAGCCTTCAGAGCACCAGCCACTTTCCTTCCTTGTGCTATTCAGCTTTCCACTTCCTTTGCAAGTTTATTTCTATTCACTATCACTGCACCAGTGCTTACGTTGTCAATTTAAGTCTTTCTGCATTCACCATCATATTACACTGTAAGTCACCATAACTTTGCTTTTACCCACATTTACTTTCAAAGCCTGATGCTAATGGGTAGCCACAAAACTTCACCTGTCTGCCAAGCTCCTGTCCACTATTGACAAGTGAAACAATATCATTTGCATACAACAAGTTTGAGACATCCCACTGTTCACCAATCAAGACCTGCCTAATCTATCTATTTCCTGACGCCTTAATCCCGTAAGGGGTGGCCACAAACAAATCGCCTCCACGTCACCCTGTCCCCCACCATTTCACTGCCCTGCTCCCAGCTCACACCCCCCTCTCTCATTTACCTCTCACTCCTGCCTAATAACTGTCTCTAACTTTCCACCCACACCAAACATAAACAAAACCTTCCAATGCCTCTCTCTGTTTACCGTGTCATACACTTTCCAGATTCATAAATGCCATAAATACCTTACATTCTTTTTCAAAAGCTCTCTCCACTATCTGATTCTTAGCAAAATATTTGATCCGCACACTGTTAGTCACTCACCAGATGTTTCCAGTATTTCCCATACTTTATTATAGAACAACCAACACTTGTACCGCGGTAATTTTTGCACTCATTACTTTTATTCTTGTACAGGAATAAAATCACACCAATTTCTACTTTACATGCACAGTTATATTCATCTAAGCTTTCGTCTATATTTTACCAAACACTTCACCCAAGTCTCTCCACTACTCTTCATCATCTCTGCATACACCTCACCAACACCTGCTGGCATCCCTTCTTCTTCAGTCAAATCATAGCATTCTTTTCTTCTACCAATGTTACACTTCCTGGCACAACATTCCTTCTCCAAACACCATCAGAACCACTCAGGTTAGATACTGCTCTTTTCTCATTATTCATATTCATCAGCATTTCAAAATAATCCTGCCATATGCGTTCTACCTCACGTCCATCTGTTAGTATTATCAACCCTCACACTTACTTCTTTCCACCCCCATTTCTTCATTCCAGGGAATGAGGGAATGATGAGGAGGGATAGAGGGGTGGAGAGGGAGAGGTAGAAGTGATATCGTACAGTGGGAAGCCGATGCGAAAAGACAGACTAAAAAGGAGACACGGATTGCAAGAGATGGAGAAAAAGGTGAAGGCGAAGTGGCATGGGGAGGAGGAGGAGAAGAAGGTAAAAGAGGAAAAGATGGAGGAACGGTGGAAGACCAGCAAAAGAGGGAGGGAGGGATGGAGGAAGAAGGTGGAGATAGAACGAAAGTGGGAGAGAAGGAGGGAGAAGATCGAAAAGGGAGCAGAAATGGGAGATAGAGAGAGGGAAGGTGGAGATGGAGCATGGAGACTAGAGGTAGAGAGACGCTAATGATGGAGAGGAAGAGAGAAGGAAGAAGGATGGTGAGGAAGGACGGTGAAAAGAGGAATACAGAATGATACACGAAAGAGAGGTAGAGAAAGTTATATAGAGAGGGAGGGGAAAAACAGAAATATGCAGGGAGAAAGGGGTGAGGGAGGGAAGAGTAAACAAACAGGGAAAAGAGAGGAGTGCAAGGATTTAGCGAGGAGAGTGGTGAATAAAAAGGGAGGAAAGGAAGAAGGGATGGAGAATTAGAGAGAGAGGGACGAAAAAGAGTTAGGTGAACATTTTTTGTTGGGGGAGAGAGAAGAAGAGGAAGGGAGAAGGAGGGTTAAAGATGTAAAGGGGAAAAGAAAGTTGGAAAGATTAGAAGGGAAGGGAGGGATGAATTTACCGACGTGAGGGGAGAGATTTGATGGAGAGAGTAAACTTACGGGGAAGGTGATGGGGAGGAAGTAATTGAGGGGAGGAAAAAATATGTAGGGTGGGAGGGGAAGGGTTAAGATATAGGTAGGCAGGCAGGTAGGAAGGTGGGTGGGTGGGGTGGGTAGGGGATGGGAGGGTGAGTGAGAGTGCCAAGTGGGGTGCGTCATGACACTGGCACTGGTTCTGCGTCCTCCGTCATGCTGGTATGTGGCACCACGCTCCCCCAGAGACCCCCTTCCTCCCTCACTGCCTCCCCCTCCCTCACCCCTTCCCCTAGCACTTTCCTCCATCTCTCCTTACCTCCCAGTTTCGTATTCTCTCTCTCTCTCTCTCTCTCTCTCTCTCTCTCTCTCTCTCTCTCTCTCTCAGCTAAAAAAAAATAATAATAATAATTCCGAGGTAAAATGGTGCTACGATTACTCTTCATCCACCAGCAAAATCATGAAACGCCAGCAATGAAATCTACAATCAAATTATAATGAAATATGATGTACTCAAAATACTATAAACTACGGTGAATATAATTTACCGGTTCTGAAATGGGCGCATCCCTATCCTTACTATTAGCACACATCATCAGTCCTGCACACTAATTTGTACACACGATTAGACCTGCACACTAATTTGTACACACGATTAGACCTGCACCGCTCGCTGGTGCAGTGGTAACGCTCTCGCTTGCCAACTGGTGGACGGGAGTTCGCGCCTCGCTCAGGTTGCGAAAAGTTTCACTGACGAAGTGGGTGGTTACTGTCCCCCTCGAGCAAGGGGACGGGTGTGTGGGTGTGTGAAGGTCACAGCCTTGCCCTTAGATCGGACTATATGAGCTCTCAGCTCCCTTCCGGGAGGGTAAAAGCTGACGATCACGACCATCAAGTGATCCTGACCGACCCGGTGAATTACACAAATTTGTACACACGATTAGACCTGCACACTAATTTGAACACACGATTAGACTTGCACACTAATTTGTACACACGATTAGACCTGCACACTAATTTGTACACACGATTAGACCTGCACACTAATTTGTACACGCGATTAGACCCACACACTAATTTGTACACACAATTAGACCCACACACTAAATTGTACACACGATTAGACCCGCACACTAATTTGTACACACGATTAGACCCGCACACTAATTTGTACACACGATTAGACCCGCACACTAATTTGTACACACGATTAGACCCACACACTAATTTGTACACACGATTAGACCCGCACACTAATTTGTACACACGATTAGACCCGCACTAATTTGTACACACGATTAGACCCGCACACTAATTTGTACACACGATTAGACCCGCACACTAATTTGTACACACGATTAGACCCGCACACTAATTTGTACACACGATTAGACCCGCACACTAATTTGTAGACACGATTAGACCCGCACACTAATTTGTACACACGATTAGACCTGCACACTAATTTGTCAGAAAGTTCACTGCATCAGGTCGTAGATTATCCAATACGTGGAACAATCATCTTAGGCCTTGTTCTGGCCACATCAGAAATTTTACTAAGCCATGTCATGGTATAAGAAATCAGTAAAAGTATCCTTTGATAACATTTCACCTTAAATTCAGCAAAAGCAATGTTGTGGCCAGTTTTGAGAAAGTGCCTAAGAACATGAGAGCTGATTTATAACAATCAAAGGAATTTGTAGGCAGTAGTGATTAAAATCCTCTTGTTCAAACATTAGATATCACCGTTGCATGGGACAAAAATTCACAAGAGCTGTCATGTGTTCCAATGCACAAATGACAGATGCTAAAAATAATAAAGTCGAATGGTGTAAGTCATATTCAACACTGCAAAAAACAACATTCACACAAGAACTGAATTGCCACAAGAATTTAATGGAGAAAAAAATGATAATATTCACAGGACACCTATGAATAACAATAAAGCACATTAAGGAAGACTTTGAAGCAAATTTTGCTTGTATCAGAAAATATAAAGGAAAATCAAGAACAAGAATGCCATAAACAGGCCCAATCGTCACAAACAACAGCAAGCATACCGATGAAAGTGAAATGGCTTGAATTCTATCCATTTTTTCTGGATATGTATTGACAACAGATGTCATACAAATTTTGTAGTTTCTCCATTTCTTTTAGAATAGGGTAAAATGTTCAGTGGTATTATGGTGAGTGAAGGAGATGTGTAACCTGCTATCAAGTTAAGGTATATAAAAATTCCTTACCCATATAAATTATCCCCACCCAGATTTAAGGAAGTAAAGGATGAAATATCAAAGCTTTTAGCTGAATTTTTCAACATACCAATCCAGTGTACTGTAGCACGTGCCACATGAATGAAATCTAGCAATTGTACCATCGATATTAAAAACATGCAACAAATAACAAATCACAGCCAGATAATTACCATCCAATTAGCCTCACCCATAGGCCTAAACTATAACAGACCTCTGTGGAGAACATGACTGACTGAAACATACCTTAACATACACCAGATAAAATTGAATTTCCCTTCCTTTTGTTTTTCCTGTAAGCACTAAAGTGCACTAGATATTGACCTTGAAATTTGTAGACCCATATTTCAATGCAATCTTTTTTATGACATACCCATATACTGTAATTAGTCTCTTGAAAAAATACACATACAGTAAGTTCGTCCCAAACATGTTCTCACCGAACACACTCGCAATTATACGCGGTTAATGTTGGGATACGTATAAGACAACGTAAGATTAAAGAACCATTACGAACACTATAAATTTACCTAAGGGAGGCCTTTGAAAGGCCAAATCCTCGAACCACAGAGCAGCGCACATGGTTTGTTTTGATCACGTGATCATGTGATTCGCTGTACTGCTTTTCCACAGTACGGTACTGTATTTGTAAATACTTACATTATTGTTCTGGTAAGTTTATGTACAAGTTAAAGTACTATTAAATAACATTAAAGCAAGAAATAAAGTCTTACAACCAGTTTACCTGATAGGCATCAGAATATTGCCTTTTTTATTTGTTCGTTAAAGATTTGCTGCACTGGATTTCCACGGTACTGTATTTGTAAGTTAAATATTTACTGTTCTGGTATGTAAGTTAAAGCATTAAATATACGAGTACCCATGATCGGTGGGCTCCGTCAAGTCAATTTGGTGTTAGACAATTCCCCAACAAAACATGAATGATTCCCCATCAGGATAATTCACACCCTGAACGTTTCCTCGTCATTCTATAAATATATTTATTTCGCCTCTGAATTATATTTTAGCATCACTCACAGCTGTCTTCATTAATGACGGCAAATTGTCTTGTTATTGTTGTGATGGAGAATTGACTCGACAACAAATTGTCCCGAAATCAATCAGCATCGGAATGCCTTGTGTTTACGTGCTTGTGTTGAAATTTTGCTGTGCAGTACTGTACTTGTACATTATAACTTTAAATAAACCTCCTAACCACTTAAAGTGCTTCATATTGATTACCAATGGCAGATAACAGCAAAACACCACATATAGGGGGTCTAGGGAGCAAAATAAGGAGTAGTTAAAACTTATGCGGTTTTGCGCCGAACACGCCACGATTGGAACAAAACCCTCGTTTTAGGGGCGAGCTTGCTGCATTTAATTTCTGCATGCTATTGGCATTCTATTTTATGAAGGCAGTTTGGGTGGGGTCACCTAAGACCTCACACCACTAGCTCTGTTGCCACATCACCACCGCCACACACGTGTAATTATGCCTGCTCACCTGTGATGAGTTTTCCGTGAATGTTGGTGTGCATCAGGGGTCAGTTTTGAGTCCCATGTTGTTTATCATGGTACCTGAAGCCCTCACACGTAACTTTAGAAATGGACTCCTGTGGGATATGTTGTATGCTGATGATTTGGTGTTGATTGCAGAGAACGAAAGGGAGGCAGAGGAAAGGTTTAGGAAGTGGAGAGATGGTATGGGGTACAAGGGCTTAAGGGTAAATGCAGATAAAACAAAAGTGATGATGTCTAGAGTCGGTGGCTGTACTGTCAAAGACGAGGGAGAGTGACCAAGTGCAGTTTGCCACAGGGGTGTGGGAAGTAATTCTATCTTATGCAGTGTTTGTGATAAATGGGTGCACAAGAGATGTAGTGGTATCAGAGGCAGACTGCGAAATAATGCTGATTTTATGTGTACGGCGTGTCAGGGAGAGCAGGTGGAGATTGTCAGGCGTGAAAGGATTGAACTTTCTGGTGAATCTCTTGAGTGTGTGGAAGAGTTTTTTTTTTTGGGAGACATGTTGTGTGCTGAAGGTGGGGCTGGAGCTAGCACTGTGGCTAGGGTGAGAAGTGGTTGGAAGAAGTTCAGGGAGCTCTTGCCTCTTCTGACACTGAGAGGGCTCTTCCTACGTGCTAAGGGGTCTCTATATACAGCATGTGTTAGGAGTGTAATGCTGTACGGTAGTGAGACCTGGGCAGTGAAGGAGGAAGATATTCACCGGCTCAGACATACAGAAATGACAATGATTAGGTGGATGTGTAGTGCGTCCCTGCGTGCAAGGTCCGGGGGGGGGGGGGAGTTACGATGGAAGAGTTGAGACGTAGGATGGGACTGGAGTGCATTGGTGTTGTGATGAGGAGAGGTAGATTGAGATGATTCGGACATGTGGAGAGGATGGGGAATGATAACTGGGTGAGGAAGGTGAGAAGTGTTAATAATGGGGGTGGGGTTATGAGGGGTAGACCGAGAAAGACATGGGACGAGGTCATTAAATGTGACCTCAGGGTTAAGGGACTGAACAGGGAGGCTGCAATGGATCGCGCAGCTTGGAAAGCTGCCATTAGGTGACCAAGCCCAATGCATGCAAGCATGTTGGAGCCTTTAAAAACGAAACGAACCTGTCTCTCCCTCTCTCTCTCTCTCTCCTATTTTAAGTTAGTAACTACTTAAAAATGAATTTTAAATACTCTGTATAGCTGTAATTTAAAAAAAAAAAAACTAGTACAGTACAAAATCCCATGACTTGTCAGCGATGCTTTTGCGACGTTGTCAAGTGGAGTGACATGAGAGATAGCCTAGTGTGTGCGGGTCATACTCAGTCTGTCTCCCGCCATGGAAGCCTGCCCATCAAAATTCAAAACGAGATAAAAATAAAGAAAATAAAATTAGAAGTAGTTAACATAAATATAAATATGAGAGAGAGAGAGAGAGAGGGGGGGGGAGAAGCACGTGCGTGGCGGCGATGTGGCAACAGAGCTAGCGGTGTGAGGTCTTAGGAGGCCCCACCCAAACTGCCTTCACAAAATAGAAAGCCTATAGTAAATTCTTAACCTCAGGAAACCATGGTGGCAAAACACTGTCAAATACCAATCTAAAAATCTATATCTATACATACACAGCATACTTCATCACATTTTCTGAGAATCAGTATGGCTCCTCAAAAAAAAATATATATATATATATATATACTGAGAAAGTAGGGTTTTTTTTTTAATGGGACAAGAGTGTTGATTTCCCTAAGACAGTTTACAGAATAACATCTATGGTTTACTTGTTGCTAAAAACCATCATCAGAGACAAGCTTGTCAAACAGAAACGATCTCATAAAATATCACATGGTGCTCAAAACAATCGCTCTTGCTTCATTAATTTCTGTTTTGTTTTGTTTTTTTTCAATGGCAGTATTTGCTGAGCCTAACCGATGAGATTAATCCACAGACAGTGTCTACCACTATTTTGAAAAGGAATATGATGAAGTTCCAAACAAAAGACTCCTTCAGAAACTAAAAGAACTTGGTTTCTGTGGCAGTGTGCTCACATGGATTGATAAATGGTCATGGGACATAAACAAAGAATCGAAATAAATCGAAAAGAATTTGACAAAATATGAAACACGTAAAATGCCACAAAAGTCAGTGTTGGGTCCTATTCCATTTACACACACACAGACAGATACAGAAAGAAGAAATTGTACTTACAAAGGCCTTTTTTTGTCATGCTTTCAAATTTGTTGATGGTAAATAAAAAATAAAAAAAAGTGACAAAGCAGGCACAGTTTAGAGAGAGAGAGAGAGAGAGAGAGAGAGAGAGAGAGAGAGAGATTTTGAGCAATGTTTCATTGGGCTCACACAAGGCTGGTGGATTTCAGCAAAGGCAAATGGGCAGTGCTAAACATAAGCAGAAAAAAATGAAAAAGTCATCTATACTTTAAATAATATTGAATCTGATAGTGTAAACTAGGAAAATGACTTGGGAACTGCAATAACAAGCTACCTGAAACCAAGCAAACACTGTACAGAGGCTGTTAAGGAAGCCAACAAGTTAATTGGTGTCACTGATAGGGCATTCACATATAAATATAAAAATATCATTCTCTTATTGCACAATCCTTACACTCTGCGACGGTCAGCTTGTAAGTAAATTCAAACCTTCCCCTAATGGCCAGATCTAACCGACTATGGTAATTTTCTTTCTTCTGGTAAAATGATGATCTCCTTCACATATTATATTCATATTTATTTGTAAATTTCACACTGGCTTCCATAAACTCGGGAAGAAAGCTGAGAGGAGGATGTTCCACGGACACGTTAGCTAGTGCAGAGCATTGTGCACCCACATATAATGCACTTTGTCTAGTTCTCATTATAAAAAAAAAAAAAAAAAAAAAAATGGATAGGTCTGAGACGATATAATGATGGGCAATAGTGAAATTTAGACTAAGAAATAAATATACAAGGAACATTCAGGAGACATGAATCTGTTTACCTATGAACAGACTACAAAGGGATTTAATCCAAGAATAACACATTTTGAAAGGACAAGATAAGATACATGTCAAAAACTGCTTGACAGTAGATAAGACAAAATAAACTGAAGGTAATGTTTCTTCAAATGCTGGCAAACGTTTCCAGTCACATGAAGTTGAGCATTTATTTGTCTTTCAGTTGAGTTACAAAAATATGGAACACACCACCCTGGAATTTTGTAAACTGTGATGAAGTTTTGAAAGTAAAAAGCCCTGAATAATAACGTGTTCACTCCTGATTCAGAAACTTTTGAAGTATAATGTTTTCTACAGCACAAAGGATGGATGATAAAACCGCAGAACTATATCATTCTGTAAGGCAAGGGCATCTTGATATACAGGCCTGGAGGAGAGACTGATGACATCACAGACGGTGGCCACAAATTCCCTCTGCCTTTGCCTCTCATGCGTACACATTTAATATTTGCTTACTTATGTATGGTCATTATTATTTATTTTTGATTATTAGTAGTAATACTAATATTAATTATTTATTATTATGATAAACATTAAAAATTACACTTCCCGAACTTAAGGCCTAAAACATTGTAATGAATAGACGTGTTCAGATGCAAATTTTATAAGATATTTGGATACCTGTCTGTGTAAAGATTATTTATCACTGAACATGAAAATAACTGTCTTACTTGCATGGCAAAATAATACATTACACACAAATACGGGTTGACAACAACGTCGGTGGCCTACCTTTTGTCCACCTGGATTTTGAATAAAACCCACTTGAATAAACCCAATACTATGTCCACTTTACTGTTTTTAATGCATCTATTAATGTAAAATCTGCATGAATTCCCGGGGAACTTGAAAAATAAGGTATAAATAACCTACACACAGGTAAAAAACTGAATTGCTGAAGAAAGCAGAAACAGTATACCAAAGGAAGAAAATACAGACAATACAGTACATGTATATAATCAACCAATACTGTATAGGTTAAGCTTCTGATTACCATTGCATTGCATCGCATATATAATATGCCTTTTTACCTATATATATAATTATATAAGCGAAGAAACAAATATACAAGAATTAGGAGAGAAGCCCAAAAACAGTTTGAGAAAGACATCATAAACAAAAGTAGTGATCAACTGAAACTATTTTACAGCTACATCAGAAGCAAAACCAAAGTAAAAGATAAAATACAATGCATTACGGATGAAGGGATCATCTATACACAAGGGCGACATTTGTGAAGCGCTAAAAAAGAATTTCCAATCAGTTTTTACACAAGAAAATAACTAGGAGAAGGATGATATGGAACATGCATGCTCAAACATATAACCAGGTATACATATATCAGAAAAAGAAATACAGGAAAAGTTAAGTAAAGCAGACAAAGGAAAAGCAAATGGTCCAGATGAAATTTCATGTTGGGTGCTACATGAATGTGCAAAGGAGCTAAGTAGACCATTATCTTTAATATTCAAGGAATCCTTGAGTCAAGGTAGGCTACCTGATATTTGGAAGAAAGCAAACTTTGTTCCTTTATTCAAGAGAGGGAATTGACAGAATCCACTCAACTATTGACCAGTATCACTAACCAGTGTTGTAAGTTAGATACTGGAAAAGCTGATAAGAAAAGTTTGGGTAAACCATCTACAAGAACACAATATGGTAACAGAAAGGCAATTTGGTTTCAGAAAGGGAGAAACATGTGTTACTAATCTATTATGCTACTATGACAGAGTAGAAGAAACATTATATACAGAAAAGAGAAGGGTGGGTGGACAATATCTGTCTAGATTTCAAGAAATCATTTGACAGAGGTGGTAGGTGGTGGCAACCATCATCCACTCACTTGATGTAGTGCTGCCTACATCTTCCTTAGTCTTTATCATTTTTTTTTCTGTGCCTGCCATCCCCACTTCCTATTTCTCCCATTATTCCTGTCACTTCTTATTGCTTTTCTGTCCTTTACAGGTGGCTTTACATTGAGTGACAAGCCAAATGGTTTCCTTTAAGCCAAGAAACCATTTACAAAGCTGAGTGGTAACCATATAACCAAACCATATGTGCTCCCTACGTGTCAACAAGTGGGTTGGTGGAGGGTTAGTGCCCCTTCCCGTAAAACAAATAACTCAAAGTCAGTGGCCACCCTTACGGGATTATGGCGTCTGGCAATAGATAGATAGATATTGCTATATAACTATATTCCAATCATCGGTAGTTTTTTTTTTTCTCTTCTCCTTGTTAGGTAAGGTCAGATTAGTTTATTATCCACCAAATAGCTTCTACCATAAAACAGTGCTACAACTTTACCTAACTGTAATGGGGACTAAATTAGTTTTATACAAAATAATAGGTATTAGTTTAGAGACTTGACAACAGCAGTTTTACCGAACTGATATTTGTAATTTAAATAATACGTTTCTTGTATCATATTTTCATTTCTATTTATGCTCTAAACAGCACAACTCTCCTTTTATGTCCCTCTCTTCAAACTGTAGGAAACATGAGTATCAATAAAATAGACCCCGGCCTGGCTAAAATTCATATTTAGCTAACAGTTCTTGTCATCACTTAGGCATAAGATTTAGGCACAGGCATTACATTTGACTTTGGGCAGACCCAAACACATTTCTTCTTGGCCTAGGCTAGGCCTTTGAACATTTTTCCTGGCCTGGGCTTGGCCTATGCACATTTTTCTTGGCATGGGCTAGGCCTATACATTTCTTCCTGTCTAGACAGGGCCCATAAATGTTTTTGCTTGGCTGGGCTGGTCTTATAAAGGTTTCTTCTTATCCTAGGCTAGGCCTATACTTGTCGGTTGATATCCTTGATACCTAGATATTTCAATGAATACACAGAATTAAAAGAATAGATCAAACTACCACTGAGTAGTCTAGGTTATTTTGCATGGAATGAAGGCATCAGTAACCAAATTAACATCTCAATACGACTGTGATCCACCAAAATATACTACGCACAGTTAATAAAGAACACTGAGAACCCTAGGCCGTGTTGTAATTTCGTTCCCTAATGTATTTACGAAAACACTTTACTGTAACCTACAAGATATCCACTGCTGACAGTTCGATATCTCTAATTTCTCATTTAACCCGCCGCGTCCCGGAGACGTGAATTCACGTCCTCACATGATGTGCACTCATATCCCGGAGACGTGAATTAAAACGGCAACATTGCAAGGTCCCTAATTTGCACAATTTTCAATTTTCGCGAGTGATTTCGCGAGTGATTTTTGGCACGCATACACGGGACACCTTCCTCTATTCCTCTACAAGATGCCAAGCAGGGACATTGCCTTACACCACATAACCTCTCCCCCTCCCCTGTACGCCACTGTCTCGGCAATTCACCTGTTACCAGTGACCTGGCCAATAAAGACATTCAGGGCCAGAGTGATTCCCCAATCGATGACAATGTGGAGGACAGAGTTTACATAGCATTAGAGGAAGAAACAGTCAGAAATGATGATCAGGTAATGTGGGAAAAAAAGGTCATGAATGGTGATGAGTTAGTGAGTGAAAATATGCTTATAATGCTTATATTACTGTTTGAAAACCAATATACTCTTGTACTACATATAAATTCGTACCAAGTAAATAAATAAATACTGTTTATGAGTGGATAAAATAGTTACCCTCCCATAGAACTCGTTTTCTTTGGTGCCAGCCAGTTAGAAAACCGAGTCAGGTAAGGAGGTACTCGTACTTAGATCGAGTATTTTAAACCTCAGGTGAGCGATTTCTCTATGAATTTTCGATGTTTCTCACCAAAAGCGGATGTTTGAGCCAAAAAAAAAAAAAAGTCCAAAAATGTCGGGACTGGGGCGTACCACTGCCCAGAAAACGTCGGGATGGGGCGGGTTAAAATGCTTTCAGGAATAGCAATGATCCTTTTCATGCATTCTAGTATGGCTAGACATATTTATTAATACGTGTATGGCTTACCGTGAACGAAATCCAGATGGGAGAGAGGAAAAATTTGAAATACGTAGGTGAATTGTTGGCGTGCCTCTCCGTTTGTAACGTGGCGGACGGGCTGGCAGAAGAATAGGCTACAATGGCCACCGATTGTGACGTCACAGTCAGATATTGGCGGGAGACTCGGGCCTGTTCAAATCAAGACGGCCTTATGTAAGGTACCAGATTCTGACCTGATGTTACTGTTCTTTCATGCTTAGATGATACTTACAATACGGTTTCCATTCATCCTTTCCTATGAAAATTCCCGTGCTGCATGACTGTCCTGCTCACTTTTTCCTGGTGGCTTTGGCTGCTGATATTTAGTGGGCTGGGGAAGGCTTCCTGTTTTGCTTTCCATATCTTTGACTCGTGAAACAGTTATCTAAGTTATAACCTCCCCTATAATAAATAATCTAAAAAGGACCGACAGACTCTCTCCCTCTCTTTCCATACTTATCTATTTCATTGTGTACCTCACTCTGGCCTCCACTCCTTCATCCTTATCTCCCGTCCTCTTCCTCATCTCCTCGCCTCTCACATTTCATCCCCACCTTCCTTCATTCCTCACCTTCCTTTCCCCAACTCCCCTCTTTCTCTTCATTTTGCCGTCCTTTTCATCGTCCCTCCCCTTCGTCTTTTTCTTCTCCAACTTTTCCCCCTCCTCACCTCCTCCCCTTCCCTCCCTCCCCACCTGTCTATTCTCTCCTTTCAACCCATCCCATCCCACTTTCTCTCCATCTTCCTCCCTCCCTCATCTCCTTCCCTCCCTGCTCTACTTCTCTCTCTCTCTCTCTCCCCTTCTATGTCTCTCTCTACCTTCGCTCCACCTCGTCTCTCTCCTTTCCTTCCTCCCCTTCTTCCCTCCCTTCTCTACTTCCTTATCTTCTCCCCGTCTCTATCTCTCTCGACCTTCGTTCCACTTCGTCTCCTTTCCTTCCTCCTCCCATCCTTCGTCTCCCTCCCTCCTAAGCTATCATGCTCACATTAGTTTCTCGCTCTTCATCCCTCTCCCTTGCTCCTCTCTCTCTCTCTCTCTCTCTCTCTCTCTCTCTCTCTCTCTCTCTCTCTCTGCATAACATCTTGCTCTTACACTTTTTCTCTCCTCCCTCCCTTCCCCTTTCTTCTCTGATTTATTTTCATTTCTCTCTCTCTCTCTCTCTCTCTCTCTCTCAAGCCTTTGCATTTCCACTTGTTACTCTTTTCCTTCACTGTTTTCCTCTTCCTTCTGTTCATATCTCTTCTACCATCTTTTTTCCTTCTCCACATTTTTCATCATCATTTCTTTTTTTCCCTCTTTCACCTTTTTGCCTTTCCCTTTCTCTTCCCTCCATCTCCCTCCTTCCCTCTTTCCTTTCCTTCCTCCTTTTCCTATTTTTTCCCTTCATGCATCCGTTCACCTTTCCTCCCCTTCTCTCTGTTTCCTTCCCTCCATCTCTCTCTTTCCTCTCTTTTTCTTCATTCATTCTTCTCTGATTTTCCTTTTTTCCCTCTCCTTGATTTCCCTCTTTTCTTGCCTCCATTCCTCTCTTCTTTTCCTCTTTTTATTTCCTCTTTTCTTCTTCCCCTTCCCTCCATCCCTCTTTTCTGCCTCCTTTCATTCCTTAAGTTTCCTCTCTCACTCCGTTTCTCATCCTTTCTTTTCCTCTTCTTCCCTCCTTCACTCCTTTTCTTTCTCTTCGCCCTCTCTCTTTCTTCTTTTCCCTCCTCTTCCCTAACTCTCTTCTTTTTCTTCTCTTCCTCGTCTCACTCTCTCTCTCTCTCCTATCAATGCCTCTCCTCTCCCCTTCTTTCCTCCTCCTCCTTTTCCTCTTCTTATCTCCCTCTCCTCCTCCTCCCTTTCCCCTCTCTGCTTCTTCCCTTTCCCTTTTCCTCCTCTCTGACCTACTGAAGACTGCATAACATTTCTCCCTTCCTCTCCCTCCCATATGTTTCCCCCGCCACATTATTGCAGCTCTCCCTCCTTGCCTCCTTCCCTCCCTCCGTCTCTTTCTCCCTCCCTCCCTCCGTCTCTCCCAACTCACCCACTTTACGGCTGTGTTTGTCTCTCTGTCTTCTATCTCTGTTTCTGTCTGTGCCTCTTTCAGTTTTTGTCTGTCTGTCTATCTGTGTGTTTATCGGCCTGTGAGTCTGTCTACATTTCTTTCCGTCTGTCTTTCTGTCTGTCATCCGTCAGTATGTTTATCCGCCTGGCTATGTCTCTGCCTGTCAGTATGTCTGTCTGTCTCACCTTGCCTGTTTCTATCTCCCTGTATGCGTCTGTCTGTCTATCTATCCTCGAACTCCGCCTGTTTCACTTTTTTTTTTTTTCTTGTCTGCCTCTCTGTCTACAAGTCTGCTTGTCTTTACAACTACCACAGATTCTCTCTCCTCCTCCTCCTCCTCTCTCTCTCTCTCTCTCTCTCTCTCTCTCTCTCTCTCTCTTCTGTGTTCATACGTGAAAAACAGCACCTCTTTCAACAATATACTCTTCAGGAAATACAAACCTTCACCTAAATCAGCAAAGTACATTATAATAGGTTTCTCGGAGGGAAGGGAATCAGCAGGGGAAGAGGGAGGGATTAAAGTACATACTGCCTATCGATCCCACGTGTATTAGAAACTCCTTGAACCCGGTGACGTCTTTCTTGGTGTATTTTTGCTGTGTCAAAGTGGTTTTGTTCAGCTTTGGACTGATCTCTATTAGTAAAGGGGGTTATTGGAGACAGTATTTCCCCCATCTAAGTTAAAAGCTTTCCCATACACGTAACAAAATCGTCTGGCGAAGGAAAGAATCCAATTAAAATAACATCGCTAAATTGAATGGATTAAGATTTATCGACAAAACGAGGGTCACTTAGGCAGACAATTTTCGTTTGATCCCAGTCTTCCCCGCACAACCGACGAATGTACAGTCCAGGTCCCTACTTCAGTTCCCGGTACGTAGAGACTGAGGCAAAGACGGCATTAAGTTTAAGAATACATTTAAGTAAGCAATAAAACACAGGACATAACGCTGACTCTGACTATTTGTTCCCTGATCTTCGACCTTTTGCAACTTATTTCATGTAGCTCAGTGGCAGAATAAGACAATGCTGTGGCTCTAAATCCTTCCCATGGCACTTCTTCATGACTAGCACAACATCCGAGTGGTAATTTCTTGCTACAACTCTGCATTATAGATGGAGAGGTGGTAATTTTAGGCCAGGTTCTCAGATTTTCAACCTTTTGCAACTTATTTCACGTAGCTCAGTGGCAGAATAAGACAATGCTGTGGCTCTAAATCCTTCCTATGGCACTTCTTCATGACTAGCACAACATCCAAGTGCTCATTTCTTGCTACAACTCAGCATTATAGATGGAAAGATGGTAATTTTAGGCCAGGTTCTAGAAAAAGCCGTACAGTTCTTGACCCCCTTAACACGCTGACCTCTCTTTTGTTACTGCACTCTCCAGACGATTTTATTCATCTTAAGGGAAGCTGGAGATAGTGGAGGGATTAATAAAGGCTGCATCTAACCCCTCCACCTCGACAAGCCCATCCCACGCTGAGGGAAATCGTCTGGAGGTAGCAAGAATAAAATGAGCATGACGTACTATAGCTGAAGGGGTTAAAGGAATATAAGCTACATAAGAACTTCACACACACACACACACACACACACACACACAGGAATGCACATGTGACAGCAATGAAAAGACGTAATGTAAGGCAGGGAGTGGCGGAGGAGTGTATGGTCCCCTCGTATGACTTCTTCGCTATTATTAACCCACAAAATCAGGTCATGTATTTTTTTTAAGGTCATTCTTACTACCTCCAGGAGAGACTTATTTTTACAGGTGAGTGTGATGGAGAGTAGTGGCTAACTTTTAGGATATTTTCTTCTCCTGGAATGGTTACTTTTATTTTTATTTATTTATTTATTTATTTTGTTTTTCTTTCTACCTCCAGGCGATTAGATTCAGGTTGATTTTTTTTTTTTACTGAGATACAACTGCAGTCCCTCCCTAAACTGAGTAAAATCGTCTGAAGGTGGCAGGAATAAACAACGAAATACGTCAGGGGATTCAATACATCAAGTGGTTTGGATGAGAGAGACGGTGAGAATGGGAGAGGAGGCCGAACACTACACCTAAGTAAAATAGTTTGTTATTGGCCAGAATGGAATACTAGAATTGTCCCGACCATGAGAGGGTGAATGGTGACAGTATTAACACTCTCAGGCTCCAACACTCACTCTCAGCTGCATAAAACCGTCTGAAGGTAGCTGATTATCTCGACCGGGAGATGGTTAATGGCAAAGAAATTAAGCCAACCTCTTTTGACGCACCCAGCTAATAAAATCGTCTGAAGTGAAGTGAGATTAGAATAAAAGACACTACTGACACTTTGAAGCTTCTATGACTCACCCTAAACTGAAAAAATCGTCTGGTGTTAGCTAAAATACATACTAGAATTGTCCCGAGCATGAGGGAGTTAACAAGTCTGTGGAGGCACAAATAACGATAAAAGCGGTGTAAATAGGAGTGGTATTTTACGATAAGAGCGGCACACACACACACACACACACACACACACACACACACACACACACACACACACACACACACACACACACACACACACGCTCAAGCACCCAAGCACACAGACCCTCTCTCTCTCTCTCTCTCTCTCTCTATTGCTGCACTCACCGATCACACCCTTAACCCCTTCAGTTCAGCAGGTCCTTCATTGACGTTAGCTTTAATACAGAGGAATATAGTTACCGGTTCAAGTATTAACACAGTGATGCTAATGTGTTCACTGTCAGCTGAATAAAATCATCTGGCGTTAAGAGGACAGTATTCGAGGATTCCCAACCATGAAAGCTAATACTCTCAGCTAAATAAAATCGTCTGTCGTGGGGTGGAACAGAATACAAGAGGGACTGATCGAAATATTACTGGCGGCGCAGACAGAATACCAGAGTTGTTTCGACCACGTGCGGGTAAATCCTTATTCCTGCCCCTTTCAGCCCGACCACGTCATTTGTAGTTACTGCTGATGTTACCAGGCGATGTTACCTGGCCGAGGGAAGCAAGGTAGTAGTGAAGGAGGCTATCAAGGCTATATCTAACCCTTCCAATTACATAAGTCTATCTAAAGGTGACTAAAACCGTCCGGGGGATATCACAAATTAACCCTTCACCCAATGACATTTCTACCTTATTTGGTATCTTCAGACGATTTTAATCAACTTGAGAGAGCTTGCTAAAGGTGAAGAGGTTAATTAATAAATGACCCCTCCATGTCCAAAGCCCCTAACTTCAGTAGAATTTTCTAAACAGAGCACGACTAAAGTTACATTACCGTACTGAGGCAGAAAACAAAATGTATCTTTATTCACGCTATACACGTCATCCAACTGAACACGTTAACGCTGGGCCTGAAGCAATAAAACCAGAAGGAATGGGTGTACGAGAAAGCCTCCATCACCGACGAGAAATAAGGAACATGGAATCTGCTTCAATGAGAGGCTCACCTTTAAATGATAATCTACATTTTAGACAGACGAGATGAGATGTGATGGGCTACCCCGGCGCTATATTCTCTCTCTCTCTCTCTCTCTCTCTCTCTGGCATTTAAGTGATAGATAAACAGACGCTACTCTGAGGCAAATGTGCACTCGCCATGTCATCATGATTAGTGTGTGTGTGTGTGTGTGTGTGTGTGTGTGTGTGTGTGTATGCGCGCGCGCGCGCGCTTCGCCATATACAGGATTGGGTAGGCCCGTAAAGTCTCGTCTTCTATTCCTGTGTGTGTGTGTGTGTGTGTGTGTGTGTGTGTGTGTGTGTGTGTGTGTGTGTGTGTGTGTGTGTGTGTGTGTGTGTGTGTGTGTGTGTGTGTGTGTCGTTCTTCTGACCCTGCCAACTGTTCTCAGCACTTACAACACTCACCCCTTGCCAGGCAGTGTGTGCATATGTCAACGTCAGAACCCCTCAGCAAAGAATTGGTAACTTGGTGTCGTATTTTGGTGGTAGGGGGCTTCCTAGCACATCTCCCTTGGCGACTTATCCTACACACTACAACTCAGTACTCTTTCATCTATCTCCACAAACTTCACCTCAATATTCTTTTATCTACCTATCTGTTTATCGATCTATCTGACTCCTACAAACCTGAACTAAGTATTCTTTAGTCTATCTATCTATCTACCCTACATACTACACCTTAGTACTAGTTGTCTATCTATCTACCTATCTATTTATCTATGTCTGTCTACCCTCCATACTACACCTTAGTACTCGCTTATCTATCTATCTATCTATCTATCTATGTCTACCCTATATATTACACTTTAGTACTCGTTACCTCCGCCAACGAGGTTAGGTTTTACCCGTGCTGGTGTGTTTGCCTGTTAGCAGGATTACTCAAAAAGTTATGAACGGATTTTGATGAAATTTTGTGGCAGGGTGGGCCATGGACCAAGGAAGAAATATTTAAATTTGGGGGCGGATCTGGATCCGGGATATCTCGCACAGTATCTCCAGAAGTTCTCAATGAATTTCAACGAAATTTTGAGAAACGGTGGGCCATGCACCAAGAAAGAATTGATTAAATTCTGGGGAGGATCCGGATCCAATTTAATGGCAATCGCATTGGTGAAGGTAGGCGCTCTCTGAGCGCTTTCTAGTTTGTTTATGTCTATTTGTCTACCTATCTATCTTACATACTACACCCAGTATTTTTTTGCTCTATCTATCTACCCTTTATATGTACTACACCTCAATACTCTTCTGGTTATCTATCCCTCTATCTATCCAACATAATACACCTCAGTATTCTTTTGTCTTTTTATCTCTCTACAGCCAGATCCCTTAATCGCGCAAAGGGTGGCTACAAACAACTCGACTTCGTGTCACCCTGTCTGCTGCCATTTGTCTGTCCTTCCTCCAGCCCACATCCCGTCCTCACTTATTTCTCCACTCCATCCCTCCATCTCATCCTCGGTATTCTTTCCCAAGCGCTCTATATCCTTTCAGTACACAAATGGTTTAGCTAAATATCATGCAAGTGAATATGAACGTAGCATATCAGTAAATAAACGGGAATAGATGCCACGAACCCTGGCAATTTGCCAGGACTACGGGAGGCGAGGTCGTATTCTAACTGGGTTAATGGTTTTGCAGGCACCTTTTCCTTCGCGATATCTCTTCCTTCTTACAACTTAATCCCAACAGCCAGTGCTTTCCTTTTTTATTCTTACATCCAGACGACTTTTTTTCAGCTGAAGAGAGGGCTTTCAGTCTTGAGGGGATGCACAATATGTACTACAGACTTAAAAACCCCTTCACAACAACAGGTATTTCCACACTTGAACAACGTGGCCTGAAAATAGCAAGCTGCAATAATAAAAGAACACGCCATACGGCGGAGGTGGTTAATAGCCTCGCGTGTGTTATTTATAGCTCTTTAATAACACACACTGCACAACTGCAACAAAAGGGAATATTTAGTGCTATGCTCATAATTAAACTGACTTTTTTTTTTTTTTTTACTCCGTGTCCCCTTTTTTCGATAAGGGCTTAGGCGTTGCCCCTGGGTAGAGGACTATGGTTTTGATGTGTGTAGCACTTTATGACCGGATGCCCTTCCTGATGTCTACCAATGACCCTTCGGTGGACTCGAACCTCCAACCTTTCGGTCAGAGTGCTTTAACCCACAGTGCCATGCCTGCTGCAAATGAAAAGAGAACCAGCCTAACGTACCGGGTCGAACTTGAGACACGTTTGTTGGAATCTCAAGCCGCTCCGCCATCTTTAGCTTGGTTCCAAAGATGACAGAAAGCCCCTACGCTGATCACAATACTGCCTTCATCATAGAGGTTCAGTCACTGATAAACAGGGTCACAACGTTTTTTCTTCTGCTCAAGTGTGTGTCAGGTATAATAAAAGATGTCATTTTGTTATCACTGGGATCAATAGGTGTCCGTCCGTAGAGCTGGGCGGCTGGCCGGGCGTAAAGATTTCGTTTCCGGGCCAGAACTCAGAAAGTATTCACTATTGTCATGAAAAATCACACAGTTATGTGTCTTACAGCGAACTGGTGTTATTTGATAGGTAGAATGCTGTGTCCTAAGTGTGTTTTTTTTTTTTTAATTATTATTATTATGAAAAAGGAAAAAAATCCTAATTTTTCCAGATACCGTACTTCAATGCAACCTGCGCCAGGAATCTGAAAGGCCCAGGTCATGTGTCCTCAAGGCGTTCTCCTTACGCCCACTATAAAAGAAAAGATGGGGGGGGGGGTTGAGGGCCGTTATGAGCTTGGTTAGGCGTGCCTGGAGGGGGGGGGGAATTGCTTGGTCAGATGGAGGGTTGCAACGGCGTAGCGTTGCCTATGTTTTATAAGAAGCATCGTGTCTCGTCTTTAACTACTGGCGTCAGTACTATAGCCAGTTTGTTTTTATCTGAGAGAAATGGGTCATTCTCACAACTTGGATACTGAGTCGTGGTTACATGAAATTCGATAAGCCTTATGCTCCTATGCTTAAACTTTCCGTAGCAAAGTGCAGTGTTGAACCTTTATTTCTGACAATCATTTATGAAACGCCTTTGGTTATTACATTTGGTCAGCCTGCATCCCATACTACGGAATGCAGTCAGCAACTATAACAGGAAGGTCGAATACGTTCCATCATTATCAAGTACCTCAAATTATTCGTCAAAATTTTGGGGTCTGCATCCCATTTCTCGGTTTTTTATTTAAACATATGACCCTTGGTTAAGAGGTAGGAATGTGTTATGTGGTAAGAATGCGATGTTATGTGGTAGGAATGTACTAATTTATGCGGTAGGAATGGGCTAAGTTATGCGGTAGGAAGGCGTTCCCTGAGTTCCCAATCACGTCGACCTTCCAATCTGACTCTCCTTGGCCATCAGTGAGGCTGAATGGGGATAGGGATCCACGTCAGAATAATAAAAACGCGCTATAATATGTTCGCTTGATAAATATGTCTTAAAATGTAACAATTAACAACATCGTGGAGTTATTGCATCAGGTCCCATTAATCCTTTTAACCCACTGACCTTTTTAGTGTGTTTTTGCTGCTGCCAGACGATTTTTCTCGGCTTCGTTGATACCTCTATTACTGAGAGGGGTGAATAAAATGTCTATCTAACTTTCCTATTTAGAGAACCCTCTCCCAAGCTAAACAACCCCTTTTATCACGCGTGCTACCTGCAGGCGATTATATTCAGTTTAGCGAGAGATACCAGCACGAGAAGGTGTTGAAGCAAACCATTTATAAACCCGTTCCTGCAAATGGTCTCTCCGTAACAATCGTCTACAGGCATAAATAATAATAACAGTAATAATAATAATAATAATAATAATAATAATAATAATAATAATAATAATGTATTTGTGTTGCTGGGGTTAATGGAGACCTGTTATAGTGAAATGGCGAATTATTGGTAAGTAACTTTCACTGTTCGAAAAGCATCTCCCATCATGAACACGGTCGTCTAATGGTGGCAAGAATGAAAAGAAGAAAAACTGACATAGCATCTGGGGTCTGTTATAGTTAATGCACCTTAACTTGATGCTTTTAGTCCTTTTACAGGCAATTCCCGTAGTTCAATGTTAGACTACGACAATACTACGGCTCTATATCCTTTATTCCTTTTCACAACATATCTTTGTGACTAGCACCATATTCTCGGCTCTACATCCTCTTCATAACATTCTTCCTGACTATATTCACGGCTCTATATCCTTTTCATAACATTTCTTCGTTACTAGTACTATATTCACGGCTCTACATCCTTTTCACATTTTTTTTTTTGGTGTGTGTGTGTGTGTGTGTGTGTGTGTGTGTGTGTGTGTGTGTGTGTGTGTGACTAGCCTCTTATTCCAGTGTTAACCCCTTATTACTCAAGATGGAGGGACGACAATTTTAGGCCAAGTTAAAGCAGACAAAGTATACCTAGTTAGCCAGAAGTATGTGCAGACTACAAGGAAACAAACAGCATCATAAGCGATTATACAACATCGTGGGTATAATGAAGAGGAAGGAGACGGAAGACGTAACGAAATGTACTTAATCTCATGTTTCTATGGTTCACCCAGGTGCGTAACATCCTTCAATAAAATACTAGAGTTTCCCCGACCATGAGAGGGTTAATGGCGACAGTGTTACCCCTCCCTGGCGCAAACAATTATTCACGCTCAGTAAAAGAACACCAATAAAACTGTAATTGGCGTTAGAGGAATCGGAATACTAAAGCTGCAGCAACCTTCGGGGGCTAATACCGTGTAATGGTGCAGTCTTCAACACTTTTCCTGAAGGGTGCTGAATATACTAACCACTGCACCTCCGACTCCCCGAGGACCAGCAAGAGAGGCAGGGTGGGGGTTGGGGGTGGTGGAGAGAGGGGTTTGCGTGATGGAGAGAGGTGGTGCGGGATGGTGGAAAGACGGTGGGAGGTGAGGGGAGGGGTAGGGGATGATGCAGTTGGTGGCAGGTGTTGAGATAGGGGAAGTGTGTGTGTGTGTGTGTGTGTGTGTGTGTGTGTGTGTGTGTGTGTGTGTGTGTGTGTGTGTGTGTGTGTGTGTGTGTGTGTGTGTGTGTGTGTGTGTGTGTGTGTGTGTGTGTGTGTGTGTGTGTGTGTGTGTGTGTGTGTGTGTGTGTGTGTGTGTGTGTGTGTGTGTGTGTGTGTGTGTGTGTGTGTGTGTGTGTGCGCCCCATATTTTTCACAGCAATACCACACACAAACTGTATATATGGAACAGTTTGCAACACAAAATATAGGCCAAATATTTTACAGGGGACGCTTGAAATTAGTTTAGCAAGCCTTAATGTGGAAGAGTAAAACCCTGTCACGCTAAATGACAGTTTATTAGACATGATTTTCAGTAATAAGAGCATTTTAGCCAAACGTTATTATGGCGCTTCATTAACTCTGTCGTGGTCGTGTCTTCTCGTATATTGCATTCCAGTTTACATCAGCCGATTTTATTAAGCTGAAGTGAGTCATAGGGGCCTGAGTGCTAAGTGTGTGTATCGATGACAATGATAAAAGACCAAGTGGATTATTCAACCACTTCACAACGATGACGTATAAGATTTGTCGCCTCTAAACGATTTTACGCAACATAAGAAATGAGAGTTGGTAATGAAGGGGTTAGTGAAGCTTATACCTAACCCCTCAAGTTCGAACTCTCTCTCCTCATCTTTGAAATGCATCTGAAAGTGGCAAGAATATAATAAAAAGGAGAAAGACCGCTCACACTCTATGAGCTTTCAACAATACCACACACACGTTAGCTCTCATACTGTCGGCACTCTAGTGATCTACTGTACGCTAGTTAATGTCTGGCGATTTTATTTAGAGACGTAGGAGGCACAGTTGTTTAATGGGAAGATACAACAACTTTGGCCTGAATTAGATTCTCCTCAGGTATAAATTCAGGTGCGTATTTTGCTTGAGAAACACTGATGTAACATGCTACAAAAATATTCCCTTTTCTTTTCTTTTTCTCGAGGAGGTATTACCTAAGACTCCTACACGAAGTATTCGGGGATCTTGCTGGAAATTCACAAGCTGCATATCTCATTCTAAAGAGAGATTATTTTGTTAAATTTGCTTGTATCCCTTAATGACCCTCACCTCTTGCATATACGTAAGCCTTCTTCACCTCGACACATGGAGCACAGAAATTGTCCAAGGCCCGAGTTCTGGTTGATAATGGAGGCCCCCTAGCACTTGTTTCTTACCCAAAGATTTTTGTATATGACACGTGTAGTCACTTATTTGTTACCTATGCACATTGTCGATCGTACAGTCATAAAAAACATACTGCAGATTATCAAGGTGCTGTATATAGAGGAAGAAATGTTTCAAAGTGTCCTAATCTTTGAAAGTACGAGTCAAAACCAATGCACTGTAAGGGCAGTGTTTGTTGCGGTAGGATACTGTGAAATACACGGGGTTATGGATTATGACGATGTGACCTGCTATACACACACACACACACACACACACACACACACACACAACCACATGTAAAATCACAAAATATTAGTCTCTCTCTCTCTCTCTCTCTCTCCTTGACGTCAGGGCAGGCACAGACAGAGACGCTGCGAGGCTTTCACACCCCTGACTTCCACCACGACACTCACTGACTTTTTGTTGTTGTCGTTTGTGGTGGTGGTGGTGGTGGTGGTTGTCTTGTTGCTGTTGTTGTTGTTGTAGGTGGTGGTGGTGGTGGTGATGTTAGTGGCAGTGTTGTGTTATTGCTGATGGCGGCAGCGGTGGTGGTGGTGGTAGTGGTAGTGACAGTCTTGTGGTACTGGTTGTTGATGGTGTTGTGGTGGTCGTTGTGGTATTAATGTGATTACTGTTGGACTTATGTTGTTGTTGTTGATGGTGGTGGTGGTGGTGATTACTGTTTATGTACTTGCTGTTAGGTACTGTTCTTATTGTCGCTATTCTTGTTGTTAGTCATGCTGTTACAGGTGCTGCATTCAGTGTCTCCCCTTTCCTCTTGTTCTTTTCTCTGTCTCTCTCTTTCATCTCCCCCTCTCCTTTGCGCCCTTCCTTTCTTCTCTCTTTTTGTCTCTTTCTTCCCCTCTCCCTTTCTCTTCACTACCCCACCACCTCTCTCTCTCTCTCTCTCTCTCTCTCTCTCTCTCTCTCTCTCTCTCTCTCTCTCTCTCTCTCTCTCTCTCGTACCCAAGCAAAAGGACTGAATACTCTCAGAGGTCCTGCACGAGTAATGTCGAGAGATTATTAATGTTGTGAAGAGGTACTGCACGTCTGAAGTATGTAGTGTGGTGTGGTGAGGTGTGATATCGTGATGAGTGGCGTGCTGTGATGTGATGTGGTGTAGTGTGATATCGCGTTGAGCGGCGTGATGTAGTGTGGTGTGACGTGGGTATGATGTGGTATGATATGTGGTGTGGTGCTGTGTGGTGTGGTGCTGTGTGGTGTGGTGTGTTTTGTGATATGGTGTTTTGTGTAGTGATGGCTGATGCTGTAGTGCTGACAGGCAAAGTTGGGCTTAAGCATAGCAAATTCTATGTTAGAGGTGTAAGCTTAATATTACTTCGACCTGTAAACAATCCCCCTCCCCCGTCTTTTAGGATAGTTTCTGGAACACGAGACGAACGTGCCTTGCCTTGCTCTATCGCTGCTGACTGCACTGTGTAAGGTGGGATGCAGGCTGTTTACAAATACGATAGCTGTAGAAGCTCTATATAGATGTCCGTGAAACACTAAGCATTTTGCCTTTGCTTTTCACAGTTTACCGCAAGTTGAAAACACTTGAATGACGCTGAGTTTTTTATTTTTATCTTGCTACTTCTAGACCATTTTATTCAATTTCGGAAAGGTCACTAATACCATCACTTCCCTCCTCTGACTTCCTCATGGCTGACATTAAAATTTCTTCAGTTGATGTATTTTCTGCCATCACTGGCCTCAGTACTAACAAGGCATATGGGCCTGATGGAGTCCCTCCTGTTGTTCTCAAGAACTGTGCTTCTGTGCTTACACCCTGCCTAGGCAAACTCTTTCGCCTTTGTCTGTCAACTTGTACTTTTCCTTCTTGCTGGAAGTTTGCTCTCATTCAGCCAGTCCCAAAGAAGGGTGACCACTCCCAACCCTCCAACTATCGTCCAATTGCTTTAACGTCCTGTATTTCAAAAGCTTTCGAGTCAATTCTCAATAGAAAAATTTTAAGGCATCTTTCCTATCACAACCTTCTTTCCGATCGTCAGTATGGATTCCGTCAGGGACGCTCCACTGGCGATCTCCTCACCTACCTTTCAGACTCCTGGTCATCCTCCTTTCGGGACTTTGGAGAAAGCTTTGCCATTGCACTTGACATCTCAAAGGCTTTCGATCGAGTCTGGCATAAATCTTTAATTTCCAAACTGCCCTCTTACGGTTTCTATCCTTCTATCTGTGCCTTCATCGCTAGCTTCCTTTCTGGTCGTTCTACAGCCGCTGTTGTAGACGGCCATCGTTCTTCTCCTAGATCTATCAACAGTGGTGTTCCTCAGGGCTCTGTCCTATCACCAACTCTCTTCCTTTTATTCATCAATGATCTTCTAAGCTGCACATCTAACCCTATCCACTCATACGCTGATGACTCCACCCTTCACCTTTCCATTCGGTTCCCGCAAGGCCCATCTCAACAGTTACTTCAACAAACAAGGGATGAGGCTATGGCACACCTAATGTCTGACTTGGCTCGTATCTCTGACTGGGGTATAAATAATCTTGTTGTTTTTAATGCATCTAAGACTCAGTTCTTATACCTATCAATCCATCTAAAACTTCCACAGGTATACCCATTAATGTTTAATAATATTCAGCTTAATCCTGCATCATCCTTGAACATGCTTGGGGTTTCATTTACTCGGGACTTATCTTGGAAAGATCATTTTACATCTCTTGTAAAATCTGCTTCCAAGAGTTTGGGTATGCTAAGCCGACTCGGCTCTTTCTTTACCCCTGCACAATTGTTGACTCTATACAGGGGTTTTATCCGCCCCTGTGTGGAGTATAACTCTCATGTGTGGGGAGGCTCCCCACATACAGCTCTTCTCAATAGGGTGGAGTCAAAGGCTTTTCGTCTCATTAACTCTCCTCCTCTTACTGACTCCCTTCAACCTCTGTCTCTTCGCCGCACTGTTGCATCTTTATCTCTTTTCTATCGCTACTTTAATGGTCACTGCTCCTCTGAACTGTCTGCTTGCATTCCTCCACCTCTACGACGGGCGCGTAGCACCCGTCTGGCAGCAAACCCTCATCCCGTTTCTGTCCAACTCTCTAATGCAAGAGTTAACCGTTACTCCCAGTCTTTCATTTATGCAACAGGTCAGCTCTGGAACTGTCTCCCTCTGTCTGTATTTCCTGCTGCCTATGATCTCCAGTCTTTCAAACGCAGTGTGTCCAGGCATCTCAAAATGATCGGATCTTGAATTTGGCTCTCTATTGTATTTTGTTTTTCTCTTGGAGGGAACTATTACTGCGGGCTCATGGCCTTTGGTTCCTTCTTCCTCGCATAAAAAAAAAAAAATGAAGGGTTAATAATGTCTGTATATAGCTCCTCCAGTTCGGAAAGTCTCAAAGCCTCTGAAAGTAACAAGCATTACAGGTACGTCATCGGAGTGAAATGGTTAATCTGAGAAACTGCCATGACCACAAGGCAGTCTGGCCAATCGTACTTGAATCCCGGTAAGAGGCTGTAGTGTTTTGCCTGAGTGTTTGCTTGGCTGAGGCGCCTGTGTAATTATGACTGTACTTGAGGAAGGAAGTGTTGGGAGAAGATTTTAATTGTGAAGAGACTGGAGTAGATGTGTGTGTGTGTGTGTGTGTGTGTGTGTGTGTGTGTGTGTGTGTGTGTGTGTGTGTGTGTGTGTGTGTGTGTGTGTGTGTGTGTGTTTCGGGGGTTGCGTTACTGAAAAGTGAATCGATGTGTGATTTTATACTTGATGTGTGATTACAGGCCGTATTTTAGGTGGGCACTTAGAAGACAACTATGGCCGCACAGCTGAATGTAAAATGCTTAAATCCTTCAGTTCGATGACGCATTATTTTAATCTCGTTCTTGCTACCACCAGACGATTATATTCACATTAGAATTTGCCTCTAGTAGTGGAAGGGTTATTAAATATTACACCTAACTCCTCCAGCTCAAAAAGTCTATCCTAAGGTAAATTTAATCCGCTACAGATAGACAGAATTAAAAATAACTACATTATCGCAGTGAAAAACTTCGGGATATGGTGTAAAGGCAACAGTTTAGATTTGGTGTGACCGTGCTTTACGATTCTGTTTTTGTAGCTATAATGTAACACTCTGTTTTCTGTGATTTACTCTCAGCTGAATAAAATCGTCTGTCAGCTGGAATGTACGGTAAAAGGAGGGTTGTCCCACCTATCAGTTGGTTGGTTAACGATCCCATTATTAACAATCAGGTTTGTATGACTCACTCTCATCTGGATAAAATCATCTGCCATTAGCTGGAATAAACAGAATACTCAGGCTCTTATAACTTGCTCAGATAAATCATATAGCCTTGCGTTACCTGGAATAACACGCTGGAGAAGACGCGACCGAAAGAGCGCTATTATACTGTCCGTTTTTACTTAATGATAATCTAAGTGTCAGTATAGGCTATCCGATCTCCCAACTGCATGAACCACGAGTAGGATTCTCGAACATTATATTTACGATGAACTCCCACTCGTAACTCGGATTCTAATTTGCAGGAAGAACAAAAGACATGCGAAGTTTCTACACTCTTTTTCCACTGTTCTTCCAATAAAGCGGAAAACAGCTCAAGGAAATTTTCATCTATACTCTTTTTAATTTAACTTAATCTAAAACTGTCATCTCTCCATACTGAGACGAGCACGACAATACGATACTAGTCACGAAGTAGTGCTACGACAAGGATGTAGGGCCCAGTCATGTCATATTTTGCCACTGAGTTACGTATGCTGCAAAGGGACGGAATAAAATAAAATAAAATTCAGCCAAGTTAAGGTTCAACGACTATAGTATCCAAGAATTATAACTGCATATACAACGAGAGCCATAGGAAGAGTCTATAGTTTCCTTGTACCTCCTGTAAAACAAAATCTGATTACGACAGGCAATGTATTATAGCCTATGGTTGTTTGTGAATCCGGTACTAAGACGGTGTGGAGTAGTTCACCCAAATAAATAAAGAAATAACACTCGCTTTCCTACGATTTTTTTTTCTGTAATACAACCCTGCAATCTTTACACACGTTAATTTAGTTAAGGAGAGACTTTCGGAAGTGGAGGAGTCAGATATGGGCCTGTACTCTCGTCGGCTTAGGAGCCTCGCAGCACCTTTACCTGACCAATCTATTTCTGTGCATGTCGCGTTCATATATTCTTGTATCATCACTGTCGACATAATAACAACATATATAACACATAAGCATTATGAGAAGTATTACGCAACAAAAACAAAATCATTAAGGAAGGTAGTAGACGCCTCCAGAACTGAAACCAATACGGCCTACAGTCTTCATCGGTACCTTCAGTACGACAAGCCATTCCCAAACTGAATAAAATCGTCCCACAGTCTATCAAATTATGGATCCGGGCTTAGTTTCCAAAAGGTATATCCTGGAACAGACGCCCTGTGCTCTATCGGTACAGCCCTAGGGTTGAAAACGGTTGTAGCTTACATGCTTCGGTTCACATCCTTGAAGTGGTCAGAGGAATATTCTGTCACTCAAAATATCATCAAAGGCACAAATCGATCTTCTAACCTTACGTGTTCTGGACTACGGAAGCCTAACCTCGGGCCCCTACGGTCCAAAATGGGTTATACAGAACTGGGTGTAAATGTTTATATCTTGGAGTATTTTTCATGCAAGTGTTGAGAGTTATAGTTGCACTGTTAAATGATGATCAGGACAACTCTTGTAATTTATTTCACTCAACGTCAGATGATTTTACGCAGCTAAGAGCGAGTTATATGAGACTGACAGTGTTACTCTTGTCACCATTAACCTTCTCGTGATCCGAACAACTGTTATCATTTCTAGCTTATATCAAATTATTTTATTCAGCTGAGTGAGTCATAACAGCCTGAGTGTTAATGATTTTGTACTGTTGGTAGCAGCTCTTACTTTCCAACGGTTAGGTTTTCTGGATCCTACCTACCCAATTCGTTAGTGAGCAATGAATCTGCATCATCACCATCATCATGGCGACGACGACGACTACGACGATGATGATGATGATTGTGTGAAAAGAATTACGGCCGAATAATTAATACTAAATGCCCAAAGGTGTAGACATGACCTTAATTTCTGATGGCTGGTTTTAAAAACGCGTCAGGATAGTTGATAATCAGACTGCGTTAGGTACAGCAGGAGGTCCAGCAATTTTTTTTTTCCCCTACCATGTATTGCATTAGTGACATCAAAAACTGCTGGTCTGCGTTCTCATTCGTGTTCTCGGTTTTAGTCACTTCAATCCGATAACGTACTTTAAATATGATGCTTGCAATCTTCACACGATTTTATTAACCTTGGGATTGATTTTTCGAACTGCAGGGGTGAATACAGCCTTCCTTTACCTCTTTCTTTGTACAAGGAAGAAGGAAACAAAGGCCAGAATTACTCCCAGTCGGCTCTCGTAAGCTGAATACCGTATACTCATCTGGTGGTAAGGAGAATACAGTGAAAAAGGCGTCCTCGGAGTGAAGAGGTTAATAATGCAACTCTCAGGACGAAAACTTTTACAACAGCGAAGATGAAAGCAGGCCCCAAAATTATTACGTAAATTTCTAAACCACGTGACGTGGGTAGACCAAGTCATTCTTTCCTGTGTAACTGTTGGCTGTACTTTATAACGTGGGATGCAGGCTGGCCACAGGTAATAACCACAGACATCTCATTAACGACTGTCAAAACTGAGCTAGCTTTCCCTTCCCGATGTAAGTTTTAATCCCTTCAGTCCGGTGACGTATTTTTTAGTTTATTCTTACTACCTTCAGATGATTTAACTTAACAGAAACTTCTCAAACAGAAAGTGATGGACATAGCCAAAATCGTCCCCTTCAAAACAGAACTGAAAAAGGCCACTGAACAAAATCGTCTACGCAAGATTGCCAACACTCTCAAGGGAATGCAAGATGGTCACCACACACCACTACACTAACACGTTCCTGTGTAAACTGCCATGATCATAAACGAACATACCAACATATAGGATCTCAAAATTTGCGTGCTTATATGGTTGGACTTTTGACCTTTTAAATCCCTTTAAAATAACAAAATCATAATACTGAAAACGGAGTCTGAGGATATTAGTCTAAGTAACAATTGTGCCAAGCTTGTAGCGAATTGGTGAAGTAAATGAGTGACGCCAAGATGAAAAATAGTTTGAAAGAGTCAAGAAACCGAGAAAATACGGTAGAATCCCAGCACTTTCGTGTGAGATGCTAAAAATAAAACACGTCACCAATGTGAAGGGGTTAAGCATAAGGCCATTTGTGTCTCGCAGGTTGAGTGCAGATACTGTGCCGAATTTTGGGTGGTTTAGGCCTTAGGAATCTTCGTACCGTAATACATTTTTCTTATGAATCTGTTATGCACATTACACTGCTATTTTCTTTACACACACACACACACACACATACATACATACATACATACACACACACACACACACACACATACATACACACACACACACACACGCGTATACATATATATATATATATATATATATATATATATACACACACACATGTTGGAAGGATGGAGGATGACAGTTGGGTATGGATGGTGAGAATTATGAACGTCGGGGGTAGTAGGGTTGCGAGAGGCAAATCGAAAAATAGAACCGGGGAGGTCATAGAGTGTGACCTCAGGGTGAACTGAATAGGGAGTCTGTCAGAGATCAAGCAGCGTGGAGAGACGCCACTGCGTGACAACGGCCAACGCATGCAGGCATATTTGTGCCTTTATAAACGATACGAACGATACACAATCACATTATCAGTATTGTACAATAAGCTAAAAAGGCATTAAATACAAAATAAATCGCTGAAGAAGAGATCCTACAAAGTCTCCTTTACCACATATAGGAGACTCATTTGGACGTGAACCTGGTGATCTGAAGGTCCAGGCTGCCCTAGCCCTGCAGTATCATCCTCCTTCCGTGGGACAGAGAGTGGCTTGGCAGATATTTGTATAACCATGCAGACGGACAGTCCGATTACATAGGCGCCGCCAGGTGGTGTCCTTCCCCAGCACCAGGCCACCTATAATACGGTGCTATGTGTTATGTGAAGGTCATGAAGGTGATGAGTGTGGTGGCAGAAGTGGTGATGGTGTTTGTCCAGTGCATCCTCTTCGTTCAAGAGGGTGACTTGATGCTTTTGTCATTCCTCTCAGGTAGCATCGACAGACATTGTAGCCTCTTACGTCCAATGACAAATTGTAGCTTGAAAAGGTTCTGACTCGGCGGGTACCATGACTTCCGTATTTATAATGACATGACGTACTGCAGCTAAACAAATTATCTGACAAGGTTCGCCCGATGACTATCTAAATTTTATCTCCAGTTCGAAATGTGCAGGTAGTGACATAAGGAACTTGCTAGACTATATTAGCATGTGTGTGCTCGTATGTGGTTGTCATTATAAACACATACTACTGTAGAAGCGACGCAGGAAATGTCACAACAAAACACCGCACACCAACTTCATGCGAGCGAAACAACAAAACTATCTCAGTGTTCTCGTATTGTTTCACTCACATTTTAGTCACTTTACACACAAGCAAACAATATCGCGCAAGAGGGGTCCGATGATATCCTGAATAACTAACAGCGCTAGTGATGTCGCAAGAATACTAATTTCTTTCCATGTGGATGTGCATATAACAGCATTACTTCCAGTGCATGGGATAGGTAGTGTCACGAGAAAGCGATATATTCAGTGCATGCTCAAAAAACTAATGTGCAGCAGAACCAACTGGCAGCAAGTAGTGTCGATCATCTGTGTTGTCAGGTTGTGTCGCTCCCAGTGTGCGGCGATACCGTACTTCTTTCGTGATCGATTGTACTATTACTATATTCTTCCTGTTTGCAGACGATTTTAATTTAACTTTGGCAAAAACCGAATCCTGTTAAGATGGTGACTTGTAGGTGTTTTTGTAATTCGTGAGACCTTGCAACAGGGGCGCTATAATACCAATACACCAGTCCTGTATGAGACAGCCCTAGCATGTATTCAGTATGGACGGTGGGTGTTAGCGCCGAAGTGGTGACATGCAGAGGTGTGCGGTACATAGGAGGACTACTGGGCCCTGAAAGCAGGCTGTGAAGCCTATGCCCAGAGTCGGTCACAAAAAAAAAAAAAAAAAAAAAAATCTCTTCACTCCTAGGACATGCATTTTGCGTTCTTCTTGTTATTTCCAGAGAGGAGCTACGGTGGCCTGACTGATAGCATACTCGTTTAACGATGAGTATGCCCCGAGACCAGGGTTCGAATCCACCTGAAGTAGGAGCTGGTGGAATGCCCTTCCATAGTGCCTGCATTAGGCTACGTTCGCATCTTGTCAGTTCTACCGATGACATACACAGGCTCCAACATACGGACACAGCCATTATATCATTTTGACTTTTACATGCATCATTTTTTCTACAGACACACCTTCCCCTCCGTACTTCCCCAGCATGGGAGGAAGGGTACTTCTGGCTATTATTTTCCCTAAGTGAAGATGGACCGATCCTACAGAAGACCTCATATGGACTCGTAGAGATGCTTCCAGACGATTTTAATAGTCTGACTTTTGAGGAAACCTTTTTTAAACAAGCACTTCAGAACAATCCCCACGAGAAATCTCCACCGTGAAAGAGGTCAACAAAACTAAATTAAATCGTCTTGTGGCAGCAGGAATTTGGAGGGAATCACGTCCTCCAGTGAAGGGCATGCGGTGAGAGAGAAAGCGGCCTTCGTTCAGAGGACGTATTTTTCTATTTCATTCCCGTTACCCATAAACGACTTTACTCAACTTAGCACAAATCTCACATAATGAAGGCGGTAATGACTGTTACCTCTAAGTACCCCATCTCCGAAAACCTCTCTAGGCCTAAATAAAACCGCCTACAAGTATCTATCTATCTATCTATTGCCAGACGCCTTAATCCCGTAAGGGCTGGCCACAAACAAATCGCCTCCATGTCGCCCTGTCCCCCGTCATTTCACTGCCCTGCTCCCAGCTCACACACCCCTCTCTCATATACCTCTCCACTCCGTCCCTCCATCTCATCCTTGGCCTCCCCCTCCCTCTCCCCCCTCCACCTCACTCACATACACTCTCCTCGTCAGTCTCTCGCTCTCCATCTACAAACAACGTACCATAAATATAAAATATAGTTCTTACAATAAATGTCTCTATTATAGTGAAACACTGTTAAGAATTGCAATGTTTCGCCTTATTTTTCACGCTTTTCTTCACTATCGAACCACTTGACAACTGAGCCTACTTAGAGGTGGAGACGGCAAGACGTAAACATGGTGGGGAGGTCAAGGGGTTGTATGACGCGTGGTTTTACAGTCTGGCCCAAAACTTTTGTTTTATCTTCCATTCACGCTTAGGACATGGCCGTTATTTTCCTCC